>NW_006921799.1:5588315-5594524 GCF_000298275.1 Orycteropus afer afer | reverse complement strand
ATGAAGAGATCCCTCTAGCTCCAGTAAGCCAGGAGCAAGTGGCGGAGGTAAAGCCCAAGGTTGAGGGACTTTCACTCAGTCCCTAGAGCTTGGCACTTTGAACTCAGACTTCTAGCCTCCAAAACTGTAAAAGAATAAACTCCTGTTTGTTCAAGCCATCATCCACTTGTGATATTTTCTGTTAGAGCAGCAAGTAGCAACGAAAACAGACCCCCACTGGGTTTCTAAGGTGATAAATCTTTATGGAAGTAGATTGCCCCATCTTCCTTCCATGGAGTGGCTGGTGGATTTAAAACTGCCAACTTTCTGGTTAGCAGTCAAATATCTTTGGCACTGTACCACTAGAGCTCCTTAATAGACTATATATTAGGCCACAAATCAAGCCTCAATAAATTTTAAAACATTAGAATACTACAAAACATCTTCTCATATCACAATGCTAAAAAATTAGAAATCAAAGAGTAAGTTCAAAATAAAAAAATCAAATACATGGAAAATTAATAACATGCTGCTTAAATACTACTGGGTAATAGAAAAAATAAAATAAAACAAAAATTTTCCTTGAATCAAACAAGAATGAGAACACAACATATCAAAATTTGGGGCCACAGTAAAAACAGTGCTTAGAGGATAATTTATAGCAATAAATGTAAGCAATAAAAAAGAAGAAAGAACTGGGACTTCTGGAAAGATAGAGGAATAGGCAGACAAGCTACACAAACCCTCTTCAATAAAGAAAAGAGAAACCAGTTGACATAGATACAGAACATAATCCTGGAGCCCTGTGCTTTGAAAGGAACTATACAAAAGTAGATTAGGCACCAACTAGTGGGAAAAAAAGTGAACAAAAACAGTAGTACAGAGAAATGGTCAGAGCAGTGGACTGTCAGCTACTCTTATGGGACCAAAAGCTTGAATATTTCCAAGTGGTGTTGGGACCTGAGAATAGACCTAAAAATCAGCCCTGGTCACCAAGGGCTGCAGTTGACAACTGCACTGGTGGACTTTGACTAGGAAGGGAAACAGCAAGGAGGGAGACAAACTGAGCTGGGGACTTTCTGCTGTCCAGAGGATGCAGACATTTTGATAGTTTACAAGTGGTGGCCATTCTGGATTTTAAAGTGACAGCATTCTCTTTCAGATTCCAAGGACCTAGGAATAAGCTCTGTTTGCCAAGGCCAGCAGGGACATATGGGAGGATGATAATGGGAAAGGAGACAGGTGGTGAGTACATAAGTGCTGCCAACTACTGAAAAGAGGAGCACAGTGCCCTGCTTACTTAGATAAAATCCAAAGAAAACAAAAATTGTGGACAAGTCACTTCAACATACAATCACCAATTAAATATAAACACAAAAACATCACAATGCCTCAGAGACAACAGGACATCACAGTCCACACAAAGAAGAAAGATAAAGCAGGAGAAACATGGCACCAAGATCCAGACCCAAAACACATCCCAGAGGAACATGCAACAATGGAACTCCCTGATAAGGAATTCAGAAGAATTATATTTAGGTATCTTCAATGAATTGAGATACAGATCATGAAAACACTGACAAAATTGAGGAAAACACAGAGAAAACCCTAGAACAATTTTGAAAGACAATGTTGTTGTTGACAATCAAGAACAAAATGACAAAATAAATGAAAAATTAGAAATGATACAAAATCTACACATAGAAATCCAGAAGACTAATACTAAATTTTCATAAATAGATAAGACATTGAATGGGCAAAAGAGCAGAGTTGAGTCAATGGAAGACAGAATTAGTGAGATCGAAGGCAAATAATACCTCAATACTTCTTTGGAAAGGGATCAATCAGAAAAAGATCAAAACAAAATGAAGAAAGCCTGAGGTTCATGTGGAATACCATCAAAAGGAATAACCTACATGTAATCGGAATTCCAAAACAGGAAGAGACAGCACCACAGAAAAAATTGTCCAAGATTTCTTGGAAGAGAATTTTCCTGGTATGATGAAAAATGAGACTATATCCATTCAGGAAGTCTGATGAACCCCAAACAGGATAGATCCCAAAAGAAAATAACCAAGGCATATCATCATCAAACTCAACAAAGCCAAGACAAAGAGAGAATCATGAGAGCAGCATGGGAAAAATGAAAACTTACCTACAAAGGGCAACCAGTAAGACTAAGCTCAGATTTCTCGACAGAAACCATGCAGGTGAGAAAACAATGGGATGGTATATATAAAACCCTGAAAGAGAAAAATTTCCAACCAAGAATTATGTATCCAGCAAAATTGTCCCTCAAATATGTTGGTGAAATTAGGACATTTCCATATAAGCAGAAATTAACAAAATTTGTTAAAACCAGACCAACCTTACAAGAGATGCTAAAGGGAGCCCTTTGGACAGAGAAGCAACAACAGCAAACAACAACTGACCACTAACACATATGGTGACATAACCCAGAAAACAACCCAGCTATGGAAGTATCCAAAGTAAATAAGCATACAAGATTGTAAATAGGGAACCAGAGGTATCAATTGACAAATGAGAAAAACTAAAAATCAAAAAGAAGGAAAAAATTGTGTAGTTACAGGACTTCTAAATGATAGGGAAGTCGAGACAGATATAAGATAGAACAGACTGTTCTAAAGTTGGGAAGAAAACTATGAATCATAGGGTAACCTCAAAGAAAAATGATAAACCATCACATCAAAATAAAAAAAGAAGACCAGCACAAATATTTAGCAAATACTAAAACAATAGCAATGAAGAAAATGGTAACATGATTCATAAACAAAATGAGCTCATCACAGAAAATTATATGGAACAAAGAAATCAACACCACAAGAAAGCACATAATAAAAATGTCACCAATGAATTCATACTTGTCGAAAATTACATATCTAGGCAAGGGACTTACCTCTAAGATTTATTAAAAAAAAAAAACTCCAATGCCTCAATAGCAAAGGAATTAACAATTCAATTGAATAATCGGCAGAAGACGTAAATAGACACATCACCAAGGAAGATATTCAGGTGGCCAGCAAATACATGAAGAGATGCTCATGATCACTGGCCATCAGAGAAATGCAAATCAAAACAACAATGACATACCATTGCACACCAGCACTGATGGCAAGGTTCAATGAGACAGAAAATAACAAATGCTGGTGGGGATGTGGAGAGATAGGGACTTTCATACACTGCTTGTGTGACTGTGAAGTGATTCAACCACTGTGGAAAGCAGTATGGCGATTCCTTAGTAAGCTGGAATTGGAGATACCATTTGACCCAGCAATCCCATTACTAGGTATATATCCTAGACAGGTGAGAGCCAGGACAGGAACAGATAAATGCACACCCATGTTAATTGCAGCACTATTTACAATAGCAAAAAGATGGAAACAACCTATGTGCTCATCAATGGAAGAGTGAATGACCAAACTATGGTACATACACACAATGGAATGCTATGCAGCAGTAAAGAATAATGTAAAGTCTGCAAAACACTGTATAACATTGATGAACTTGGAGGACATTATGCTGAATGAAGTAAGTCAATCACAGGACAAATATAGTATGAGTTTGTTGTTGTGGAGGGTCAAGTTTCCCTCCCTTATATATGGAGGGAAACTTTCTTTGTTGGTTACCAGGGAGGGAAGGCTGGGGGGAAAAAAAAAAAGCATTGACCAATGTCATTTTAATTCTGTGTATTTAACTGTACATAAATTACATTTCAATAAAATGCATTAAAAAAGAACAAAAATTAATACCTTAAACCAACATCTTCAACAAGTAGAAAAAAAAATAGCAAAAAAAAAAAAAATGTCTAGTCACTAGAAGAAAGGAAGCAATAAAGATTTGAGCAGAAATAAATGAAACAGAAAAAAATCAACAAAACTAGAAGATGGTTTTTGAAGAGATTGATAAGATTGACAAACCACTGGCTTATTTAACAAAAGAAAAGAAAAGAACACAAAAAAAAAGAAATGAAATAAGCAATGTCACAGCAGAATCTACTGAAATGAAAAATATAGTAACAGAATACTAGGAAGAACTGTACTCCAACACATTTGAAACCCTAGAAGAAATTGACAAATTTCTAGAAACACACTACCTACCCAAACTACCATAATCTGAAGTAGAAAATTGGCACAAACTCATTCCAAAGAAGAAATTAAACAAGTCATAAAAATATCTCCCAATAAATAAAAAAGTCCTGGCTTAGACATCTTCACTGGAGAATTCTACCAAACATTCAGAGAAGAGCTAACATCAATACTGCTCAAAATATTCCAGAATATAGAACAGGATAGAATACTCCTTAACACATTCTATGAAGCAAGGGTAACCCTGAAACCTATACCTGATAATTTGCAAAGCAGGCAAAGATATCATTAAAAAGAAAATTATAGACCAATATTCCTCAAGAACATTCATGCGGAAACTCTCAACAATATACTAGCCAATAGATTTCAACAACACATCAAAAAAATAATACATTGTGACCAACTTGTATCCACACCTGGTATGCACAGATAGTTCAACATTAGAAAAACAAGCAATGTAACCCACTGCACAAATAAAACAAAGGTGAAGAACCACATGGTCATATAATTTGATGCAGAAAAAACATTTGACAAAATCCAACATCCATATTTTATTACAAGCATTCAACAAAATAGGAATAGAAAGGAAATTCAGCAATATAATTAAGGGCATATACATAAAACCAACAGCCAACATTATTCTCAATGAAGAGAGACTGAAAACATTCCCCTTGCCCACAGGAACCAGCAAGCCTGCCCTTTATCATCACTTCTAGTCAGTATCATACTGGAAGTCTTAGCCAGAGCCATAAGGCAAGAAAGACAATTAAAAGGCATCTAAATTGGCAAAGAAAATCTAAAACTATTTTCAGATTATATGATCCTGTGCATAGAAAATACTAGAGGTGACAAAGGAAAGCTATAAGAACTAATAAAAGGACTCAACAAATAGGCAGGGTATAAAATCAACATACAAAAATCTATTGCACTCCTTCCTATACACTAACAAAAAGAACTCTGAAAAGGAAACGTGGTAAAGAATATCATTTACAAAAGCCCCACAAGGTGAAGTACTTAGGAATAAATCTAACCAGAGACATGAAAGACGTATTCAAAGAAAACTACAAAACGCTAGTATAAGAAACCAAAAGATAACTTCACCAAAGAAGGTGGCTAACAAACACATGAAGAAAAACTTGCAATCATTAACCATTGCTGTTGTTATTGTTAGGTACTGTTGAGTCTAAGTCAGTTCTGATTCATAGAAACTCTCTGTAAGACAGAATGAAACACGCCCAGTCCCTTAAACTCAAAACCAAGCTCACTGCCATGGAGTCAGACCCGACTCATAGCAAACCCTCCTTGGGCTTCTGAGGCAGTATCACTACAGAAGTAGATTGCCTAACCTTCCTTCTGAGGAGTGACTGGTGGGTTTGAACCACTAGCCTTCTGGTTAGTAGTTAAATGCCTTGGGCACTGAGCCACCAGAGCTCCCACCCAGTCCTTTGCCACTTCACAATCACTGTCATGGTTGAGCCCACCATCATATTCACTGTGTCAATACATCTCATTTACAGTCTTCCCTTTTTTTTTTTTTTTGCTGACCTTCAGCTTAACCCTTAGAACTTAGCCAATAAAAACAATGAGATCTCATCTCACTCCAGCATTAATGTTGTTGTTGTAATGTGCCGTGGAGTTGGACCCGACTCATAGCGAACCCTCCTTGGGTCCAAGGCAGTATCACTACGGAAGTAGATTGCCCTATCTTCCTTCCGAGCAGTGGCTGGTGGGTTTGAACCACCAGCCTTCTGGTTAGCAGTCAAGTGCCTTAGGCACTATGCTACCAGAGTTCCCCCAACATTAATAGCTAAGCTCAAAAAAACAGAAAACAACAAATGCTGGGGAAGGTATAGAGAGACCAAAACTCATATGCACACCTGGAGGAACTGTAAAATGGTGGAACCACTGTGGAAAGAGGTATGGCACTTTCTTAAGAATTTGGAAATAGAAATACCATATGATCCAGCAAGTCCACCACTAGGAATATATCTTAGAGAAATAATATATAAGATATATATATGGCTAAAGCACTTGACTTCTAACCAGAAGGCTGGCGGTTCAAACCCACCAGCCACTTCTCGGAAGGAAGGTTGGGCAATCCTACTTCCGTAGTGATACTGCCTC
>NW_006921799.1:5575184-5584300 GCF_000298275.1 Orycteropus afer afer | reverse complement strand
TCTCAATCCAGTAAATGTATTTTAGGATTACAAATTTCCCCTCTATACTGCTTTTTTGCATCCCATGAGTTTTAATAAGGATCATTCCTTTTTTATACAATTGATATTTTTATTTCTTATCAATCTCAGGGTTTTTTAAAAGATTGTTTTTAAATACTCAACAGATTATTTGGAGGAATTCTATTACTTTATTATTAATATCTACTTTCAATACTTTTGGTCATTGTTGTTGTTGTTGCTGTTTGCCGTCGAGTCGGCCCCGACTCATAGCGACCCCTCCTTGGGTTTCCAAGGCAGTATCACTACGGAAGTAGGATTGCCCAACCTTAGAATATATATTTTATGATTCAGGATTGCGGGACCTTTTTAGATTGTTTTTGTCATCTAGTATTTATAAAAAGTTTTGTGAATGTTGCATCATATTTGAAAAACATGAGTACCATCCATTTAAGGCATATACTTTCACATACAAATTATGTTATTGAAATCCTTTACATTTTTTCATATTATTTCATTTTTTGGATTTTTGATCTGCAAATTATGAGATGTGTCCTAAAGTCCTTCACAACAACATTGAATTAGTGAAATCTCCTTAGATTTCAAACAGTTTTAATGTTATATATTTCAAAGTTAATAAATGTGTATGGATATTCATATTGGTAGATTTTTAATGTTTATCAATATAAAAACTATTTTAAAACATTTTTGTTCTTCTTTTGTAACTGATTCTTCATTTAATATTTCCTTACACCTTTTTTCATCCTTTTTCATATATTTTGTTGTCATCAAAAAATGGGCAAAGAACTTGAACAGACATTTCAGCAAAAAAGGATATCCAAGTGGCCAACAAGCATGTGAGAAGATGATCAATGTCATTAGCCATTAAAAAAAAAACCTCACTGCCATCGAGTCAATTCCAATTCATAACGACCTCCATTGGGCTTCAAGGTCATACATCTTTATGGAAGTAGATTGCTCAGTCTTCCTTCCATGGAGTGGCTAAAAAATATATATATAAATATATATATATAGAGAGAGAGAGAGAGAGAGCTCTGGTAGCATAGTGGCTAAGGCACTTGACTGCTAACCAGAAGGCTGGTGGTTCAAATCCACCAGCCATTCCTCGGAAGGAAGATGGGGCAATCTACTTCCGTAGTGATACTGCCTCAGCAACCCAAGGTTGCTATGAGTCGGGTCATACTACCTCACACTCATTAGAATTACAATGATTAATAAAATGGAAAAGAACAGGTATTGGTGAGGTTGTGGAAATACTAGAACTTTATCCATTGCTGGTGAGAATATAAAATGTTAGAGACACTATGGAAAACCTTTTGGCAGTTCCTCAAAAACGTGAACTAGATCTGCTGTATGATTCAGAAGTCCCAATTCTAGGTATATACAAAGAAGAAGGAAGACAGATATGTAAAATAAATCTGCTCCAATGTTCATTACTACAGTTTTCACAGTAGCCAAAAGGGGGAAATAACCAAAACCCCCATGGACAGATGAATGAAAATCAAAATATATTTATGTATACTCAGTCACGAACAGAAATGAAGATCTGATGCATGCCACAATATGGATGAACACTGAAAATATCACATTGAGTAGCAAAAAATTACTGTATGATGTTACTTATATGAAATAAGCAGCTATATAGAAACCAAAGATTATTTAAAGATTATTTATTGTTATTGAGAGTGGGAGGGAAGAGAAGAGGGTCTTTTTTTTAGGGGCGCCACTCCTCGGAAGGAAGTTTGGGCAATCCTACTTCCGTAGTGATACTGCCTCAGAAACCCAAGGAGGGGTCACTATGAGTCGGGTTTGACTCGACAGCACATAACAACAACAACAACAATAAGTTTATGTTAATGATGGTGGAATGATTTGGAAAAGGATATCAATAATGAGTACACAAGTTGAAGAACATGATTAATGTCACTAATTTATACATAGAGAAATTGTTGAGTTAGTGTACAGTATATATATTTTCACCACAATAAAAAAAAACCTGTTACTATTTTTTAGATGTATCTCTTATAAAATAACATATTTCTATTTATGATATTTATGCATTTATTTGTATTTATGTATTTATGTCTTAAAATTTGGTATTTCTTAAATCTAATGGTGAAATTTTATTTTCATACTTATTTATTTTTTCCATTTCTGACTTCTTAGTTTGTATTTTGTTCCCTAGAAAGTTGTTACTTTTTTTCTGCTGTGTTTTTCTGGAATTAGTTTTATGCATTCCAATTTTTCTAAGTTATTTGTAGATTTTGTTGATAGGCAATTTTCCATGGATCTCACACATATCTGCACATTCTATGACCAAGGCCATAACAGCCTATAGTTACAAGCTATCTTTTCAAGAATGTTTGTATAGTGAGCAACCTTAGAAGGCAGAGATAATATCTCCCTTAAGAGCAAAGTGCAGATTTGCTTATAGCTTTGAAAGATAGAGATAGTGTTTCCTTCTGGAGAAACAGTAAGGTATGCTTACACCCCATTAAAAGTATTGAAGTTCCCTAAACTCATGGTATCTTTTTTGTAATGCAACCCATTGTGCAGTTGTTTTCTGGTCCTCTTTTTGAGGATTGTTACCCTCTAGGAATTGGACTTTGGGTAACAAGGACAAATATGTTGATGACTATCTACTTACTATAACTAATAAAGTCCTTTGTCTCTGACCAGTGAGTTTTTTGTCTTCTATCAGCATCTTTGAAACTTTGTTAGGCTAACTTGTTAACTTACAAGTCAGGTAAACTCTCAAAATTCTGGACACATTTTACATATGATTGTAGACCTCTGTGGTAATGTTTCTCAAGATAAGGTCTGTGAACCATTAGAGCACTTTTGGGGATTAAATGAGGACACTTCAGGTGTAGCCTACTGAGGTGGAAAACCTATTAGAACCACCAGATCCTCTCTGGCTAGCATCAGATAAGACTATTGCTGATGGCAACAAGACGTGTGAATTTGAAAGTGTGAACAGTTAGGAATGGAAAAGTTCAGAAACTTGAAGAAGGGCACAGCTTCACAGTGGGTAAGGGTGACAGTGGCATTCCTACACAAGAATCTAGCCTTTCTCATAAATCCTCAGAGCTTCACTGGGCATTGTGGCACATTAGGAGCCTAGAGCCTGACCACTTCAGGTTCTCTATACCATTCATTGGAGCTCTGGTAGCATAGTGCTTAAGGCACTTGACTGCTAACCAGAAGGTTGGTGGTTCAAACCCATCAGCTACTCCTCAGAAGGAAGATGGGGCAATCTACTACCATAGTGATACTGCCTCAGCAACCCAAGGTTGCTATGAGTCGGGTCCCACACAACAGCACATAACAACAACAACAGCATACCTTCTGTGATAACCAGGAGGCAGAGGGCTCTGGAAGAGAGTAGAGTCCCCTCCCAGATCCAGCTATCATCTGGATTATAATCTTAAATAAAGGAATAAGAGCTGATTTGGAACTAAATGTCAAACCAACATCGTAATGCAGAACTCCTATGTGTGAGTGCTGTAGCTTAAGAAGTCTGTGGTTTAAGGTTACATTTATAATCTAACAACCATTAATTTAATTATTGTAAAGAGAGCCATCAGTTAGAGAAGGACAGCCTGAGTTATTTTGTAATGTAGAAGATGAGGCCATTGTAGCTACAGAAGAGAAATATAAGCGGGATCTGAGTAAGAGAAAGAGAAAGGTCCTAAATCACTGGGGAAGAGCCGGCCCTACAACTGTGCATGTGGCACAGATCAAGGGTTTCAGAGAGGAAAATGCCTGGACCAGCAAATACAGACTGACTTCCTTCTCCCCAGAGGTGGCCTATTGTTATGCTAACTACTGTGCTCCAACCCCAGGAATCTAATCAGAGCCAAAATATTAGAGATGGCTGACAACTGGTTCCTGCTTATGCTAACAGAGGCAATGGTGGCTGGACACTGGGAGATTGGTTGGAGCAGTTCCTGGCACCAAACTAGCACAGGTTTTACGGTACCAGCTCTGAAGGATTCCAAGCATTCCACAGCTCAGAGAGTCACTATAGGTTTCCATAAAGATGCATCCTGGGGCTCTGAAACATGCATCTGGCCAATTATGAGGATTTCCTCCTGGGACCTTGTCTGTCCCTCGTGCCTATATTCGTGACCAGGTACTAGATGTTGTTGTTGATATTCAAGTCTACTAAGTTGTAGGACAGAAAGCTGTAGAATAAAGAGTGTAACATTTTTAGGAATGAAAAGGATCTCCTGCTACCTCTGGAGACAAGTGTCTGATGCTCTTTATAGCTGTTGGTTGCTCTGAAATGTATAAAGACAACTAAAGCCTTTTGCTGTGGACTTGATGACCTTCACTCAGCTCTAACCACTTTAGGGTAAGAAATAGAGGACAGGCAAAAAACAAAAATAACAATTACTATGAAGTCAATTCTAACTCACGGTGACTCCATGTGTGTCAGGACACAACTGGGCTCCACAGGGTTTTCAGTGACTGTGATCTTTCGGAAACAGACTGCCAGTATTTTTTTCTGAAGCACCTCTGTGTAGATTTGAACCTCCAACATTTCAGTTAGTACCGAGCACTTAACCATTTGAGCTACTCCAGGACAGACTGGGTTGTTATGAAGATGATTAGAAATGGCAGCCATAAATATGAAGGGGTAGAATTGGAACCATATATGGATTGTAATTGGAAGCCTGGTGTCCCAATGGTTAAGCGCTCAGCTGATAACCCAAAGATTAGAGGTTCAGACCCACCCAGTGGCTCTGGGCAGAAAACACCTGGCAATCTGCTTCCATGAAGATCATAGCCTTAAAAACCCTAAGAGATGGTTCTATTCTACTCTGTCACATGGCGTTGTTATAAGTTAAAAATTAACTCAACAGCACCCAGCAACAATGACAACATGGACTGTAATTACAACTTCTTTTTCTCATTCCTATAACCATTACTGGGAGCTCTAGTGGCATAGTGCCTAAGGCATTTGATTGCTAACTAGAAGGCTGGTGGTTGAACCCACCAGCCACTCCTTGGAAGGAAGACTAGGCAATCTACTTCTGTAGTGATTGTTGTTGTTGTTGTTAAGTGCCGTCAAGTCATTTCTGACTCATAGCGACCCCATGCACAGCAGCACGAAACACTGCCCGATCCCACGCCAGCCCCACAATCCCTGCTATACTTGATCCCATCATCGCAGCCACCGTATCAATCCATCTTGTTGAAGGCCTCCCCCTCTTTCGTCGACCCTCCACCCTACCAAGCATGACATCCTTCTCCAGGGAATGGTCCCTTCTTACAACATGACCAAAATAGGTGAGACGAAGTCTGGCCATTCTCGCTTCCAAGGAGCATTCTGGCTGCACTTCCTCCAGGACAGATCTGTTAGTTCTTTTAGCAGTCCATGGTACTTTCAGCATTCTCCGCCAGCACCACAACTCAAAAGCATCAACTCTTCTTCGGTCTTCCTTATTCATTGTCCAGCTCTCACATGCATACCAGGCGATTGGAAATATCATGGCTTGTGTCAGGCGCACCTTAGTCCTCAATGAGATATCCTTGCTCCTCAGCACTTGAAACAGTTCCTTCACAGTTGACTTTCCCAATGCTACACGTCGTCTAATGTTCTGACTGCTGCTTCCGTTGGCATCAATTGTAGAACCAAGCAACGTGAATTCTTTGACAACCTCAATCTTCTCTCCATTTATTGTGATGCTGCTCATTGGTCCAGTTGTGAGGATTTTTGTTTTCTTTATGTTGAGATGTAATCCATACTGCAGACTGTATTCTTCAACCTTCATCAGTAGGTGCCTTAAGTCATCCTCACTTTCAGCAAGCAAAGTTGTATCTTCTGCATATCTCTGGTTGTTAATGATTCTTCCTCCAATCCTGAGACCACGTTTTTCTTCATATAGTCCAGCTTCTCGGATTATTTGCTCAGCACATAGATTGAATAAGTATGGAGACAGAATACACCCCTGACGCACTCCCTTCTTGATTTTAAACCATGTAGTGTCCCCTTGTTCTGTTCGAACGACAGCCTCCTGGTCAAGGTACAGATTCCTCATGAGTACAATCAAGTGCTCGGGGATTCCCATTCTTCTCAATGTTATCCATAATTTGTCATGATCCACACAATCAAATGCCTTTGCATAGTCAATAAAACACAAGTAAACATCTTTCTGGTATTCTTTGCCTTGAGCCAAGATCCATCTGACAACAGCTATGATATCCCTTGTTCCACGTCCTCTTCTGAATCCGGCTTGAACCTCTGGAAGTTCTCTATCAATATACTGCTGCAAACGTTTCTGAATTATCTTCAGTAAGATCTTACTTGCATGTGATATTAATGATATTGTTCCATAATTTCTACATTCTGTGGGATCACAGAATGTAGAAACTCGGAAACCCAAGGAGGGATCACTATGAGTCAGATCTGACTCGACAGCAGTGAGTACAGCCATTACTATAAGATCTTTGGAGCTGGACCTCACTACCCACCTGAGAAAATGACGGACTCTGGACACACTGCAAGAACTCCACCAAATTTGAAAGTTACCTCCCCTGTGAGAGGGTTCAGACAAACCCTCTCATTTCAACTTTGCCACAATGGAAGTGAAAACAGAAATTATGAGGTAGGTGTGGTGATTGATCCAAACAAGTAGAGGGACAGAAGAAACCACCTATGCTGTGAACCTTATTAATACTTTGCCAGAGTTCCCCTACCATTCAAAATTATCAAGATTTGTATTCCTGTATCTAGGAAATACTTTTATCATGGATTTATATCAGAACAAAAAGGAGGTATTTCTGAAGGGAGAGTGTAATCATGATCAGAAATGAGCTGTGGGGAGGGGGAAATATATCACAAATCATAGGTAAGAATTTCTTTATATTGTTTTCTAGTGTGTTTAATTGTTTGGGTTTGATTTGCGGGAGAACAGGATCACCTTTGCTGCAAATGGAGTTGTTTTCCATATTTTTATCATTTGATATGATCTCGGAAAAAAACATAGACATCCCTTAAGAGAGACAAACAATTCATGTCATGAAAATGGGCAGCATAAAACTGTAATAAATATATATTTAAGGGCATAAATATGTAGTAACACATTGCAGCTAAAAATCAAATATGTGGTAGGATTTCCCTGAGGGACAGAACAGGCTGCATCAAAAGCAATTTACCCTTTCCCTAAAGGCTTTGATTGTCCCACATTCTCAATTCACACATCCTGCCTTCTGGAGCACTTTTGACATTAAGAATTGGCAATATTTTCATGTGTTCTTGTTTTCATATCAGGTGTCACTTCTAGGCAGGTGGGCTACAAATTTGTATCTCTTAGAGCAACAGCTATTGCCTCACTTTCTCTAAATGCTCAAGATGGTAATTTGCATCTTTCTGTCCACAGTGACAATTGGAGGGAAGCTAAGATCATTTTGCTTTTCATATTTTCTTCAAATATGAATTTTGTCGATACCTTTTAAAATACAACGGATATAGGAAAACAATTATTTTGCCATAACTCTTTCCTATAAGCCTCACAATCTTTCAGTCAGACACCAACTTTCTAAGAAACTGGAAGTTTGGCCCACCGCGAAGTCTGGAGTGAAGAAGATAAGCCGTAAGCAGGGTCAAGACCTTTCAAAACAAGGCAGAAAAAATTGACTCCAGTGTAGTAGGATCTTGGCTAAGGTTTAGCATTCAGTTGAATCCAGATTCTTGCCTTGATACTCTGCCTTCTGTCCCAAATTCCAGGGGTCTTGGGTTCCAGCAAAGTAAGATTATTATATGTTTGTATTTCCCACCCTAGAGTAAAATTCAAAAACATGTCTGGTTTGAAAGCTCCACCTTCCTTGCTGAACCATAGGGTTTGTTATGGATTAAATTGTGTCCCCTAAAGATATATGCCATAGTTCTAACTCCTTTACTTGTGAATGTGACCCTGTTTGGAAATAGGGTCTATCATTGAGATGTTTCCAGTTAGGTTACCATGAGGTCACACCAGAAAATGGCGGTTGGGAAGTCTGCTTTCATAGTGATTCTGCTTCGGAAACCCAAGGAGGGGTTGAGTAGGATCTGATACCACGGCAGTGAGTTTGGTTTTGGTAGAATCACATCTGGGAGTCTTTGAGTGGTACAAAAGGTTAATACACTCACAGTGAATTGAAAGATTGGCAGCTCAAGTTCATCCAGAAGTCTGACAATCTACTTCCAAAAAGCAGCCACTGAAAACTCTATGGAGTACAGCTGCAGTCAGACACACATGGGAACATCATGAGTTGGAATCAGCTCAATAGTAACTGTTTTTCTTTCCATCTGAAGGATATTTTATAAAAGAGAAGACTGAACACAGAGACACACACAAAAGAAAAATGTCATGTGAAGATGCAGCTGCAAGCCAAAACTGAGAGCCACCAAATGCTAAGAGACAGACATAGAACAGATCCACTTGCAAGGTCTGTCTTGGTTCTCTAGTGCTGCTATGACAGAAATAACACAAACAGGTGGCTTTAACGAACATGAACTTATTTTCTTACAGTTTAGGAAGCTAGAAGTCTGAGTTGAGAGTGTTGGCTCTAGGGCCTGGTGGGAAGCACCTTGGCCTTGGGTTTAACTTTGCATCTTGTTCCAGGTGCATTGGAGCAAGCTAAAGGCTTCTTCTGACTCATGTAGCTTCTGGCTGCTGAAGCTGATGAACCAAAAATCAACAGGTAAAATGGCATAATCCCCAAATCAGCAGGCAACACAGCAGACCACTGGTTCAAGTCCAGTAACTGAAGATGAACACTTGGTCAAATGTAGGATCCAAATTGTGTGAAAAGCAAAGGACCTTTCTCAAAGCTTCTCCATATATACTAGAATTAGGCCACACCCCAAAGGCAACTCCCTTTCCTTGGATTAATGTCTCATAGAGATTCCACCATGGAGGTGATTACAATCTAATCATGGGGAATAACTATATCCAGCTCTCAAGCCACTCAGAACCTCTATCTAGCCAAGTTGACACACAACTTTAACTACCACAGAGTCCTTAAAAGGAATCAACAAGGCCAATACCTTGATTTAGACTTCAACTCTTCTAAACAGTGGCCAATACATTTGTTGTTATAAGTAACCC
>NW_006921799.1:5562724-5574599 GCF_000298275.1 Orycteropus afer afer | reverse complement strand
ATGTCCTGACTGCTGCTTCCGTTGGCATCGATTGTAGAACAGCAGCCCTAGAAAATTAAAACAGGGTGTTCTGTAGGTGGAATGAGGTAATTTATGTAAATTTATGTAAAATCCTTAGAATAGTGCCTGGCTTGTAATAAATGCCAAGTAAGAGTTAGCTACCATTATCATCATCATTATTGCTATTATTATTATCATCACATAGCTCTCTCACATTGTTATGTAGTTTATTATGTAGCTCTTTCTGTTCCATTCCACTATATCAGAACTTTAAAATCTTACCTAGTTTTTTTTCTTCCATATTTCCATGGAGGAAAAAAATGCTTTACAAAGATAGCCTAATGTCCAGTTTCATAATGTCCAACAAAATCATCTCATAATTTCAGTTTCACAATATTTCATCATTCCACATGAAATCAGCCTTATCTCTTCACATGGGAAATATTCATCAATGTGTTCAAATAATGACACATGGATGGATGCTGCAAACAGCTTTAATTTGATCTTAAATGTTTTCTCAAGGAAATGAAGCAGAGAAAAACTAGTAAAAGTAATCAGTAAATGGATTAAGTATGTCTGAAAACTTTCTGTTCCTTAAATTACAGAGAAATCTATTCCTACAATGTATTGAGAAGAAATAGTTGTTGAAGAAACACTTAACAAACTGATAAGACAATGATCTGGAACCCAGAAATATGTTTACCTTTAAAAATAAAATGCAGCATACTTTTACTCTTTTTTTGAAGAAAACAATACATATGGAGGGAGTTGTTTGAATAGTCCCCTCAGTCTTTGGGATAGATAGCATAGAATCAGAGCAGTATGGCCGGGTGGTAGTCTCATGTGATCTCATTGCCTTTGAATACAGACAATCATGGATTTTACTATTGCCTTCATCATTTATTAGCTTATCTTTTTCAGGCTATTCACTTACTTCTCTGTGCTTCAGTTTCCTCATCTATAAAATAGAGATAGTAAGAGTATGTATCTTGTAAAACTGACTTGAGAATAAAATCAAATAATGTGTGAATCACTGAGGGCAGTGTCTGTATCATCATAAATGTCAAACATTATCCATTATTACCTAGGGCTCCCTTTCAGTTTTATGAAAATATTTGTTGTTGCTGTTGTTGTTAGGTGCCATCGAGTCAGCTTTCACTCATAGCGACCCTATGTGGAACAGAACAAAACACTGTTCAATCCTGTGCCAGCCTCACAATTATTCCTGTACCTGAGCCCATCGTTGCAGCCACTACTATGTCAAACCATCTCATTGAGGGCCTTCACCTTTTTCGTTGACCTTCCACTTTACCAAGCATGACATCCTTCTCTGGAGAATGGTCCCTCCTGACAACATGACCAAAGTAGGTGAGATGAAGTCTGGCCATTCTCGCTTCCAAGGAGCATACTGGCTGCACTTTGTCCAGGACAGATCCGTTAGTTCTTCTGGCAGTCCATGGTACTTTCAATATTCTTCACCAACATCACAACTCAGAAACATCAACTCTTATTTGGTCAGAGGAGCTCTGGTGGTATAGTGCCTGAGGCATTTGACTGCTAACCAGAAGGTTGGCAGTTTAAACCCACTAGCCACTCCGTGGAAGGAAGACTGAGCAATCTACTTCTATGAAGATTTACCACCTCAGAAACCCAAAGGGGGTCGCTATGAGTCAGAACCAACTCAATGGCAGTGATTTTGGTTTTTGGTTTTCTTCTTTGGTCATATAATGAAATCTGTAAGAGACAGAAATTTACAGAACTACCTTGTTTTTCTGGGTTTTGCAAGTTTTTTGACCTTTGACAGGGTACAATCATCATTTTTTGTATCGCTCTCTGTTCAGTGGAAAACATTTGAATTTTCCTTCTTTGACAGATTTCTGCCTTACACAGGTTCTGATTTTCACAGATTTTCCTGCATTTTAGAGAAGATTCTTAAATCTATAAATTTAGATCTTAAAAAACATAAATCTACTATAAACTATATATAAAAAAAGAGTCAATTGTGGGCATTTGGACTCAACCTTTCCATTGTTTTGTTGTTTGCTTATTTTTTGTTGTTGTTACTGTGTTACTTTAATTGAATCTCAGATTCAGAGCTGAATTAGTTGTTCTTTTTATATCATGGCCCAGTAAGACCTTACAAAGTTCCTCTCCTGTCTCATTTAATTTCCATGTGTTTAGATAATGATTTTTTCACTTTGTTCTCCATCACTACTCACCTCTATTCCCTCGTTATCCAACACACACAGGCACAGACACCTACTCTGTTTATATGTATGCAGCCTTGAAAATATTTATTGAGTTGTTTCATGCATATATGGTTCTTAATTTACATAAATAATATGATGCTACAAATCTTAATATCTCATAGTTATTTTATTCAACACTGTTTTAAAATTGTACTCACATTTCTGTGTATACATTTAGTCCATTGCCTCTGACTACTGCATAGTATTCCATGCATCCATAACATTCTACACATACCAGGGACAGTCTCCAGCAATAGTCACCTGGGTCCAGTTCAATGTTCAGCTACTGCCAATTTTGCACGTTCTCTTTTGGAGCTATACAGTGCTTCCTATAAGTGAGATTGCTAGTAAGGAGAAACTCATAACTAATTGTACTAAGTATGGCTAATTTAGGGTCCTAGGTGACACAAACAAGGTGGTCTGGTGGCTTAGTGCCTAAGGCATTTGACTTCTAACCAGAAGTTGGCAGTTCAAATCTACCAGCTGCTCTGCAGAAGGAAGATGGGGCAATCTACTTCTGTAAAGATTTATTGCTTCGGAAACCCAGTGGGGGTCACTGTGAGTTGGAATCTAGTTGATGGTAGTGTTTTGTTGTTGTTGTTGTTGTTGTTTTTGTTTTAGGTGGCACAAACATTTTGCACTTCGTTAATAATTGTAAAGTTGGTGATTCAAACCCACCTAGCAACACTGCAGAAGAAAGGGCCTGGTGATTTGCTGGCTATAAAGATTTCCTCCAAGAAAACCCTATGGAGTAGTTCTACTCTGTAACACATGGAGTCACATGAGTCTGAATTGTCCCCACAGCACAAGATGACGACAACTAATTTGCTTTCTAGAAGGATTTACCATTTCCCTACATCTTCACCTAATTTGCCATTATCGAAAAACTTCATTTACTTGACCTGATAACTATAAAGAGGTTTCATATTGTTGCTTTATTGCATATTTCCCTAACCACATGTTAACTTGAGTTTTTCTTTTATGGTTGTCACTTGTATGGCATTCTTATTTATATTCTTATTTATTTATAGGATTCTCTGTTTCTTTTACAGGCTTTGTTTATATGGCAGCTCTGGTGGTGTAGTGGGGCACTTGGCTACTAACCAGAAGGCTAGTGGTTCAAACCCAACGGCCACTCCTTGGAAGGAAGGTTGGGCAATCTACTTCTGTTCAAATACTGCCTCAGAAACCCAAGGAGTGGTCACGATGTGTTGGGATTGACTTGATGGCAGTGAGTTTGGTTTTGTTTTGGTGCTTATATATGTGAATCATTAGTTTTAGATTTTTTCAAATATCATTCCTACTGTATCACCCACATATTGATCATATTTATATTGTCTGTATTTTTATATACAAACCCATCAACTGTTTTTCCTTATGGTTTTTTGTTTTAGAGTTTTTACTTAAGAAAGTACTCTTCCCACTCCCACTCATATTTACAAAAATATCCCCTATATTTTCTTCTTCTAGGAGCTCTGGTAGTGTAGTGCCTAAAGCACTTGACTGCCAACCAGAAAGCTGGTGCTTCAAACCCACCAGCCACTCCTCAGAAGGAAGATGGGGCAAGCTACTTCTGTAGCGATATCTCCTCGGAAACCCAAGGAGGGGTCGCTACCAGTACAGTCCGACTCGACAGCACATAACAACAATAATATTTTCTTCTATTAGCTTTACAGTTTACCTTTCAGATTAATCCATCTGGAGTTCATTTTGTATATTTTAAAATGCAAGAATACAATTATTTTTCTTCATAGAGTAAGCCTGTTTTCCCAATGTTATCTGATAATTAATCTATCTTTTTTCCCACTGTTGTGATGCCATTGCTATCATACACTTAGTTGATTTCTGAAATCTCTCTTCTGGTCTTTCAGTGTCTTCCTACACCAATGCCTTATTTTTGTTGTTCCTCTGGCATTGTAATATAACTCAGTGGCCCTAGAGCTTTTAGGGTAATTACCACTTCTTTGCTCTTTTTAAAGTTCACTTAGCTATTTATAAACTTTGTTCTTATATATATGGTGTCAAATCAGTGTATCAGGACTTAAAAAAAATGTGGAAATATTTATTAGATTCTAACTGAACCTATAGAGTAATTTGGGAAGTATTAATAGTTTTACAATACAATCAACATCCATGAAAATGGTAAAGCTGTATTTTTTTTTTTTTTTGCCATTTAATAGTTTTTGCAAATGACCTATATAAGAAACTTTCGAATTCCACGCTAGTTTAAATCCTAGATATATCATAATTTTAGTTGCTCATGGGAGTAGTATCTTATTTCTTTATCTGGATCACTTACATTGGAATAGAAGAAACCAAAGGATTTTTAAATGTACCTTGTATGCCGTCACTTAGTTAAACTTTTGTATTACTTCTAAGAATTTTTTTTTTTTTTTTTGGTTTGGTTGTGTTTAATATGTAGATGATAATCTTATCTGTAAATAAATAGTTTAATTTATTCCTTCTATTCCAAGTCTTGGAGCTCTAGTGGCCTAGTGCCTAAAGCATTTGACTGCTAACCAGAAGGTTGGCTGTTCAAACCAACCAGCCACTCTGTGGAAGGAAGACTGAGCAATCTACTTCCAGTAAAGATTTACCGCCTCAAAAACCCAGTGGGGATTGCTAGGAGTCAGAATTGACTCAACAGCAGTGAGTTTGCTTTTTTTTTTTTTTTTTTGGTATTACAAGCCTTATCATCACCCTTTTTCCTTCTCTTCTATATGTGATGGCCAAGATTTTTAGCACTATATTGAACTGGAGCTTTAATGGTAGACATATTTGTCTGATTCCCAACTTAGAGCATGCATCTAAAGTTTGACATCAAAATGCCTATTAAGAATGGCATTTGCTTTATTTATTTTTTCAGTAGGCAAAAATAATGGTTGAATTTAATGCTCTTTCTTCATCTTATATTCCTGTTAAGCACCTATTTGATTATAAGTTATCATTAAACAATATTTTCTTTAGGACTTCACATTTATAAAATAAGTGAAATGGGCTATAATTTTCTTTCCTTTACTGTCTGTATTCTGATTTTGTATCCTATAAAATGATTTGAATACTATTCCCCTTTTTTTTTCCTGTTTTCAAACAGCTTATGTAAGAGAGGGATTAAGTTTGCTTTAAAATTTTGACAGAATTTACAAAAAAAAAAAAAATAACCCTTAAGGTTTTATGGAGCTTTGATGTGCATATGACGGTATGGATTGAATTGCATTCCTAAAAATTATGTGCTGTAAATCCTAACTTCCACACCACTATACCTGTGGTTACTGAGAAAGTGGAAGAATCTTAACCAGGTGAACTGGCATAGTGACTACAACCATGGGGTCGAATTTAACAATTGTGTAACAATTATTAACAATTGTTGCACAAAACAAAAATAACAATTGTGAGGATGGCTCAGGACCTGGCAGTGTCTCATTTTGTTGTACATAAGGTTGCTATGAGTTGGAACCAGCTCTAACCACTACAACATACCTGTGGTTATAATCCCATTTGAGATTAGATTCTCTTGGTTATGTTAATGAGGGAGTATTAGTGTAACATGTATCTTAAATCACAATTTTGAGATATGAAAGAGTAGATTTAGCAAGCAGCAAAAGAAAAGAGTTCAAAGCCACATGAAGATTGCCAAGGAGTAGAAAATGATCTGCCTTCAGAGGCAATAGAAAGAGATCATTTTCCCTTCGAGTTTATACCCTGCATTTGTACTTATAGCCTTCTAACTGTGAGAAAATAGATTTCTGTTTGTTAAAGCACCCATCTGTGGTATATCTGTTACAGAAGCACTAGATAACTAAGACAATGGGCAAAGGAGATTTGGCGGGTAAGTCTGCTCTAACAATGTACCACCAGGGGGAGTTTCATTAAAACAAAAATGTATTGTTTCACTGTTCTGGAGGTTGAAGGGATGAATTCACGGTTTCAGGAGGCCCATTTTCTCCTCAAACCTCTAGGGGAAGATTCCTTCTTGTCTCTCCAGTTTCTGATAGCCTTACGTGTTCCTTGGCTTGCAGCTGCAGCATAACTCCCTCATCACTTGGCCTTCTTTTCTTCCTGTCTCTTGCTCTTGTCTCTTCTCTTTTTATAGACTACTACTCACACTGGAGAGCTCTGGTAGCATAGTGCCTAAGGCACTTGACTGCTAACCAGAAGACTGGCGATTCAAACCCACCAGCCACTCCTCGGAAGGAAGATGGGGCAATCTACTTCATTAGTGATACTGCCTTGGAAACCCAAGGAGGGGTAGCTATGAGTTGGGTCTGACTCGACAGCACATAACAACAACAACAACTCACACTGGATTGGGACTCAAAGTACTTCAGTGTGTCCTCATATGAACTAGCAACATCTTCAAAAACCTTATATCCCATCAAGGTCACTGTCATGTATTGAATTGTGCCCCTCAAAAATGTGTTATCTTGGCTACGGCATGATTCTCAGTGGTTTGGCAGTTACATATGATGTAATTTGGCAGTTATGTAATGTTGTAATCATCCCTCATGATGTATCTAATGTGATTGCCAATCAGTTGTAAGGGGATTAGGGTGGGACACCATACCCTTACTAAGGTCCCAGCCCTGAACCTATGTAAGGGGAGTTTCCCTGGGGTATGGCCTACATCATGTGTTATCTTACTACAAAAAAAGGGAGAGAGAAGCAAACAGAGAAGTAGGGTCATGACTGCCTCCAGGAAAGAGCCAGGAGTGGAGCACGTCCCTTGGACCTGGGTTGCCTATGGAGAGATACTCCTAGATTCAGAAGATTGGTGCCAAGACACATGGTAATCCTTAAGGGACTTCAGGTGCACAGGTACTATTCTGGTTACCTAGTGCCACTCTGACAGGAATGCACCACAAATGGTATGGCCTTAACAAACAGGAGTTTATTCTTACAATTTGGAGGCCTTAAATACAAGTTCAAATTGCCAGACTCTAGGAGCTGGGTGAAAGCCCCTCAACCTTGGGGTCCAGCCCTGCCTCCTGCTCCCAGCCCACTGGAGCTAGAGGCATTTCTTCAGTCTGAAGAAATGCCTCTAGCTCCAGTGGGCTGCTAGCTACTCAGACTGACAAACCCAAGGTTGACAAGTTAAAAGGCACAGTCCAGATGTTACCAAACCACATGGCAGGCCATTAATTTAAACCCATTATAAGTCTCAAGGTCAGCAGAGCATGGCAGGCTGCTGAACAATGACACAGCTATATGCAGGGTCCAAGAGTGCCATAAACTAGAGACCATTCCCAAAGCTGCTTCTATATATGGGAAGCACACCACATACCCAAAGGCAGCTAGCTACTCAGCAGCTCCAATAGATTCACCATGGAGTTGATTACCAATCTTACCATGAGGAATAACTACATCCAGTTGTCCAGCCACTCAATCAAGCCCAGCCAAGTTGACCACAAACTGAATTACCACAGGTACTAAAGGGAGACAAGGAACTTCTCCTAGAACAGAGAAAAAAAGCCTTCCCTCAGATCTGGTGCCCTGAATTCATACTTCTAGCCTAAACAGTTAGAAATAAATTTCTGTTTATTAAAGCTGGCCACTCATGCCATTTCTATTACAGCAGCACTAGATAACTGAGATAGTCACATTCACCCTTGCCCCAGAGTAGAACTTCAATATACTTTGAGGGGATGAAATTCTGTTCATCAGAATCTTTTAATGCATTTTATATTGTTTTATAAGTGTGTTAGTTTTATTCCTGTTTCACATTAATTAGAATCAGTTATTAATAATATTTTTATCTTTACATTATGCTTGCTGTAAATTATCTTATTTTACTCTATTTTATTTGAATGTTTTCATTCTTCTTAAAATGTCTTTCCAAAAATTTTCTGTCTTATTAAACTTTTCATAGAATTAGTTTCTTTTTTACTTATTCTTTTCTCTTTATTAGTATTTTTTCTCTTTTTATTATTCATCTTGGTTCTTAAGGTATAATGCTTAATGCAGTTGTCTTGTGTATATTCATTTTTAACGAATACATTTAAAACTATAACTTTGTCTCTTGTCACTGCTTTGCTGGTTCCCACAAATTTAACATGCTGCATTTTTTATTATTCAACTCCAAGTATTCATTGTTTCCTTTGTGATTACTTCTTTAATACAAGAGTGAATTAGTAATTAGCATCTTAAAAATACCCATGATATGAGGTATTTTTTAAATTATAATTTTATTATTAGATCTTAATTTTATGATGTACTCTTTGGAATTTATTGGGGCTTCCCTGTGTATTTTTGTTTAACAAAATTTACTGGGTTTCTTAAGTGTTAAGTTTCATATCTATTCATATATACCCATACACAGAGAGAGAGACAGATAAAGAAAGAAAGAGATCAAAGTAATCTTACTTTGCATGGTTCTAATATGCACAATATTAAATTACTACAGCTTAGTTAAATAACATCAGTCTCCCAAAATCAGGGGGCAAATTCCAAACTGTCATGATATATTAACTGCAAGTAGTTACATGAAATTTCACACCAGCTCCTCAGCCTACAAGTCAGTGTATAAATAGCACACACACATCATATTTACTGACCAATCACATAACTTCTTTCCAAATGTGTCAGTGATTTGTCACTGTGATTGGTCACTGTGCATAGATAGTTCATGCACAGGCACCAAAGGATGTGGTTATGTTTCTTCTTTGCCTCCCACTGATAAACACCAGTAATATTTAAAAAAAAAAAAAAAATGCATAATCAAAAGAAGGAATTGGCCAGCAAAGATGAAAGTGCAGCAAAGTGATAATGCTGGAAGTGAAATTCAAATTGAACATAACTGGAATTAGAAGAGAAACAGATGACCATGTGAATTTTGACACTGCCACTATTCAAGCAACTCTAGATATGCAGCCATGAGTTTAGTGAAGAGGTACTTATGGTTATAGATGAGGAAAATGGTTGTGACAAAAAAAGGACATACACATTCCAGAGGAAGTGATGCCAGAAACATCATTGAGTGTGCAAAGGATAAACTGTTGATCCAAGTTTATAATATGACAATTCTCTAAGGCACAGGAAAGATGCTTGCTTCTTGTCTTAAGTTATATGATGAGAAAAAGGCAAACACTGTTAAAATTATTTTTGATTAGTCTTACAAAAAAACAAAACACTTTAATTCTCAATTTCTCTAATGTTCTAAGTTATAATGTACTATTTTTATTAGTTTTACTTTTTTTTTTTTTTTCATTTTCATATATATGTAACTGACAGTAAAAAAAGAAAAAGTTGCCTTCATGTGGATTCCAACTCATGGTGACCTCACGTATGTCAGAGTAGAACTGTCTTGACAGGTTTTTCAGTGGCTCATTTTTTAGAAATAGATCACCAGGCCTTTCTTCTGAGGTACCTGTGGGTGAACTCAAACTACCACTCTTTCAGTTAGTAGCTTAGCACTGAATCATTTGCACCACCCAGGGACTCCTAACTGATAGAATATTTTGACAACAATTTTTAAAGGTCACAGAACAATTGTAATTTTACCCATTGCTTATTAAGAGGACTTTGCATGATTTCTGTTTGCATGATCATTTTTGTGGTCTCACGCTACCATGGAAAGCAACGGCCAGCTGTCTGTGTGCATGTATATGTGTATATGTGTGTGTGGAAGTCCAACTTCTTTTCAGTAGCATGTGAGTCTTTTCACCAACTGATTCCAGCCTTCCTTTCTAGCCTCACTCCCCAGCTTCCTGTCCCTTCCTCTGTACAAATTCTCCATTAACCACTGCAAATGATTGTTTGAAGAATGCCCTGCCCGTTTTCATTAAGTCATTGTCCTTGATATGTTCTCCAGCATGAAGCACATGCCATACCTTTGTCCATCTGACAAGCTCCTAATGTCTTGTCAATTCTTACTCTTAGGGCATGTCTTCTCCATCCCTTTCTCATAGTCATTTCCTACCTCTTCCGTTTTCTTGTTCTCACCAGGGAATGAGTTATCCCTTTAGTTATGTTCTAAACAAATCAATTATGTTCTATATAAATCTCTATTATAGTATTTACTATATGGTACACCGTCACTTTTAAGTTATACATTTTTAACATTTTAACACCTCTGAAATAAGGATATATCTTCAAATTAGAAAAAAAAAACATTATTATTAAGTATAATTTCTTTTTACTGTCACATGAAATAATGATGCATCTTACAATTGATGGCATCATAGATTAGATGAGATATGGTAGTTCTTTATTATAACTCTGCCTCTCCTTCTAGACTGAGAATACCTTAAGTACTACAATCCTCTTAGTCACACAATTTGAATTTTATCCATACATAAAAATGTGTCAGTTGAGTGGGTCATACATGCTCTGAACTTGAACCACCAGCCTTCTAGTTAGCAGTCAAATGTCTTAGGCACTATACCACCAGAGCTCTCATAGAATATAGAGGAAATATTAAAATATAATTTTGACTGGCAAATTTTGAATAAGGTCTGTGGATTATACCAAGGTCAATTTTCTAGTTTTGATATTTTACTATGAATACATAAGATGCTACTATTGTTGGAAATTGGGTGAAGGTTACCTGGGACCTCTTTGTACTATGTTTTGCAACTTCTAGAATTATTTGAAAAAAAGCTTAAAAAACTACACAAAAATTGCTTATATGTACACACATACACACATATAATCTACAGCCTTTGACAGTACTAAATCTACCCTAATCCATTTTAAAAGAAAATATCTTTTGACATTTTTGTAAATGGAAATTACAGTGGCACATTAAGTATTCAATAACTATCTACCATTACAATAGCATTGTTTTTAACTTGCCTTTGATCTTATTAAAGTTACTTTTCTCATGTAACTGGTATGTTGAGCTAACAGAATTCATAGAGTGCTTGTTCAAAACCTCTTGGTGTAACTAGATATTCCTTGCCTTGTTCTTAAAATTTTCTGTGCTTCTCAAAAAATAAAAAGTCCTGACACATGAGAAGATGGCAGAATAGGCAGACAGACTGCACAGACTCTCTTCAACAAAGAAAAGGGGAACCAATTAACAGAGATAAGGAAGATAATCCTGGAGACCTGAGCTTTCAAGGGAAGGATATAGAAGTGAACTAAACTCCAACTAGCAGAACTTACATGAAAACACCAACAAAGGAGATATATGGAGCTGTGGTCTGACAGCAATCCTGATGCCACAGATAGCTTGGATATGACCAAGTGGTGTCAGGACCTAATAATTAACTTAAAAAGCAGCCCTACTAGTGAGGGACTACACAGAGGACTGCTTTGGTGGCTGGTGAATAAAAGGGGAAGCAGTGAAGTGGAGGGCAGGCCTCCTGTCTGGAGGGTGCAGCCATTTTGAATGTTTACAAGCAGTTTGACCATTTTGGATATTTAAAGCAACAGCATTCTCCCAGATTCCAGGGACTTAAGAATAGGCTCCACTTGCTGGGAACCACAAGGGCATTCCAGATGTCAATGACTGGAAAGGTACAATATTCCCCTTGTTATTCTTATACCCCAATCCTCTTGGTGAGCAGAGGTGCAGCCATCCCTCACTCCCACCCACCTTCTGGGCAGGCAGGAATTCCATCGCAGTCTGTGTGCTCAGACAGAGCCTGGGTGCCTGCCCTGCCCCACCCTGCCCAGAATTTTTTTTT
>NW_006921799.1:5538136-5562624 GCF_000298275.1 Orycteropus afer afer | reverse complement strand
TTATTTGTATTTTATTCTTTTCTTCCCAGGTTCTAGTTTTCAGCTTTTTCTCTCTTTCCTGTTTGCTGGTTCCAATTTTTTTCTTTCTTGTGGTTAACCCCATTCCTTGTTTTTCTTTTCCCAGTTTTTTCTTCATTATTCTTGTACTCTGCCTTTTTTTCTCTTATTGCACTCTCTCCAGATGTTACAGCTTTTCTTTTTCTTTTTCTTTTCTCCTTCCTTTTTTGGTGATTGTTCTTGTGTATTTACTTGGTATGGTTTTTGTCCACTTGCATTCACTCTTTCTTTTTTGATAGTTATTTGATTGTTGCTTTTGTCTAACTGAGTGGGAGACAGCAACAGGGCCCATAAGACAAAACTACACCCACACCCCCTGCAGCTTCACTTACTGAGTGAGAGCTTCCACTTCCTTCTCCACCAACTGGCCAACAATAAATGACCACCAAGAAAAGCTTTCTCTTAACTGCTCTTCACAAATTGTTAACAGAGATCTAAATACAACAATGTCACAATGTCTTGGAGACAACACACCATCACAGTCAGCACAAAGAAGCAAGATAAAGTGGTAGAAACAAGGGAGCAGGATACAGAACCAGAACACATCCTTGAAGAAAAAGCAGCATTAGAACTCCCTGATAAGGAATTCAAAAGAATTATACTTAGGTATCTTCAAAAGATTGAGAGAGATCAAGGAAAACACTGACAAAATTAAGGAGAACACAGACAAAACCCTAGAACAATTTCAGAAGAAATTACAAGAACAAAATGACAAAATAAATGAAAAATTAGAAAAGATATAAAATCTCCAGATAGAAATCCTGAAGATTAATATTAAATTTTCAGAAATAGATAACACATTGAAAGGGCAAAAGAGTATAATTGAATCAATGGAAGACAGAATGAGATTGAAGACAAAGGCCTGAATATTTGTTTGGAGAGGGATCTGCTCTGGTTACCTAGTACCACTCTGACAGGAAATATACCACAAATGTGATGGCCTTAACAAACACTTGTATTCTCTTACAATTTGGGAGGCTAGAAGTTTGAGTTCAAAGTGCCAGGCTCTAGGGGATGGGTGAAAGCCCTTCAACCTTGGGGTTCAACTCTGCCTCCTGCTCCCAGCCCTCTGGAACTAGAGGCTTTTCTTAACTCAGACAGCTGCTGACTGCTGAGACTGACAAACCCAAGGTAGACAAGTAAAAAGGCATAGCCTGATGTTACCAAACCACACAGGAAGCCATTAATTCAAGTCCATTGAAAGTCACAAGGTTGGCAGAGCATGGCAGGCTGAACAACAATACAGCTACATGCAGGGTTCAAGCATGCCATTAACTAGAACCCATTCCCAAAGCTGTTTCTTATATATGGGAAGCAGACCACATTCCTAAAGCAGCTACTCAGCTGCTCACAGTAGATTCCACCATGGAGTTGATTATCAGTCTCATCATAGGGAATAACTACGTCCTGCTGCCCAGACACTGAACCAGGCCTAGCCAAGTTGACATATAAACTCAACTATCACAGGATCAATCAGAAAAAAAAAAAGATCAAAACAAAATGAAAAAAGCCTAAGGTTCATGTGGGATGCCATCAAAAGGAATACCTGACATGTCATTGGAATTCCACAACAGGAAGAGACAAATAAAACTACTGAGAAAATTGTCCAAGATTTGTTGGAAGAGAACTTCCTTGATATGATGAAAGATGAGAATATATCCATTCAGGAAGTCCAGTGAACCACAAACAGGATAGACCCCAAAAGAAAATCACCAACATATCATCATCAAACTCATCAAAACCAAAGACAAAGAAAGAATCCTGAAAGCAGCATGGGAAAAATGAAAAGTTACTTACAAAAGACAACCAATAGGAATAAGCTCTGATTTCTCAGCAGAAACTGTGCAAGCGAGAAGGCAATGGGATGGTATATATAAAACCCTGAAAGAGAAAAACTTCCAACCAAGAATTGTATATCTGGCAAAATTGTCCCTCAAATATGATGGTGAAATTAGGAGATTTCTAGATAAGCAGAAATTAAGGGAATTTGTTACAACCAGACCAACCTTACAAGAGATACTAAAGGGAGTCCTTTGAAAAGAGAACCAATAATAGCAAACAACAGCCAACCATTAATACACAAGATGACATAACCCAGAAACCAACACAGCTATGGATGTATCCAAAGTAAAATAATCTTACAAGACTGTAAACAGGGAACCAAAGACATCAATTGGCAATGAGGACAACTACCAACCTAAAGGTGGAAAAATAGTGTAGTTGATGAACTTCTAAATGGTAAGGAAGTCGAGAGAGTTGCCAGACAGAATGCACTGTTCTAAACTTGTGAAGAAAATTATAAATCACAAGGTAACCTCAAAGAAAAATGATAAACCTTCACATCATAATAAAAAAGAGGACAAGCACAAATATTTAGCAATTACTAAAACAATAGCAACCAAGGAAATGATAACATGATTCATAAACAAAATGAGCTCAGCACAGAAAATTATATGGAACAAAGAAACCAGGAACACCATGAAAAAACACATAACAAAACAGTCATAGTGGGAGATGTTAATATACAACTTTCAATGAAAGATAGAACAATTGGAAAGAAACCCAACAAAGATGCAGAAGAACTAAACAATACAGTCCACCAACTTGACCTTATAGTCATCTACAGAGCACTTCACCCAACAACAGCACAATATAGATTTTTTTCAGTGCATATCGAATATTCTCCATAATAGGCCATATGTTAGGCCATAAAGCAAGCCTTAATAAATTTAAAAACACTGAAATACTGAAAAGCATCTTCTCAGATCACAATGATATCAAATTGGAAATCAACAACAGGAAGATCAACAGAAAAAGCAAACACATGGAAACTGAACAACACCCTCCTTAAGAAAGACTAGATAAAAGAAATAATAATGAATGAAATTCAAAAATTCCTTGAATCAAATGAGAATGAAAACACAATATACCAAAATCTATGGGACACAGCAAAAGCAGTAATCAAAGGCCAATTTAGCAATAAATGCACACATCAAAAAAGAAGAAAGAGCTAAAATCAACACTTTACAACAACATCTACAACAATTAGAAAAAGAACAGCAAGAAAAGCTTATGGTCACCAGAAGAAAGGAAATAATCAAGATTCAAGCAGAAATCAATAAAACAGAAAATACAAAAAAATCAACAAGTCTAGAAGTTGTTTTCCTGAAAAGATTAATAAAATTGACAAATCACTAGCAAATTTAACAAAGGAAAAAAGGGAGAAAATACAAAGAACATGAATAAGAAATGAAATGGGTGATATCACAACAGAGACAACTGAAATAAAAAGGATAATATCAGGATACTATGAAGAACTGTACTCCAACAAATTTGAAATTCTAGAAGAAATGGATAGATTTCTAGAAACACACCACTTACCTAACCTAACACAGCCTGATGTGGAGAACTTGAACAGATCCATAACAAAAGAAGAAATTAAACAGGTCATAAAAAAATTACCGACAACAACAACAAAAAAAAGTCCTGGCCCAGATGGTATCACTGGCAAATCATATCAAACATTCAGAGAAGAACCTGACACCAGTCCTACTCAAAGTATTCCAAAACAGAAAAGGATGGAATCCTCCCTAGCTCATTTTATGAAGCAAGCGTAAACTTGATACCAAAACAAGGCAAAGACATCACTCAAAAGGAAAACTACAACACTAAATAGGAAAACTACAGCAAAAATCTTCAACAAAATCCTAGCCCAAATTCCCCAACAACATATCCAAAAAATAATACATTATGACCAAGTAAGGTTCATATCAGGTATGCAAGGGTGGTTCAACATTCAAAACACAATCGTCATCCATCACATAAATAAAATAAAGGAAAAGAACCACATGATCATATCAATTGATGCAGAAAAAGCATTTGATAAAATCCAACACCCATTCCTGATCAAAACTCCCACAAAATAGGAATAGAAGGGACATTCTGCAACATAATAAAGGGCATATATGCAAAAACAACAGCCAACATTATACTCAATGGAGAGAGACTGAAACCATTCCCCTTACGAACAGGAACCAGACAAGAACGCTCTCTATCACCACTTTTATTCAACATTGTACTGGAAGTCCTAGCCAGGACCATAAGGCAAGAAAGGGAAATCAAGGGCATCCAAACTGGTAAGGAAGAAGTCAAAGTATCCCTATTTGCTAATGATATGATCCTATACCTAGAAAACCCAAGAGACTCAGTCAAAATCTACTGGAACTGATTGAGAGATTTAGCATCATGGCAGGATACAAGATCAACATCCAAAAATTAGTTGGATTCCTTACACCAGCAAAGAGATTGCTAAAAAAGAAATAAGGACACCAATATCATTTACAATAGCTACCAAAAAAATAAAATACTTGGGAACAAATCTTACTAGGGACACAAAAGACCTGTACAAGAAAAACTATAAATAACTACTTCAAGAAACCATGAGAGATCTACATAAATGGAAGACCATCCCATGCTCATGGATAGGATGATTGAACATTGTGAAAATGTCAATTCTACCCAAAGCAATCAATACAGTCAATGCAATCCCAATCCACATCTCATCAACATTCTTCAAGGATATGGAAAAAACAATCACTAACTTTATATGGAAAGGTAAGAGACCTCAGATAAGCAAAGCACTATGGAAGAAGAACAACAAAGTAGGTGGTCTCACACTGTCAGATCTCAAAACCTACCATACAGCCACAGTAGTCAAGACTGCCTTGTATTGGCACAATGACACATAGACCAATGCAATAGAATTGAGAATCCAGAAATAGATCCATCGACCTACAGTCAGCTGATCTTTGACAAAGGGCCTAAATTCATTAAATGGGGAAGAGAATGTTTGTTTGATAAATGGTGCTGGTAAAATTGGATATCCACTTGCAGAAAAATGAATCAAGATGTGTACCTCACACCATATACAAATACTAACTCCAGATGAATCAAAGACTTCAATGTGAAACCTCAAGCTATAAAGTTCCTCAAGGAAAAACTAGGGTGAATTTAGGGGCCCTACCATATAACATAAATAGACTACCAAGCATAACCCAAAATGCACAAAACAGCAGAAGATAAACTAGATGAATGGGACCTTCTCAAAATTGAACTTGCATGTGCTTCCTAAGACTTGTCCAAAAGAGTCAAAAAAGAACCTACAGATTGGGAAAAAATATTCAGCAATGACATATCTGACTTGGGACTTATCTCTAGAATTTATAGAAAACTCCAATACCTCAACAACAAAAAGACAAATAATCCAATTTAAAAATGGGCCAAAGGCATAAATAGACACTTCACCAAGGAGAATATTCAAGTGGCCAACAGACATGAAGAAATGCTCACAATCATTAGCCATTAGAGAGATACAAATCAAAACAACAATGAGATACCATCTTGCCCCAGCACTAGTAGCAAAGCTCAACAAGACAGAAAATAACAAATGCTGGTGAGGATGCGTAGACACTGGGACTCTCATACACTGCAGGTGGGACTGTAAAATGGTACAACCGCTGTGGAAAGCAGTATGGTGATTCCTTAAAAAGTTGGAATGAGAAATACCATTTGACCCAGCCATTCCATTACTAGGCATATATCCTAAAAAAGTGAAAGCCAGGACAAGAATAAATATATATATATATATATATATATATATATATATACATACATACATACATACATACATACACAACCATGTTCATTGCAGCACTATTTACAATAGCCAAAATATGGAAACAACCTAGGTGTACAACTGAAGAGTGGATAACCAAACTATGGTATATACACACAGTGGAATTCTATGCACCCCTGAAGAATAATGTAGAATCTGCAAAACACTGCATAACATGGATGAACTTGGAGGACATTATGCTGAGTAAAGTCAATCACAGTAGGACAAATACTGTATTAGTCTGTTATTGTAAGAAGTTAAGGAAAGGATTCTATATTGAAGGACATTTTCTTTGTTGGTCACCAGGGGTATGAGGGGAGAGGAGGGAACAATGTTAGATAGGTAGAGACAAATATTGATTTGGGTGAAGAGAAGGGCAATGTACCAAATGTGAATGATCAACACGGTGGCATTGAGGAAGAGGAAGACATAGAGAGGTCCACAGGAGGTATAGACAACAAAGATGAACCCTTTTGCACAAACAGTACTGGGTTGTCAGTGAAGGCAAACATGGATATATTGGTGGATAGATGGGTGGACAGGCTGAACTATTAGGTATGTCTATGCAGGGGGGAGTGTGCCCAAGACCATGTAAGGGTTGGCAGACAGTGTTTCTACAAGTGTATTGGTGCTTTCTGTAAAAATTCCCAGGTAAATAGTAGAGCCAACAAGGGACAGGGTTGTAGTCACTTGTTGGCCACAGCCAGCTAGCCAGAGGGAGAGAATAGTTGGACCTGTGGGCTTGGGACCAACGTCACAGGAGACATCAAGCTCAATTGGCATAACACATACTACACAAAACATTGTTCCACATCCTACTGTGGTGAGGAGCAACTGGGATCTTAAAGGCTTGCAAGCAGCCACCTAGATGCAACGATGGGTCTCTCCTCATCCAGAGCAAAGAAGAATGTAGAAAATCAAAGATTCATGGAAACAATTAGTCCAAGCGGCTGGTACACCATGCAATCCTCAGCCTACGACTATGATACTTGAAGAACTACCTGGTGTCCAGCTACCACTATCAATCACTCGGAGGGGGATTTCTGTAGGAGACCCTGGATAGAAGGGGAGAACAATGTGGAACAAAACTCAAAATAATTTGGGGAAAAAAAAAGCAGGGACCAGGTTTGCTGGTCTGATGGAGCCTGATGGAACCACTGAGACTATGGCCCCTAGCTGTCTTTCAGCTCTGTAATTGAACCCACTCCTGTGGCTTGCAGACAAACAAAAGACAGGTATATGAGGTGAACATTTACACTACATAGATATACTCCTTGGAGAGAAAAATCATGGTAGAATAGAAAGGTTATTCTATTCTAAGGAAAACAGATCAGGGGGCAAAAATGCATGGAGGGAAGGACACAGGGAAGAGGTAACTATGGGGTAGAAGTGGGAGGGGAGCTGTTGCATTGTGGTAAATTGCAGTCAATGTCATGAGAGAAAGTATATGTGAACTGCTGTATGGAAAATGAATTTGCTTTGTAAATTTTCACACAAATCACAATTAAAAAAAAAAATAAAAGTTTTAAGTTCACTTGTCCACCACTCATCTCTCAGTTTGTCATACTGTGGTGGCTTGTTTGTTGCTTTGATGCTGGAAGTGATGCTATCGGTATTACAAATACCAACTGGGTCACCTATTCTGGACAGATTTCAGGGGAACTTCCAGACAAAAACATATTAGTAATAAAGACCTGGTGATTAGTCAATGAAAACTTTGTGGATCATAAAGAACATTGTCTGACTCACATGCTTTGGACAGATCAACAGGAGGAACTGATTGCTAGAGAGGACATCATGTTTGGTGAAGTCAAAGGTCAATGAAGGCATAAGAGGTTCTCAGAGAGCTGAATTGACACAACAGACTTAAGGGTATTTTGAACAGGCTGGTGACTGGGAGAGTGACACAGGACACCACAACATTTCATTCTGTTGTGTTTAAGGTTGCCAAGAGTCAGCATCAATTTGACAGCAGCTATCCGTCTACCTATATTGGGTCACTTGTAATCAAAAAAGTGGTCTAGTCTTAGTAGTCAAGATACACAGTCTGTATAACTGTGAAAGTTTCAAATCTCATTTATGTAGTTTCAGCCACTAGTTGTACCTGCTGAAAAGGACAGGTGACTCCTTTTTTACTTACTAAACTTTTGCTCATATCCTTTGCCCTCTTTTTTCCCCAAGATGGTTCTGGATTTTCTAGGTCAGTAGAAGAGACAGAGCAGATGACAGGAAGCAACAAAATCTTCATTTGGCATGAATCATAGAAAATGCAAAATAGATGCCTTTATGACTAGGGAAATCTTAGAGCCAACACTCTGAATTTTGTATATAGGCAAACTTGACTCTCTTTTTCATAAACACCCCTGTGTGTTTCTGTTCTGACCAATTCTTATTCACCCTGTTGGTAAAGGTGGGATTCCTCACCGTAAGCAGTACTAAATGACCAAACACATGACACCTGACAATGAAATTGACCTCGGTTTATTAGTCACGTATCCTCACAGTCCAGAGGAGGAGGGCACTGAATGCCATGCAAGGCCACACAGGGGTTGCATGCAGGACCAGGATGAACAAGAAGGGGCTGTGGGAAGTGGACTTTATATTAACAGGAAGATGAGATTGTGCTGGTTCCCATGGGAGTACGTGAGTGGCTTGTTTGAACAATTCTGTTAGCAGGCAAGAAAGCAAAACCTTTTAGGCTGAGGAAGAGGTGGATTATATCTGGCCCAGCTGATGGGGAACTAGTCAGGAAACTCATGTTTTGGTAGAGGTGGGGCATACCTGGTGAGAACAAGTGAACTCACAATTAGAACTTTGGGCCCATGAACTCAAAGATGACAAAGCAACACTTGAAATTTTTGGCTTCACAATACAGTTTCTTTGGCTATTTTCCAAGTATGAGAAAATCCTAGCAGCTTTCTTGATAAAGGCCATCTATTAAATGTAGTTAAACTAAATACAGCCAAGTTTTTCTCTCTTTTATGTGACCTCAGGCTCATATACCAGGCTCTTCTCTTTGAGCTCTCAGCAGAGTCAATATCAGCCCCAAATACCAAGGGATCAATATTAACTTCTTCAAATGATCTCAAATCCTGCCTCCCATAAGACAGGGAGTAAGGGAGGAGGCCTTCCCTTACCTCATACTGTGGGGCAAGAAAATGTCACACCTCTCAACATTTTCCAATGTAGTAGTAAATACATTGCCATCAAGTTAATTTTGACTCAAAATGACCTTGCAGAACAGAGTGTAATTACCCTATAGGGTTTCCAAGGCAGTTTTGGGGAACCTCCAACTTTGGTTAGCAACAAAACACCTTAACCAAGGCACCACTAGAGCTTTTTAAAGTAGGAAAAGCCTCAGTAATTTCCAACTTTGGCACTTTCATATCTTTAAGGTGGTTGTTGGGGTGAGGCTTACAAAATTGGTTTGCCACTACCTCCTCTATAAGTCTGTGGAGTGCTGACATCCACAGTATTAGGGCCTCAGCTTACACAGAGGTAGAAATATGGCCATATTTACAGCCACCTCGACATTTTATTCTATGGAAAAAAAGAGAAAATATATACAGTACTTTGGATATTAAGAAATTGTTTTTCTAATGGCATTGTCTCTTTTATACAAATGATTTTAAAAATATCAAGAACTTGAAAAGATCAAAATCTTTAGTTTGTTTCCAAATCATGTCATGTGTTAGTTTAAGCTATTAATCATTTTAATGTGTATCCAAGAACATCTATATTTCTGTCAAATAGAACATGGAGAAGAAACTTCAATTTATATTAAATGGAATTACTAGTAATACTCATAAATAGGTAGCACGATAATGCAAGCTGTTTCTATAGTTTAGCTAGCATACACTCCTCGGAAGGAAGGTTGGGCAACCCTACTTCCGTAGTGATACTGCCTCGGAAACCCAAGGAGGGGTCGCTATGAGTCGGGGCTGACTCGACGCAAAAAACAACAACAACAACAACCACTTTAAGAAGTGTGATTAGAGAATATGCCCTCAAAAATAATATTTCATTTGTATTTTCAAATATGAGGTTCAAACACTGAACTATAAAAACATGCAAAATAAAATCTATGCACACATCATTCTAATTCATCATATCTAATTCTACAAAGTAAAATGAAATGTACATCAGGGATTGTGTGTATAAGTATGTATGTATGTCTATACCTATTACATATATATACACACATATACTTGCTCCTTAATATGTATTAAATTTTTAAGATATCTTTTTTGAAATGACTTTGTGTAATTTTGATGATCCTGTTTAATAAGGCATTTAAAAACAAAACAACTAATCTGAATAAAGTATCCACTTCTTAAAGTCTTAAGTCAAAGGCTATACACATGGAAGACTGAAAAATAACCAACTTTAAAATTCTGTCCTTTCAACAATACAACTGCACTTTCAAATGTGCTTTGTTGTTTTCTTTTAATTCACTAAAATTAATCTTATAGATGTAGATGCCAGATTTGCATTAATTAAAACTCTACTGTAGAAGCCAGGCTTAATTGCAATCAAATTTGCTTAATTATGCATGGCGAGAGATTCCCAAATGAGAAAGGTTTTAGTAAGGATTTTAGTTTTTTGCATTGACAAAATAAATTGAAATTGTCATTTTTTGTGTTTTATGTAACAGTTGTAAATAATTTGTGGAGCACCTTAAGTCTTCTATGTAAAGCAATGTTATTGCTTAAGTAATTATAACAATCTGCATTTTTCATTGTTAATTGTGGGTGTCAGACTCATTAATTTTAATTTACAGACTGTAATGAAATTAAGAAAATTTTGTGCTGATCTGCTGAAACTTGTCTTACAGGAAGTTGTTTCATACAACTAAAGTTAGAAAAAGTCAAGGTTCATTTTTGTAATCTGTATTTTAACCAATATAATCATTCCACACCAGTTTTCAGTATAATATGGCTTCAAAGAAAAAATAGATAAACCTTTCAAGAAAAAATTGTTTTTTAAAAGTCACTTGATGTTTCAAGCACAACATTGATTAAATGTAAATTTAATTTAGAATTACATTTTCTGCTTAAAGAATATCTGCTAACGGTAGGAGTATAGTTACAATCCTGTTTCATCTTATGTAGCAGAAGTCAACTCTTAGGAAATTAGCTAAAGATCCTCCACCTCAATTATTATTCCCCTATTAAAATTCTCAAACATTACTATGTTGTTGTTGTTGTTATGTGCCGTTGAGTCAAACCCGACTCATAGCGACCCCTCCTTGGGTTTCCGAGGCAGTTATCACTACGGAAGTAGGATTGCCCAACCTTCCTTCCGAGGAGTGGCTGGTGGGTTTGAACCGCCAGCCGTCTGGTTAGCAGGCAAGTGTCTTAGCCACTATGCTACCAGAGCTCCTATCTATAGCTCCACTTAAAACCAAGCATGAAAATATGGTAGTCAAACATGCTTCCAATTCTTGAACATCTCAAAAAGAAAATCACAAAATGAAATTATTCCATAATTAAGGCCAACTTTTAATGACAGGTTTTTTTTTAAGTCAAGCTATTTTGAACACAAAAAATAAATCATCATTAACTCCAGATTCCATCAATCTTTTTTAAAGAGATTTAAAAACTAATCATCAACTTTGTATGGAAAGAGACTCCAGATAAACAAAGCAGTGCTGAAGAACAACAAAGAAGGAGGCCTTGTATTTCTCTATCTCAGAACCTACCATACAGCCTCAGTAATCAAAACAGCTTGATACTGGTAGCGTGATAGACACATAGATCAATGGAACAGAATTGAGACCCAGAAGTTAATCCATCTACCTCTGGACAGCTGATCTTCAACCAACTGACAAAACCCAATAAATAGGAAAAAAGATAGTCCCTTTAGCAAATGGTCCTGGCAAAACTGAATTCCCATTTCCAGAAAAATAAAATAGCATTCATACCTCACACCATATACAAAAACTAACTCAAGATGGATCAAAGACTCAAATGTAAAACATAAATCTGCAAAGATCATGGAAGAAAAAAATAGGTGCAAACTTTGAGAACCTAATTTATGGCATAAATAGTCTATCAAACATAATAAAAATTCATAAACAGCAGAAATTAAACCAGATGACTGTGACCTAGTGAAAATTAAACACTTATGCACATCAAAAGACTTCTCCAAGAGTAAACACAGAACCAACAGATTAGAATTTTATTTTTTTTAGCAATGACATATCTGACAAAGGACTGATCTCTATAATTTATTACAAATTTCAACACCTCATGACAAAACAGACAAACAACCCAATAGAAAACTGAAAAGGGCATAAACAGACACTTCATCAAAGAAAATATTCAGGCAGCCAACAAGTACATGAAGAGATGCTTGCAGTTATTAGTCATTAAAACAAACAAATAAACAAAAAAAAAAAAAATTCACTGCTGTGGAGTCTATTCCAACTTATAGCAACACCTCCTTGGGTTTCTGACATGGGTATTGCTACAGAAGTAGATACCCCAGTCTTCTTTCCACATTAGCCATTAGAAAGATGCAAATAAAAACAACAATGAGACAACATCTCACTCCAGAAATAATAACAATGATAAAAAACAAAACATAAAACAAATGCTGGCAAAGGTGTGGGGAGATTGGAATGCTCATACACTGATGGTAGGATTGAAAAATGGTACGATCACTGTGGGAAACAGTATGGACCTTCCTTAAAAAGTTAGAAATAGAGATACCATATGATCCAGCAATCCCACTACTAGGTATACATCCTAGAGAAGTAAGAGCCATGTCAGGAATAGATATATACACACTCATATTCATCACATCATTATTCATAAGCACAAAATGATGGAAACAACCTAAGTGTCCATCAAAGAATGAATGGATAAACAAACTATGGTACATATATACAATGGAATACTATGCAACATTAAAAATAATGATGAATATGCAAAATATCGGGAGCTCTGGTAGCATAGTGGCTAAGGCACTTGACTGCTAACCAGAAGGCTGGCAGTTCAAACCCACCAGCCACTCCTCGAAAGGAAGATGGGGCAATCTACTTCTGTAGTGATACTGCCTCTGAAACCCAAGGAGGGGTCATTATGAGTCGGGGCCGACTCAACGGCACATAACAACAACAACAACATGTAAAATATCTCACAACATGAATGAATCTGGAGGGCATTGTGCTGAGTCAATTAATTAAATCACAGAAGAATAAAAATTATATGAGACTATTATAAAAAGTCAAGAAAAGCTGTGCACACAAAACAGAACATTGTTTGATGGTTAGCAGGGATGTACCAAAAAAAGAATTGGTTGATGGTCAGCCCTTTAAAAAGGTAGCATGTGATGAAGAACCAATGGTATTGAAGGAAGAAGTCCAGGCTGTACTGAAGGAATATGTAAAAAACAAAGCTCTGGGAATTGACTGAACACCCATTGAGATGTTTCAACAAACAGATGTAGCGCTGGAGGTGCTCACTCATTTATGCCAAGAAATTTGGAAGAAAGCTACCTTGGCCACTGACTAGAAGACATCAATATTTGTGCCCATTCCAAAGAAAGATGATTCAACAGAATGGGGAAATTATGGAACAATATCATTAATATCACACAGAAGGAAAATTTTGCTGAAGATAATTCAAAAATGGTTGCAGCAGTATATTGAAAGGGAACTGCCAGATATTCAAACCAGATTCAGAAGAGGATATACAACAAGAAATATTATTGCTGATGTCAAATGGATCTTGACTGAAAGCAAAGAAAACCAGAAAGATGTTTACCTGTTTGATTATGCAAAGGTATTTTACTATGTGGATCATATTCTGGTTACATAGTGCTGCTCTGACAAGAATATACCACAAATGGGATGCTTGAACAAACAGTGGTTTATTCTCTTACAGTTTGGAGGCTTTAAGTCCAAGTTCAAAGTGCCAGGCTCTAGGAGCTGGGTGAAAATCCCTCAACCTCAGGCTTAGCTCTGCTTCCTGCTCCCAGCCCACTGGAGGTAGAGGCTTTTCCTCACTCAGATGGCTGCTGACCCACTGAGACTGACAAGCCCAAGTTTGACAAGTAAAAAGGCACAGTCCCAATGTTCCCAAACCACACAGCAGGCCATTAATTCAAATCCATTGAAAGTCCCATGATCAGCAGAGCATGGCAGGCTGCTGAACAATGACACGGCTACATGCAGGGTTCAAGCATGTCATAAGCTAGAGACCATTCCCAAAGCTGCTGCTTATATACAAGAAGCAGACTGCATCCCTAAAGCAGCTACTCAGCTGCTTGTGGTAGATACCACCATGGAGTTGATTGACAGTCTCATCATGAGGAATCACTATCACCAGCTGCCCAGCCACTCAACCAGGCCCAGCCAAGTTGACATACAACTTTACCATAGATCATAACAAATTATGGATAATATTGCAAAGAATGGAAATTCCAGAACATTTATTTGTGGTCATGGGGAAACCTGTATATAGATCAAGAGGCAGTTGATTGAACAAAACAGGGGGATACTACATGATATAAATTAAGGAAAGATATGTGTCAAGGGTATATCCTTTCAAGATATGTATTCAAACTGTATACTGAACAAATAATCCAAGAAGCTGGACTATATGAAGATGACCATGGCATGAGGATTGGAGGAAGCTCCTCAACAACCTGCAATATGCCGATGACATAACCTTGCTTTCTGAAAATGAAGAAGACTTGAAGCACTTACTGATGAAGATCAAAGACTACAGCCTTCAGTATGGATTATACCTCAACAAAAAATCCTCACAACTAGACCAATAAGCAGCATTACAATAAATGGACAAATTGAAGTTGTCAAGGATTTCACTTTACTTGCATGCACAATCAATGGCCATGGAAGCAAGTCAAGAAATCAGGTAACATATTGCATTGGGCAAATCTGCTGCAAAAGACTTCTTTAAAGTGTTAAAGAGCAAAGATATCACTTTGAAGATTAAAGTGCTCCTGACCCAAGCCATGGTATTTTAAATGGTCTCATATGCATGTGAAAGCTGGACAATGAATAAAGAACACAGAAGAAGAATTGATGCATTTGAATGTGGTGTTGAAGAATATTGAAAATATCGTGCACTGCCAGAAGAAAAAACAAATCTGTCTTAAAGAAAGAACAGCTGGAATGCTCTTTAGAAGCAAGAATGGCCAGACTTTGTCTCATGTACTTTGGCCATGTTGTCAGAAGGGTCCCTGGTGAAGGATAACATCCTTGGTAAAGTAGAGGATCAGCAAAAAACAGAAGACCTTCAATGAGATGGATTGACAGCTACAATGACAGGCTCAAGCACACTGATCATTGTGATGATGGTGCAGGACTAGGCAGTTTCCTTCTGTTGTACATGGGGTCGCTATGAGTCAGAACAAACTCATTGGCACCTATCAACAATACAACGGGGAAGGGAGAGGGAGGGAGGGAAAAATCACTAATTAGATGGTAGACCTGTATTAAATTGGGTAAAGGGAAAAACAATATACAATACAGGGGAGGTCAGTGCACAAGACCAAGGTGAAGGAAGACACTGGAAAGTACATAAGAGTGAAAAAAGTAACAATAATAAATACTATTGCACATACAAATTTATAGTTATATTAATAATAAATAATTTATGAGCAGATACATAGGTGGATATGTAAGCTGAACTGATATAGGATGTCATATGGGAGTACAGCCATGGTTTTCGCAGAGGATATTTCCACATACGTATTTGTATGTACTGCAAATATCCAGGTATATAGTAGAGCATACAGGGGGAAAATTCATGCAAACTTCTTAGCCATAACCAAGCACCTTGAGGGACTGAGTCACTGGAGTCAATCAAGGTCTTAGGAACATAGCTTTTGTGGGCATCTAGGTCAATTGGCATAACGTAATCCATAAAGATAGTGTTTTACATCCTACTTTGGTGAGTAACAACTGGGGTCATAAAAGTTTCCAGGTGGCCACCTATATAACTATAGGTATCTTCCAGTCCAGAGCAAAGGAAAAATGAAGAGAATCAAAGACTCAAGGAAATAATTAGTTCAAAAGACTAATTGACCACATGAACCACAGTCTCCACTACCATGAGACCAGAACAACTAGATGGCTCCTGGACACTCTGATCAGGATAACAATAGAGGTTCCTGGACAGAATGGGAGAAAAATACAGAACAAAATATATGGAAATTCAAAATCATAAAAAAAAAAGGCCAGACGTACTGATCTGATAGACTAATGGAAACCCTGAATCTATTGCCCTTAGACACCCTTCAAGCCTGGAACTGAACCCACTCCTAGAGACCACCTTTCAACCAAATAGACTGACCTATAAAGTGATCAATGACACCTATGAGGAACATGCTTCTCAGAACAATCAAGCATAAGAGACTACAAGGACAGCATTTGCCTAAAAACAAAATTCAGAAGTCAGGAAGGGGCAGGAAAGATGGGCCAATGGTGACAGGGAACCCAGAGAGGAAGTAGGAAGAGCGCTGTTACATTGAAGGGACTACAGTTAATGTCATGAAACAAAATACGTATAAATTGTTGGATGGAAAACTTAATTTTTTTCTGTAAACTTTCAGCCAAACCACAATACAAAAAAACCAAACTCACTGCCATAAAGTTGACTCTGACTCATAGCAACCCCTCCTTGGGTTTCCAAGGCGGTATATCTACGGAAGTACATTGCCCAGTCTTCCTTCCAAGGAGTGGCTGGTGGGTTTGAACTGCCAATCTTCTGGTTAGCAGTCAAATCCCTTAGGCACTACACCACCAAACAATAGAATGTTCAAAAAAAAAAAGAAAAAAGCAGGCAGTACATCTTTGCATACGATACTCTAACACAAAATAATAAAAACCAATTTCACTGTCATCTAGTAGATTCCAACCCAGAGTGACCCCCTTTGGTAAATCTTCACAGAAGTAGATTTTCCCATCTTCCTTCTGCATAGCAGCTGGTGGGGTTTAATCACCAACCTTCTGGTTGGCAGTCTAATACCTTAGGCACTGGGCCACCAGAGCTCCTTCCACAAGAAATGGTGGAGTACATGAGTGTCTACATTCTGACACGATCCCCAGATGATTCTTATAGATCTTATGTGTACGTAAGAATCTCTTGGGGATCTTGTTGGAATATGTAGATTCTAATCCAGTGTGTCTGGGGTAGAAATACAAATTCTAACTTGGAGATGGATCCAAAATAATGCATTCAAAGCCCTGTTTGATAGCTCATTTCTTTTTACTGTTGAATAATACTCCATTGTATGGACTACAGTTTACATTTCTAGTTACCTATTGAAGGGCATCTTGATTGCTTCCAGTGTTGGACAATTATTAATAAAGCTGCTATGGAAAAAAAAAAAAAAAGATAACGATGGTGAATGAAATCTTTTTCTTTTATTAACTTAGTAAGAGACACAATAGAGATAAGAAATGCAGAGCCAAGATACCAAATACACAATAAATAATCAAAGTACCTAAAAAGTTTTCCCATACTTTGAAAACAGTGGAAAAAGGACAATGTGGTCTAACATTTAACCAATCAGTAATGAAAATTCAGAAGAGGACTTTTTTCTCCAAGATTTTATTTTGAGGATTACATTTGATTTTATTTGTCCTGATTTAAAAAAAAAAAAAAAAAAAAACTTTAGTGCCATCGAGTTGATTGTGACTCACAGTGACCCCATTTGAGTTTCCAAGGTGGTAAATCTTTACAGAAGTAGATTGCCCAGTCTTCCTTCTGAGGAGTGGCTGATGGGTTTGAACTACCAACCTTCTGTTAGCAGTCAAATGCCTTCAGCACTATGCCACCAGAGCTCCTTCTCCTGATATAAGCCTCAAAGTCTGTTTCTTTTCTATTTCTAGAGCATTTGATAACTATTGTATTTTTTTTTTTTATCCTTAATCTTCACCAGTTTTCACCACCCTCTGGGGATCAAGAGAGTCTATTGCTCCAAACAAATTTTTCTATCATTTTCTGTTCCAGTCTTTGTTGTTGTTAGGTGCTGCAGACTCCACTTTGACTCACAGAGATCCTATGTCCAAGAGAACAAAACACTGCGTGGTCCTGCACCATCCTCGCAGTCCTTGCTGTGCTTGAGCCCATCATTGCAGCCACTGTGTCACTCCATCCCATTGAGGATCTTTCCCTTTTTCACTGACCCTGAGTTTGACCAAGCATGATATCTTTCTCCAGGAACTGATCTCTTCTGACAACATGATCAAAATAGGTGAGATGGAGTCTGGCCATTCTCACTTCTAAGGAGCATTCTGGCTGCACTTCTCCCAGTACAGATTTGTTCTTTGTTCTGGCAGTCCGTGGTATTTTCATTATTCTTCACCAATACCACGATATAAAGGCATCAACTCTTCTTCGGTGTTCTTTATTCATTGTCCAGCTTTCACATGCAAATGAGGCAATTGAAAATACCATAGCTTGTATTAGGTGCACCTTGGTCTTCAAAGTGACATCTTTGCTCCTTAACACTTTAAACAGGTCTTTTGTAGCAGATTTAACCAATGCATTACTATGCACCTGTCTTTAGGCTATCAAAAACAATTTTCTTTATTAAAATGCATCATATTACTTCATGATTAAGTAAGCTTTTTAATATTGTGTGTTTTTTTTAAAGCCTAGGTCTACAGCTATATAAAAATCCATTAACTGGATCCATTTTCCCATGCTCCTTATATTTTAGAATTTTTTTCTCTTAATTTTGCTTTTTTTACTGTATTCATGCTTAATTATTTCAGTTTTCTTTTTCATTGGGATGTCATTTCTTCATTCTCTTTGTCTCTCTTCTCAGTTTCTAATTCTTAAATACTTTATCCAGCCATATTTTCAATCCTTTCCTGTCACCCTTTGTTGCCTATATTCTCTATCCTATTCTCTGTCCTCATTTCATCCTGTCCTCTCTGCCCCTGGTTTCACCCAGAAATGCTATTAACGTGATTGATTTACACAGTGCAGAACATTCCATAGGTATCATATTGTTATACAACATACCCAGCTCATACAACAATAAATCTAAAAATAACTAGCAAAAGAAGACGTTTAAGTTGAGAGTTAAACGTGCTAACAGGGTCAACTGGTACAGTCATTCTGTGGATGGTGGTTTCACTGCCTTGGAGACAAATGGGCAAAAGCCAACAGAGCTGGGCACTCATGATGAAATCAGTAATAAATCAGACACAGAGGATAAGCATGAATCAAATTACTGTACTCAAATAAGAGCTAGGCACAGACTTGAAAGAAAAATATGTCATTTCCTTCCTTTTCCACCAGCTCACTTTCATTCATCTTTTTTCTTTCTTACTTTGATGTCTTTCTCATTCCCTCCCCTTTCTAAGTGTACCTTATTCTATAATTTTTTAAAGAAACAAGATTCTTTCTCTAATCCTGCCATGCTTATGTTTTTTATTAAATGTAATTTGATGTGTTAAGACCAGATCTCAGCTCTATAAAGAGTCAGGTTTGTAATGATGGATAACATCTGTATATCTTAAGAAGTGAAAGCCTGTTCAAGATTCATAAGTGAACAGAAACAACATTCCAAGATTATTTGTAATCTTCATATAGACTCTAATAAGAACACTCTGTCACTTACAGTAAGATGTCACTTTTTGTTCTCTTCTTTGCTGTTCCTAGACTCACATTATTTCAATTTTCTTTCAATCATTCAATAACCACTTTCCACTCAGGTATAGCCACAAGTGCCTCAGTGTTAAACCACTCATGAGACATATTTAACACAACCTCAAACAGTGCAGTAGAAATATTAATGCATGGGAAACAATAGCACCAGTCAGAATAAACTAGCTGTTCTCAATAAAAAAATGGCACACTCATTGGAAGTCACTAAGGTTAGTTCCAGAAGAGCAGAGATAAAATCATAAGTGGATATTGCCCATTTCTGGGCTTTTCCTAAGCACTATTTTTATATTATTATTGTGAAAAAATTAAACAAGTGTACCAGGAAAGAATAGAAAAATGAATCCTCTTGCACCTACCGCCCTCTCTGCTGTGTCTCTTCCCTCCTCTCTCTCTCTCTTTCTCTCTCTCCCTCACCCTTATTTCTCAGATATTATATTATTTAATCCATAGTTCCCAATGCACATTTAATCAAGTGTTATCTTCTCTTTACTTTTAAAAAGAATCTTCTATCTTTCATATACTAGTGAAAATTTATTAGAATGTGTGTCATTTCAATTAAAAAATAAGTATTTGTCAACTGCCTACTATGTATAAAAACCTAAGTTAGGCACTATATTTTGTATTGGAAATTTTTTTCAGCCCTTTAGGTGTTTGTAGATTTAACAGGACTTACTAGTCATAGGCAGTAAAGGGTAAAAGTGCTAAAGTATAGATAAATGTAAACTGAATTCAGCAAAGGGAGAGAGAAACCCTGGGTGAAAATATCTGAAAAGATTTACAGGACTGGATGGGATTTGACCTATATGTAGAAGGATTATGTGGTGGCACACATTTTCAAAAGTATACCAAAAGACAATTTTCTTCTTGACTCTCTAGTTCTGCTATAATAGAAATACCACAAGTGGATGGATTTAACAAATAAGAATTTATTCCCCTACACTTTAGGAGCCTAGAAGTCTAAATTCGGAGTTCTGGCTCCAGGGACTGGGTGAAGGCCCCTCAGTCTTGGGCTTCAGCTCTGCCTCTTACTCCAGGCACACCGGAGCTAGAGGCTTCTGGTAACTAATGCAGCTGTTGGCTACTGAAACGCATGAACCCAAGGTCAGTAAGTAGAATGGCACAACCCCAAAATCAACAGGCACATGGCAGGTAACTGGTTCAAGTCCAGGAACTGGATGAATATGAAGACTCAGCCAAATGCAGGGTCCAAAATATGTCAAAAGCTAGAGAACTTTCTCAAAGCTTCTCCCTATAAACTGGAAGCAGACCACACCCTGAAGGCAACTAACTACTTAGCTGCTCACAGCAGATTCTGCCATGGAGGTGATTATAGTCTCACCATGGGGAATAACTGCATCCAGTTGCCCAGCCACTGAAAATGACAGCCTAGCCAAGTTGACACACAACCTTACTACCACACTTGCTAACAGAAATCCAATATCACTTGGGGAACCAGATTGTTCCGTACCACCATGCACTGAGGAAAGACCAACTTCATCTCTGATTGCAGGAGGTGGATCTTCAATAATTGAAGCAATCATAATAATTCCTTTCTTTCTTGTCATGATTCATTTAGGAAGCTGCATATGTTTCAGTGCCAACCAGTAAGATCCAAAGGAACACATTCTAGAAGAGATCCCTGGGAAAAATATCTCAGCTCTTAAAAAGACTTACAAAGAGATACAGTTGGCCCTCCATATCAATGGTTTCTGCATTCGTATATTCAATCAACTGTGAATTAAAATATTTTTTAAAAAATGTATTTAAATACTCAGAGCTATCCCTCAAAGGCTAAAAGGGAATATGAAGTGCTACTTAGGTATTAGATGTCACAAATAATCAAAAGATTGTTTGAAGTATATGAGAGGATGTGCTAAGGTTCTACACAACTACTAAACCAAAAATAAATAAATAAATAAAACAACCCACCACTATCCAGCTGATTCTAATTCATAGCAACCTCTATTGGGTTTCCAGCATGGCAAATCTTTACAGAAGTAGATTGCCCCTACTTCCTTCTGTGGAGCGGCTGTTGGGTTTGAACCACCAACCTTTTGGTTAGCAATCAAATACCTTAAGCACTGCACCATCAGACTTGCTTATATACTCCACAATGTTATATAAAGGATTTCAGTCAGCATCCATGCATTTCACTATTCCCTGGGACCTGGAAACAATCCCCTGTGGATAATGAGGGATGGCTTTATAGATAAATGTAGATATATTTCATTCTGCCTTTGGACATTAGGATATGAGGATGTGATGTCTAGAGCTGGTGTAGCCATCTTGCAACCATGAGGAAAGTTGATCTCGTTTGATATTCTCATGGTTGTACAACAAAAGATAGAAAGCACCTGGATTCTTGATTATGTCACTGAGTCACTAAATTAACCCTCCTGGAACCATCACCTATCACAGTACTTTTTGATATGTGAAATAATAAATTCTTCTACTGATTTAATTTTAATTTTATATACATATAATTAAGAAGACAAATATTCTTCTAAATATATAATGAACCTGTCAACATCTCTCATTCCTGCTCTCCAAGAGCAATCACATTCAAGTCTTAGAATTTATTCTAGATTGTATATTCATATTTCAAAATCGTTACCAATACTTTTATTTCATAATTGTTCTGCTGAAGATATTATCTATTGACTTCCTTCTAAAGAAGATGAGTGCTTACCCTTTCATATACGCCTTCTCTCCCCTATCCTCCAATAGAAGTTACATTATCTTCTTGATTAAAGCTCTTTTCAGTATCTACATTACAGTTATGTCTATTATAATCATTTTAAATATAATTTACTGAGACACCTTGTGACTTAGGGTGCATTTTCTTTGTGCAACTACTTTTGTTTTCCCTGGAGTAATAATTGCCTCATTTTTCTCAATCTGCTTAGTTTTCCTCTGTCCTTACAAGTAAGTCATCTCCAGAGTCTTCAAGTCTAGTTCGTTTCCCCTTAAAGCAGCCACATGAACTAGACTGTCTTTGCCTTCCCTTCTCTCCCCTTCCCTTCTTCTGTTCCTTCTCTTGCCTGAGATCCTTCTTTTCAGTTTCTTGTTATAAGTTTTCCTTAAGAATCTGATGATTCTGGGATGTTCATCATGCTTACCAAAAAACCTCTATGTTGACAGAAGTTTCAATAACTGGTAAGGTTCACTATGGGATAACCAGGAGAGGATCAGGGCATTTAAATGGCAAAAAAAAAAAAGTCATGTCTGTAGGTCTTCTCTATATAATAGGGTAATTTCTCCAGAGAGGACTCTTTCAACATTAATCTAAACTGGTATAAACCAGAGTTCTGAGATCTGGGTGGGAAACATAACTGTGAGGTTCAACTTTCACTCAAGCATCACTTAATCCCTGGTAAGGCACCTCATTTTCACCTTTAGACCTACTTGGTGTCTCTTTGGTTCAACCTCTCCGAAGTATAAACACCCAATTTTCCTCCTAGGTGGAAGAGACATAGCTGCCCCACTGAACAGCATGAGGGTGCAGATCTGCAAAGTTTAATTGCACCTTAAACACTTTCAACCAACTTTCCTTTATTAACACCACCCATGCTCTCTACCTTCGAAAGTATCTGGGGCCTTTCATTTTGAGCCTATTCAGAGTTCTTCAGTGAAAATCAATATACTTTTCCTTTTTTTTTCTAGTTTAAAAATTCACTTACTACATATTGATGAATTTTTCTGCTTACAAAATTCAGTTGCTATCTCTCTTACTATTATATCCTTTACACTTTTTTTGTTCTTATGGGATTGTTTTTGCTGTTAGGTGTCATTGAGGCACCTCTGACTCATACTTACCCTATGTACAACAGAACAAAATACTGCCCAGTCCTGTGCCAGTCTCACAATCCTTGCTACATCTAAGCCCATTGTTGAAGCCACTGTGTCAATCCATCTCATTGAGAGCCTTCCCCTTTTTCATTGACCCCATACTTTACCAAGTATGACATCCTTCTCCAGGGAATGGTCCTTTCTGACAACATGACCAAAGTAGGTGAGACAAAGTCTGGCCACTCTCACTTCCAAGGAGCATTCCAGATGCACTTCCTCCAGGACAGATTTGTTACTTCTTCTGGCAGTCATTGGTATTTTTAGTATTCTTCACCAATACCACAACCCAAAAGCATCAACTCTTCTTCTGTCTTCTTTATTCATTGTCAAGGTTTCACACACATAAGAAATGACTGAAAATACCATGGCTTGGGTTAGGCACATCTTACTCTTCAAAAAGACATCTTTGCTCTCCAGCACTCAGAAGAGGTTTTTTTGCAGCAGATTTTCCCAGTGCAATACATCATCTGATGCTGCTTCCATTGTTGTTGGTCGTGGTACCAAGTGATATGAAATCTTTGACAACTTCAATCTTTTCTCCATTTATCGTGATGCTGCTATTGGTCCTGTTGTGAGGAACTTTGTTTTCTTTATACTGAGGTGTAATCCATACTGCAAACTGTAGTCTTTAATCTTCATCAGTAAATGCTGCAAGTCATCCTCACTTTCAGCAATCAAGGTTGTGTCGTAGGCATTTAGCAGGTTGTTAATGAGTCTTCCTCCAATCTTGATGCCATGCTCTTCTTTGTACAGTCCAGTTCTTGGGTTAGTTGTTCAGCATACAAATTGAATAAGTATGATGAAAGTATACAACCCTGACATACACCATTCCTGATTTTAAACCATGCAATATTCCCTTGTTCTGTTTGAACAACAGCCTCCTGGTCTATGTAGAGGTTCCTCATGAGCATAAACGTTCTGGAATTCCCAGTCTTTTCAATGTTATCCATAATTTGTTATGATCCACACAACCAAATGCTTTTGCATAGTCAATAAAACACAAGTAAACTTCTTTCTGGTATTATTTGCTTTCGACCAAGATCCATCTGATCCCAGCAGTGATATCCCTCGCTCCACGTCCTCTTCTTAATCCAGCTTACATTTCTGGAAATTCTCTGTCAAAATACTTATGAAACCATTTTTGAACTATCTTCAGTAAGATTTTACTTGCATATGATACTGTTCGATAGTTTCCACATTCTACAGGATCACCTTTCCTTGGAATGGATACAAACATGGATATCTTCCAGTTA
>NW_006921799.1:5536839-5537578 GCF_000298275.1 Orycteropus afer afer | reverse complement strand
TTGCTTTAGCTACTCTCCAGTCAAGGGCAAGTTTCAGAGTCTTTTTTGACATCCATTTTGGTCTTTTCCTCTTTCCCTGTCTTTTTAATGATCTTTTGCTTTCTTCATGGATGATGTTCTTGATACCATTCTACAATTCTTCTGGGTTTTGGTCATTGGTGCTCAGTGCATTAAATCTATTCTCTAGATGGTCTCTAAATTCAAGAGGGATATAATCAAGGTCATAATTTGATTCTTGTGGACTTGTTTTAATTGTCTTCAACTTAAACTTAAACTTGCATATGAGCAGTTGATGGTCTGTTCCACAATCAGCTCCTGGCCTTATTTTGGCTAAAGATATTGAGTTTCTCCATCACCTCTTTCCACAGATGTAGTGAATCTGATTCTTGTGTATTCCATCTGGTGAGCTTCCATGTTTATGTTGTTGAAAAAAGGTATTTGCAATGAGTAAGTCACTGGTCTTACAAAATTCTATCATGCGATCTACAGCATTATTTCTATCACTAAACCCATATTTTCCAACTACCAATGATTCTTCTTTGTTTCCAACTTTTGTGATAATCAACACATATTGAGTGCATGTTTTGTCACTTTCAGACTGCAGAAGTTGGTAAAAATCTTCAATTTCCTCATCTTTGGCATTGGTGGTTGGTGTATAAATTTGAATAATAGTAGTGTTAACGGCATAGGTACTGAAACAAGGCGGGCTTGTGCTTACTCACTGATCTGCACTGAACAC
>NW_006921799.1:5514857-5531325 GCF_000298275.1 Orycteropus afer afer | reverse complement strand
AACAACAACAGTGTTAACGGGTCTTCCTGGTAGGTGTATGGATATTATCTTATCACTGATATCCTTCATTGTACTTCAGGATAGCTCTTAAATTTTTGTGACGATGAATGCCACACCATTTCTCTTCAATTTGTCATTCCCAGCATAGTAGATCATATGGTTGTCTGATTCAAAATGGCCAAAGCCAGTCCATTTTAGTTGAGTAATGCCTAGGATATCAATCTTTATGTGCTCCATTTCATTTTTGTCAATTTTCAGTTTTCCTAGATTCTTATTTCATACATTTCACATTCTGATTATTAATTGATGTTTGCAGCTGTTTCTTCTCATTTTGAGTCATGCCACAACAGCAAATGGAGGTCCTGAAAGCTTTACTCCATCCACACAGAAAGATCAGCTCTATATTGAGGAGGCAGCCCTTCTCTAGTACTATTTTGATTGCCTTCCGACCTGAGGGGCTCATCTTCCAGCACTATATCGGACAATGATTCAGGGCTATCCATAAAATTTTCCAGTAATGTACACACAGTGTTTCACTGCTATTCATAAGATTTTTACTGGCCAGCCAATTCTTTGAGAATTGGATGGCCCCTTCCTTCTTCTGAGTCTATCTTAGTCTGGAAGCTTTGCTGAAACCTGTCCACCATGGATGACCTTGCTGGTATTTGAAATACCAGTGGCATATCCTCTAGCCTCACAGCAACACACAAGTCACCACAGTATGACAAACTGACAGATGAAGATTGATCTTATGAGATTATACTTTATTAATTCCTTTAATTTCAACTTAGTGAAATAAAGGAATAAATAGATATGTTCATAAGTTGATCCTTTATATCCTACTTTAACGTCCAAGCCATTTTTATTTTACTACTGATTATTAACTTTGAAAGCATATGCTATGTGATTATGGTAAAATTCTGATTGGCAAAGAGGACAAAAAAAGTTACATTAGAAAGCCAGCAGGAGAGGTTTGCTTCTAGTTATATTAGTTTTCTATCTTCTACAACTGTATATTTTTTTCTTTATGTTAATAAAGTCATATTCCCAATACTATCACTCTGTTTTAATTAATCATACCTATGTTTTTAATGAAAAGAAAGGACAGAGAGTTACTGTTACGTATCTCCTATATAGTATCTTCCTTTTCTGGGAAAATGATATCTACTAAATATACTGCCCTTTTGGGGCACCTATAATGCATGTTTTCCTATCTCTATCTTGGGTGGATGTAAAGTACGAATTGTGTAGGGGAGAAACCATTAGCTACATTGAGTAGTGTTGAATGAGAACATTATCTGACAGAACAAGCTGAACATAGCCCATTACTTCATTCAAAGCAGTTGGGAACATTGAGTGATCTATAGGAATTGTTTTTCTTATGTTTTGATTTATTTGTATGCCAATTGATTGATTAACAAGTCATAGAAAGCAACACTGAATAACTTAAGATTTGAAAAAGGAGGAAATTTAATGGAAGAATAACAAGTAGCTTAGAGAATGAAAGTGAAATTGGAGAATCAGGCTTAGAAAATTAGCGGAAGCCACGACCCCTCTCAGAATCTGAGATGAAGGGACGGCTCACATTACTTTTTCTGGCATTGTCACAGGAACAATGGAACTGCAAATATGTTTCCTCCCTTGTATCACTCTGCTAAAGGTTCCCAAGAGTCCTCTTGTCCACATTGTTAGATCAGGTAACTGCCATTGACGCTATCATGTTGAAGAAAGCAAATATCTGCCTGCAGGGACTTCCAGAGACCTTCTAGTTCAGCCTTACTTGTGAGAAGGGATGGATCCCTAATGCAGTGGGATTACACCAGGGGAGAGGTAATTCTCAAAGAGAAACCTGAGCACTGTAAATAAAGAAGGAACCCGAGTGACACAGTGGTTAAAGTGTTTGGCTGCTAACCAAATTGTTGGTGGTTCGAATCCACAACCCACCCCGTGGAAGAAAGATGTGACAATCTGCTTCTGTACAGATTATAGTCTTGAAAACCTTATGGGGCAGTTCTACTTTGTCCTATAGGGTTGTTGTGAATTTGAATCTACTTGACAACAATGGGCTTGGTTTTGGGGTTTGGGTAAATAAATGGCTATTGGAAAGGTAAAAATACTAAATGAGTACTCTACACTATTACTTCCTTTTTCTGTATAAACGTGTTAGCAATCATTGCAAGGATGAGAAAACAGCAGAATTTTATTAATAGAATAAGCAATCAGTTGGCTTATTATCTCTCTACTTCCTATAAACTTCGTTTTGCATAACTCTATTCTTACTATCCTGCTAAATATTATTATCTTGTTCTCTAGAGTGAACCCTCCTTCATGTAGCCTTTCCCAACTCTATTAGGACCTCTCAGAGTACCCTGCACCCAGAGCAATTTGTTCATATATTTGCCATTGTATTCACCATTGTATCCATTATTGTATTCATTGCACTCAATGCTGTACACATTGTATTCCCTATTGTGATTCACACCATACATATGTCACTGTGCGCAAGTTACTAAATTGCTCTAAAATTCACTTCCCTTATCTCTAAAGTTGTGATAAAATTCCCTTTATATCTCCAAGGTCTAAGCATATGCACATAACAAATTGTAAGATTTTACTTACTCTAGTACTTATTCCGGAAGGAAGATGGGGCAATCTACTTCCGTAGTGATACTGCCTCTGAAACCCAAGGAGGGGTCACTATGAGTCGGGTCCAACTTGATGGCACATAACAACAACAACAACATCAGGGAGCTCTGGTAGCACAGTGCCTAAGGCACTTGACTGCTAATCAGAAGGCTGGTGGTTCAAACCCACCTGCCACGGTTCAAACCCACCTGCCACGGTTCAAATCCATCTGCTACTCCTTGGAAGGAAGGTTGGGCAATCTACTTCCGTAGTGATACCGCCTCCAAAACCCAAGGAGGGACCCCATGAGTCGGGTCCAACTTGATGGCAAATAACAACAATGGCAGTACTTATTCATGTAAATTCAATAGCAATAATTGTATATCAAATAACAGAATTAGGCTTGCTAATTTTATGTCACTTTTATCATATCACTTCATTCTCCACCTTAAATTTCATAGAACTCAATTTTAACAGGAAGGTAAAGTGTTTTGAAATGCAAAGTAAACATGATTATTATTTAATGCTCACTTATATATTAATAAGAAGTTCTAGTGGTGCAGTGCCTAAGGCATTTGACTGTTAACCAGAAACTTAGTGGTTCAAACCTACCAGCTGCTCTATGGAAGGAAGAAGGGGCAATCTACTTCCCTAAAGATTTACTGCCTCCAAAATCCAAAGGGGGTCGCTATGAGTCAGACTTGACTCAAAGACAGTGAGTTTTTTTAATCCATTAATGATTATAATTTTGAAATTACATATCCTCATTTATCTATAGTACTGCTGTCAGAAAAAAAAATTATGCTTTTATTATTTGTCTTACCTAAATAATATTTAGATATATAAATGTATAAATGCATATGTTTATGTATACAAAACCAAAAAAACTAAACTCACTGCCGTTAAATTAGATCTGACTCATAGCGACCCCTCCTTGGGTTTCTGAAGTGGTATCACTACAGAAGTAGATTGCCCAACCTTCCTTCCAAGGAGTTTGTGTCAGACTGGGTTCTCTAGAGAAACAAAACCAGGAAAGCTTGTATAGAGAGAGAGAAAGGGAAATTTATCTTAGGAAAATGGCTCACACACTTATAGAAGCTAGCAAGTCCAAAGTTCTTGGATCAAATGTCAAGCTGGAGGCTTTTCCAGACTCTCACAGCTGCAGGGGCTGAGGAGCTCAAGGTTGGCAGGCAGTGTACTGGCTGTTGCCTCCAACGAATGACTAATCCAAGATCTCCAGGCCAAATGGTGGATTATTCGCTCACGGACAGTTGCAAGCAGCACAACAGAATCCTGATCCACAGAAGAATGTCTCTTCTCCCAGGATGTCCATAAATATACTGGAAGCAGGCCAAACCCCTAGGGAAACTCCCTTTCAATGGATTGGCTGCTCAAAACATACACATCTGATCCTATCATTGGAACAACCCACATCATAATTGCTTAAACCACACAGAATTATGATCCAGACAAGTTGACACACAGCTTCAACTATCACAGAGTGGCTGGTGGGTTTGAACCTCCAGCCTTCTGGCTAGCAGTCAAATGCCTTAGACACTAAACCACCAGAGCTCCCATGTTTATATATGAATGTATAAAAAGCAAAGAATAAGTAAAGATATAGACTCCTTAGTCTACAACTTACATCACTCTTCACTGTGTTGAAATTTTGACAAAATAATCAAATAAGCAAAAGCTAAAAGAAAAAAATTTATGCTAGGAATACGTTCTTAAACAAGACATAACAAGTGTTAATAGAGATTCCTAATAACAATAACTCATATTTGTAAAGTACACACATCTTCCAATTTGATGTCATCCCGTTTGATTTCTTCTCATTCAATTAAAATATCCTTTTTACAGAGACCTCCTCTGACCACCCAGCTAAAGTAGTTCACGTCCCTTAGTCCCTTTCACACTCTAACATCATCATCTTTTTTAGTCGTAGAACTTATCACCACCAGAAATTAATACTTGCTTTATTTGGTTGTGTGTTTCTTATCTGTTGCCCAGCATTATAAATATAAGCTCCAGGTGTTCAGGAACCAAATGTCCTTTGTTTATTGTTGTATCACCAGCTCCTAACACAGTTCCTGGCCAATCATAAGTATTTAATAAATAATTATTTATTTATTAATAAGTATTTATTAAATACTTATTAAGTGAATTAATGTACAATTCAGGAGTCTTTTCTGAAGACTGTCCAAAGATGTCGTCACAATAGTATAAATTATCTTTCCCTTTTTTGAGCAGATATAATTTTCCCCCATGATGTCTCTTCAGTGGTCCTAGGTGTCTCCTCTTTGGAGGCATGATATTATCATCATAGTTCAGCTGCTATGAAGTGAGGCTCAGACTTTTGGCCACCCTAAGACAGAGCATAATGGCCCTATAAGACAGGTAGGAATTAAGTGAGCCAACCCCCTCCTTCATCCCATTTACCTCTACCTCCTTAGCTTGCCCAAAACAGACTAAGTTGGTACCCTAGGTGACCTTTAGGTTATTAAGTACCTCATGAATATTAACCTTTCTGCCTCTGGGTGGAATTTAGTTGACATTTTTAATACATGTGAAATACAGAGAAGTATGTAACCTTAACTGCATCTGTGTAGAATTTAGAAGTATATATACCTATGATTCTGTATGACTTCCTGTTTTGTAAACTGTATATAAGAGATGCTTGAAGGAGTTTTTCTTGGAGCAGTCTTGGAGGCACTAGTACAGGCTAGTGCCTGGGAGGCTATCCATCCCTTCCCCCAAGAAATAAGAGTGCCTTTCTGTTCTTCTACCTCAGTTTCTTGCTTATTGGCTGCAACAAGTCACGCTAAGGAGAACCTGGATTTCACCTAACAGCAACCCCAAGCACAATGTAATGAAATGTTTCCCAGTCCTGTGCACTTCCCATGGGAACTTTGTCCATCAGCTTTTCATGGGCAATTTTCAGAAGTAGGTCTCCAGGCCTTACTTCTTAGTCTATCCTAGTCTGAAAGCTCTACTGAAACCTATTCAGCATCAGAGCAACCTGCAAAGTACTGCTGACTAACAGTTGGTAGCTATATATGAGATTCATTGGCCAAGAAGTGAACTCAAGTCTCCCACATCGAAGATGAGAATTCTATCACAGAACCACCAATTTCCCTACTTGAAGACATAAAGGACACATTTAATTTCTTACCCATATACTTCATATACAAAGTAATGATTGTGAGGATGGCTCAGGACTGAGCAGTGTTTCATTCTGTTGCACACAGGGTCACTATGAGTTGGAACCAACTCAATAGTGACTAACAACAACAACATACTTCCTATGTGTTACAGGACAGGTTTCCTGGGAAGCCAATTCTGAGGTAAAGATAAGGGTGCAGAAAGTCTATTAGGGAATAAAGAAAATAGAAAAGGGCAGAAGGACAAGCTGGGTACATTAATAATAAGCTATATAAGGTTAATTTCCAAAATGTGAAGATAACTCATATCCCCACTTTGCTGCTTCTCCATTTCTGACACCAGCCATCAAAGTGACATTTTCTTTCTCTATAACCATCTAGTTATGTCTTTATAAAATGACTGCCTCCACAGCCCTCTTCTGCCACCAGCCCTCCAAAGCTGGATCCTTACAAATTAGAATTCTGTGCTTCTAATCAATCTCTGCCAAAGGGGCAAGAAGGCCCCATCTTCTGACCTCCTCTTACCACACAAGAGGAAGACAGAATCACCATCAGTAGCCCAGGCCTATCCCTGTGAAGAAAGACATGCCGCTTCCCTCCAGCCCTTTCACCAACCCTGACACCAACTGTTCGTCTTGCAGCACCCACCAACTCTCTGCTGGGTTCAATAATTCGCTGCAATGGGCACACAGAACTTACAGATTATGGGGTTTACTAGGGAAGCACCAGAGTACAATTCAAGTTCAGGAACAACATTCAGTCTCTCTCAGCCCACCATCTCTCAGCCAACAATTTCTCAGTCTCTCTCCGAGCAGTGCATGTCTCTCGTGTCTCTCTCTCTCAGAAATGTGTGTCTCTTGATGTCTCTTCTCAACAGCACATGTCTCTCAGAAGTGCATTTCTCTCAGCTGCACGTCTTTCTCAGCCAGCAGTCAGAGAGACTTCTGTCTCTAGAAGGGCTCCTTTTTGAGCCTGGCAGAGTGGCCAAACTAACCAATTCCAACATCAGGATTCTATACACCTGAGAGAGAGCAAACTTCCCGGAAAAGTACTTTGTGCTACCCTCAACAGAAATACCACAGGTGGATAACTTTAGCAATCAGGAGCTACTCAGTTGCTCATGGCAAATTCCACCACAGAGTTTACAAAGACTTATGGTTAGAAAAGCCATACCAGGTAATTTATTACACCACCACCACCACAAAATAGGAGAATACCAGCTCTCTGCTGGCTCTTACTGTTCCATTTGCTAGAATAACTCACAGAATTCACAACGGGCTACTTGTAACAGAACCTTTTTAATATAACCACAATAGGACACAAGGGAAAAGATACATCAGGTAAGCTCTGGGAACGGTCCATGGCACCACGAGACTTCCATTGACCTCAGGGAAGTACAGCACCCCCTTCAGTACATGGACATTCTCACCAATGTAGGAATGCCTAAAGAGAGAGCTCCAAGATCCAGGGCTTTTTAGTCATTGGGTGGAAGCACATAAGTATAACTCAATAAAAATGCATTATTGACTGCAACATGCCCCATTCCCTAACATAGATTATTTAAACTCAAAGACCAAACTCATTGCCATTGAGTTGATTCTGACTCCTAATGACTCCCATTGGGTTTCCAAGGCAGTAAATCTTTACAGAAGTAGTTTATACCATTTTCTTTCCACAGAGCAGCTGGTGGGTTTGAACGACCAATCTTCTGGTTAGCTCTGAACTATCAGAGCTCCTTAGAGCTTACTACTTATTGTTGTTAGATGCCATGGAGTACTGTTAGGTGCCGTCACATAGGCTTCAACTCATAGCAACCCACTGTACAACAGAACAAAATATTGCCCAGTCCTATGCCAGCCTTACTGGGTAAATTGGGGCCTCCAATTCCATTTACATATGTTTGAGTGTTGCCTGGCTATTTTAGAAAAACAAAGGCACCTTGATTGTTTGAGACTTCCAAGCACTATTTTCAGAAACCAGACACAAAAGGCCAAATCAAGTTCTTTGTCCCACACACTAGACAATAGAAGCCAAAGTCCAGCTGAGCTCTAAAACTGGAATGGACCTCCAAAACTGTCCATCTGAAGCAAGGGAAACAGGCCTTTGTGCCTCTTAATAAGTACTAGTAATTGATGCAGCAAGAGAGTAAAGGCTTTGCCTCAATTAAAGGGTTACGAACTGTTATAGTTGCCAACACTTACCAAAAAAAAAAAAAAAATGTTTCTTTCAAGTCTGACTTATAGCAACCTTGTGAGATAGAGTACAACTGCCCCACTGGGTTTCCAAAGCTGTATGTAAACTTTACAGAAACTGACTGCCAAATCTTTCTCCTCACAGAGCAGCTGGTGGGTCAAACCACTGACATTCCGGTTAGCAGCAGAGCACTGAACCACTGCACCATCAGGGCTCCTTGCCAACACTTACCAGTTGGGCAATAAGTGTTTCATCCCAACAAAGAGAATGTTAGTGGCTCAACAGAGTAGCCACTATAGCACATTGAAGAGAGGTTTTACATCTTTCCCTACCTACCACCCACATACATAAACACACAGACTCCTAGCTTTGCTTTTGCAGTTTTAATGTCCTAGAGGATTGGGATTTGGGAAAATTATGATCTAGCACTGACTCTGACACTAAGCTATTTAATTGGAAACAACTCGTATAATTTCTCTAGATGTCAAGTATCTTTTTATGTGAAAAATTAGGAGAGTAGAGATTTTGGGGTAGGTAATTACTAATCTTTATTTCTGCTCTAAAACTTTAGAATGGCTTACAATGATAATAATTCAGTTTATAAATTATATGATTTATGAATCATTGTAGTTTTATACCCAATATCTTCCTGGTTTCTCTCCCCCATAGACATAAGCTTGTTGAGATTAAGCTTGGCGTTTTCTTCTGTGTCATCCCTTTATATTGATGTTCATGTTAGTTTCCTATGACTTATGTAACAAATTACCACAAATGTAATGACTTAAAACAATGGAAATTTATTCCTTCACAGTCCAAAATCAGTATTATTGGGTAGAAATCAAGGTGTTGGCAGGGTCACTTTCTCTCCAGAGGCTTTGGGGGACTAATCCATTCCTTGTCTCTTACAGCTTCTAGTGGCTTGCAGCATTCCTTGAATTCTGGCCCCAAACAAAATCCATTACTGTTGAGTTCATTCCAACACACATTGACCCTATAGAACAGAACAGAAACTGCCCCTTAGAATTTCCAAGGCTGTAAAGCTTCACGGAATCGGACTACCTCATGTTTTCCTTGTATAACGGCTGGTGGGTTTTGCATTAGAGAGTGAAATCTAAACACATTTGGTTTGCAAAAGGTAAGGCCTCCATTTGGAACCTTAATACCCTCTTTTTGACCTAACTTCATATGCCACTGTTACTTTTCTGTGTTACTTCCCCATAGTTTTTTATCTTGACTCTTCCATGCAGCTATGCAAATTCCAGGGAAAGCCTAAGGAGAGGCTATCTGTTGTTGTTATTTGCCATCCACCCCTTCTTGGGTTTTTGTGAACAATCAGGGAAGGGCAGTTACCCTCAGGAAGAGCAGATTAACTGTTGTTGTTGTTGTTGTTATGTGCCCTCGAGTCAGACCTGACCCGACTCATAGAGACCCCTCCTTGGGTTTCCGAGGCAGTATCACTACGGAAGTAGATTGCCCCATCTTCCTTCCGAGGAGTGGCTGGTGGGTTTGAACCGCCAGCCTTCTGGTTAGCAGTCAAGTGCCTTAGCCACTTAACTAGGAGACAGAAAAGGAGATCACACAAAGAACTAGGGAACTTGCTCAGACATTTCTCTCTAGAACCAAAAAGACTATTATCTTATTCCTGTTTTGTTTATGCTTTGGATGATGTGACCAATAAAAACCTTTCTGACTGTTGTTACTGAAACCTTATACCATTGAAAGAAACAACCACGGGGAGTGAATAATTTTAACATATCTATGGAATGATTGGAATTCTCATTGGCTATAAGATTGATTACTGACTTGTAACTTGTGATATACACCAGTTACTGACTTGGAACTTGTGTATATCACATTTTGTAGATTCCCTAGACACTTGTTCTGATGACTATTCTATCTGTTTCCCATTTTTATTTTATTTTCCTTTGCTACATATGCAAATACAAATCTCTTTTCTTCACTATTATAATTTTGTGATGATTCTTTCTCTAAGACAGATTGAACTGCTAAACTTTGGCTTAGCAGCCAAATGCTTTAACCACTCAGCCACCAGAGCTCCTTTCTAACTATATGAATACAAAAATAATTCCTCAGAATAAATGTTACATTCATATTTCGGTGAGTTTTTATTATTTTTAACAATACCATTCACAGATTCCAGGGATTAGGAAATGTATATCTTTTGGGGGTCATTTTTCAGACTGCCACAGTGCTCAAGAAACTTTTTCTAGGAACTCATATTGTGTTTGTTGTCTTGTAATTTCTTAAGTAACCTATATTTGTCAAAGTGAACTGGATTATACCATGACAACAATGACACAATGACTTGAAATCTCCATGATTTCATATGAGTTTATTGCTCATTCATGTCGCAGACCATTGGGGGTGGTAGGGGACTCTACACCACCCTGTCTTTCTGAGACTTGGATACCTACCATCTTGAGACTTCAGCTTCCTCTTGGTCCTGGATGTCCCTTCCAGTCAATTGATAGATAGGGAAAGAGAGAGGAGATCTTACATGTGAGGTTATAACATGAATATTAGTAGTTCCTGACAGTATGTTTTGACATCTTTTCCATTCTTCAGGAGGTAAACTCTTATGGTTCAAATTATTCACTGTCCCACCCTGGGATGCCTCACCCTTTTTGTACCCTCTTTGAAGGAGGCTTATACATTCTTGCCCTGTAAACTCCAACATGGCCATATAACTTTATTTGACCAATGAAAGGTGACAACTTTGGCCAAACAACCCCATCCTTGGCCAGAACTCATTCAAGTGTCGACTTCTACCATTAAGAGGAGCTCAACATCATCGAGCTGTATGATCAGCAAGAAGAGGAATACACAAATGTTGGTGAACCCCAAAATGTTTTGCCAAAACTGTTACCCATCTTTTTGATACCGCTCCATTTCTCCATGTGGAAGGTTATATTATGTTCAAATTATTTGCTGCCCTTCACTGGAATACCTCTCCCTTTGACATTCCTCCTCAAAGGAAGATTATACATCCCTCAAAGAGTTGAGCTCAGTCATGGCTATGTGGCTTACTTTGGTTGAAGAAATATGAGCAGATGTTACAAGTGTTGTTTTAGAAGCTATGACATAGTGCATCCTTCTCTCTTCTCCTATAATAAGACAAGCAATGTCCCAGTTAAAGGCTGGCCCATCTTCCTAGATTGTGGAATGTGGAGCTCACAGAGCCGAGCTCCGGCCAACCCACCATGTACATGTGTAAATTAGAAATAAACCTTGATGCTGCACAACTGAAAATTTGGGCTATTTTTGTTAACAAAATATAAGCAGAATATACATTGTATAATTTCTCAGCACTTATCAGTGGTTAATTCTGTGAAGTGGAGATGAGCTAACCTCTAAGAAAATAGCTTTGTTGCTGTTGTGTGCTGTTGAGTCAACTCTGACACCTAGTAATCTTGTATGGCACAGTAGAACTGCCCTATAGTGTTACCTAGGCTATTAATCTTTACATGGACAGATCTTTGCTCTCACAAAGCAGGCAGTAGGTTCAAACTGCCAAGCTTTCATTTATCAGCTAAGTGTTTAACCACTAAGCTACCAGGACTCCTTTAAAAAAAAATATTTTCTTATAATTTTCTCATCTTTTCACTTGTCTTAGGTTCCTGAGTGTCTTAACTTTTCCAGATGTCACTTCAGTTTTCTTTCTTTAAAATTTTGTTTCTCATTTCATATATTTCCTCTCCTTCTTTGTCTAAATCATTAAAAGTGTTCTGTGAGCATTTAAGCAAAACTGGAAACTCAAATTAACAAATATATCATTTCTGTATCTCAAATCATTTTAATACTTTGATTCAGTGGCTCATAAGAGATGATCATTAATTTTCAGGAATTTTGTAATCAGTTGTTAAATACAGCCACTATTAAAAATTAAGTTATACAAACTTACAATTAAGTAGAGTATATTTAATTGTTATTCTTGTTAGGTAACATCTGGTCACTTCTCACTCATAGCGACCCTATGTACAACAGAATCAAACATCACCCAGTCCTGTGATATACTCACAATTGTTGCTGTTTGAGCCCATTTTTGCAGCCACTGTGACAATCCTCTTGTTGAGGATCTTCCCTTTTTTCACTGACAATCTCCTTTACCAAGCATGATGTCCTTCTCCAGGGACTAGGCCCTCCTAATAACAAGCCCAAAGTATATGAGACAAAGTTTTGGATCCTCACTTCTAAGGAGCACTCATTCTCTCTGTACTTCTTGCAAGAGAGATTTGCTCGCTCTTCTGGAAATCCATGGCACTTTCAATATTCTGCACCAACACCATAATTCAAAGGCATCAATTTTTCTTCAGTCTTTCTTATTTATTGTCCAGTTTTCATGTGCATATGTTGTTGTTGTTGTTGTTGTTATGTGCCATCAAGTTGGACTCGACTCATAGCGACCCCTCCTTGGGTTTTCGAGGCAGTATCACTACAGAAGTAGATTGCCCCATCTTTCTTCCGAGGAGTGGCTGGTGGGTTTGAACCACCAGCCTTCTGGTTAGCAGTCAAGTGCCTTAGGCACTATGCTACCAGAGCTCATATAAGGTGATTAAAAAATGTCATGGCTTGGATCATGCACACCTTAATCCTCAAGGTGATTTTTTTTTTTTTTTAAACACTTTAAAGAGCTCTTTTGCAACAGATTTTCCCTGTGCAATACAATGTTTGATATTTTGACTGCTGCTTCCCTGGGCATTGATTGTGGACCCAAATAAAATGAAATCTTTGATAATTTCAATCTTTTCTCTGTTTATCATAATGTGGCTCATTGGTCCAGTTGTGAGGATTTGTGCTTTCTTTATGTTGATCTTCATCAGTAAGTGCTTCAAGTCCTCTTCACTTCCAGCAAAAAATGTTGCATCATCTGTATACTTCAGTTGTTAATGAGTCTTCCTCTAATCTTGATGCTATGTCCTTCTTCATATAGTCCAGATTCTCAGATTATTTGCTCAGCATATAGATTGAATAAACATGGTTACAGGATATAACTCTTACGCACACCTTCCAGTATCCCTTTGTTCTATACAAACGACTGTCTCTTGGCCTATGTACAGGTTCCATATACATAGAATCCTTCAGTATTGCAACTTGAGACTTGAAATTTTTCTTCAGTTCTTTCAGCTTGAGAAATTCTGTGCATGCTCTTCCCTTTTGGTTTTCTAACTCCAGGCCTTTTTACATTTCAAACGTTACTTTGTCTTCTTAAGCCACCCTTTGAAATCTTCTGTTCAGATCTCTTATGTCATTATTTATTCTGTTTGATTTTGCTACTCTGTGTTGAGAGTCTCTTCTGGCATCTATTTTGGTCTTTTCTTTTTCTCCTGTCTTTTTAATGATGTTTTAGTTTCTTCAGGTATGATGTCCTTGATATCATCCCACAACTCATCTTATCTTCAGACATATTGTTCAGTGTAGAGCCTCCAGAGTAAGACAGACTAAGAAGGTGGCCCTGGTGATCTAGATCTAAAAATATGGTCAGTGAAAACCTTATGAATAGCAATGAAACATTTTCTGATATAGTGCTGAAAGATGAACCACTCAGATTAAAAGTCACTCAATCTACAACTGGGAAAGAGCTGTCTTTGAAGTAGAGTTGACTTTAATGACGTAGATGGAGTAAAGCTTTCTGTATCTTCATTTGCTGATGTGGCACAACTCAAAATAAGAAGAAATAGTTGCAAACATCCATTAATAATCTGAATGTGCAATGTAAGAAGTATAAATCTAGGGAAATTGGAAGTCATCAAAAATGAAACAGAAAAATTGAAGATAGATTTGTTAAGCATTAGTGAGCTGAAATGGACTGCTACTGTCCACTTTGAATTAGACAATCATATGGTCTACTATGCCAGGAATGACAAATTGAAGAGAAATGGCCTTTCATTCATTGTCAAAAAGATTTCAAGATCTATCCTGAAGTACAATGGTGTCAGTGATAGGATAATATCCATAAGACTACAAAGAACTACAGTTAATGTAATTATTATTCAAATTGACACATCAACCACTAATGATGAAATCGAAGATTTTTGCAAACATGTGCAAATCTGAAGTTGATCAACCATGGAATCAAGATGATTTGATAATTACTAGTGATTGGACTGTGAAAGTTGGAAACAAAAAAGCATTGGTAGTTGGAAAACATGGCTTTGAAGACAGAAGCAACACAGGAGATCACATGACAGAATTTTTCAAGACCAATGACTTATTCCTTACAAATATCCTTTTTCCAACAATATAACCAGTGACTGTGTTTGTGGACCTCACCATATGGAATACACAAATATCAAATTGACTACAATTGTGGAAAGAGACAGTGGAAAAGCTCAGCATTATCAATCAGAACAAGGCCAAGGGCCAAATGCAGACTTTCGCCCATCAATTGCTCATACGCAAGTTTAAGCTGAAGCTGAAGAAAATGAAAACAAATTCACATGACCCAAAGTACAACTTTATATTATAAACAAAGGTAATGCATACACAAAACTTGTTACATCATATTTCTAATTGTTTCACTAGATTTTACTATTATTTATTCTCTGGAATTTATTTACGTACATTTTATGTAATAGTAAATATTTAGTTTTTTTTATTTTTTTTATTTTGATGATGTATTATTTTGTACCTCTTTAAACTTATTGTTGCTGTTGTTTTTGTTAGGTGCTGTTGAGTTGATTCCAACTCAGAGCAACCCTAGGTACAACAGAATGAAACACTCCCCATTCCTGCACTGTCCTCACAATTCCTGCTACAGTAGAGCTCATCATTGCAGCCACTGGGTAGATCCATCTCATTGAGGGTCTTCTTCTTTTTCTCTGACCTCCACTTTACCAGGCATGATATCCTTCTATAGGGACTGGTTCCTTCTGACCACATGATCAAAGTAGGTGAGATGAAGTCTGACCATTCTTACTTCTAAGGAGCATTCTGGCTGGACTTCTTCCAGGACAGATTTGTTGGTTCTTCTGGCAGTTCACAGTATTTTCAGTATTCTTCACCAACACTACAATTCAAGGCATCAATTCTTCAGACTTCCTTGTTCATTGTCCAGCTTTCATATGCATATGAGTTGATTGAAAACACACTGGCTTGGGTTAGGTGCACCTTAGTCTTCAAAGTGATATCTTTACTCTTCAACACTTCAAAGAGGTCTTTTGCAGCAGGTTTACCCTGTAAAATATGACATCTGATTTCTTGTCTTATGCTTCCATGGATGTTGATTGTGGATCCAAGTAAAATAAAATCTTTAACAACTTCAATCTTTTCTCTATTTATCATGATATTGCTTATTGGACCAGTTATGAAGATTTTTGTTTTATATTAAGGTGTAATCAATAATGAACACTGTAGTCTTCAATCTTCATCAGTAAGTGCTTCAAGTCCTCTTCACATTCAGAAGCAAAGTTTTGTCCTCTGCATATTGCAGGTTGCTAATGAGTCTTCTTCCAATCCTGATGTCTCATTCTTCTTCATATAGTTAAGCCTCTCAATTATTTGCTCAGCATACGGATAGAATAAGTATGGTGAAAGGATACAACCATGACACATTCCCTTCCTGATTTTAAACCATGCAGTATTTCTTTGTTCTATTGGAAGGACAGCCTCTTTGTCTATATGTAGGTTCCTCATGAGCACAATTAAATGTTCTGGAATTCCCATTTTTCTCAATGTTATGCATAATTTGTTATGATCTATGCAGTTGAGTACCTTTGCATAGTCAATGAAACACAGGTAAACATATTCATGATATTCTTTGCTTTCAGCTAGGGTCCATCTGATATTAGTAAAGATATCCCTCATTCCTCTTTTGAATCCAACTTGTATTTCTGGAAGTTCCCTGTCAATGTACTGTTGCAACCATTTTTTAATTATCTTCAGCAAAATTTTACTCATGTATGATATTAATGATATTGTTTGGTAATTTCCTCATTCCGTTTGATCACCGTTCTTAGGAATGGGCACAAATACGAATCTCTTCCAGGGAGTTGGCTAGGTAGCTGTCTTCCAAATTTCCTTGCATAAACAAGTAAGTATCTCCAGTGCTACACCCATTTGTTGAAACATCTCAGCTGGTATTCCATCAATTTATGGAGCTTTGTTTTTTTGTTTTGTTTTGTTGCCAACTCTTTCAGTGCAACTTGGACTTCTTCCTTCAATACCACTGGTTCTTGATCATATGCTACCTCCTGAAATGAATGAACATTGACCAATTATTTTTGGTACAGTGATTCTGTATATTACTTCCATCTTCTTTTGATCTTTCCTGCATTGTTCAAGATTTTGCCCATTGTTCAATATTGCAACTGTTGTTGTTATGTGTCATCAAGTCAGACCCTACTCATAGCGACCCCTCGTTGGGTTTCCAAGGTGGTATCACTACAGAAGTAGATTGCCCAACCTTCCTTCCGAGGAGTGGCTGGTGGGTTTGAACACCAGCCTTCTGGTTAGCAGTCAAGTGCCTT
>NW_006921799.1:5503555-5507792 GCF_000298275.1 Orycteropus afer afer | reverse complement strand
TCTGTAAGACTGTCCTTTATCTCTTCAATGTTATCCCCCTTCCTTTCCTCTATCTTCTCTGCACTCATATCATATTTTGTTGGTAACATATAGTCCCAAATCTGTGGGTAGGTCTGAGGGATTCTCCCCACTTGCATGGTTGCTGTTGTTGTTGTTGTTGTTATGTGCCGTCGAGTCAGACCTACCCACAGATTTGGGACTTGCCAGCCTCCCAGCCTCCACCACCATGTGAGCCATTTCCTTGGAAGTTTGTGAGTTCTGTGAGACATTACAGTGAAATACAGAAGCCTAAAATAGGAGGGAGAGTACTGAGGGGAGGAGGAGTTTGGAAAAGTTGGACATTTGGAATATCTTTAACCTTCACTTCATAGGAACCAGGCTTGTGCTGATTCTTCTAAAAGAAATTATTCGAGCAGTGTTCAATAAATATTTGGCTTCTGGAAAATGTTGTTGTTGTTGTTAGGTGCCATCGAGTCGTTTCCGACTCATAGCGACCCCATGCACAGCAGAACGAAACACTGCCGGATCCCGCTCCAGCTCCACGATCCCTGCTATACTTGAGCCCATCATCGCAGCCACCGTGTCAATTCATCTCATTGAAGGCCTCCCCCTCTTTCATCCACCCTCCACCTTACCAAGCATGGCATCCTTTTCCAAGGAATGGTCCCTTCTGACAACATGACCAAAATAGGTGAAACAAAGTCTGGCCATTCTCGATTCCAAGGAGCATTTCGGGTGCACTTCCTCCAGGACAGATCTGTTAGTCCTTTTAGCAACCCATGGTACTGCTGGAAAATAATATGCCTAAAATGAAAACTGGCACTTATTGAAGATTTATTCTGTTTCAGGTGTGTGCCTTTTACATTTAATTCTTCCCAAATAGGGTTGTTGTGTTGGTTTTGAATTATCGCCATTTACCAACAAGGAATCTGAGGCTCAGCAACATTAAGTCACATGCCCAAATTGGCCAGTCAACAACTATTTACTGAGACCCATCTCTGTCTCTTGAGTTCTCCTTCAAATGCACAACAGAGGATGAACGCATGGTTTTGACTCAGCCAGTGTTCATTCCTGTCTCAAGGTCCTAGAATTCTCTATTCATTCTCCTTAAAAGATTCTTCCTGCAGAGAGAGCTTCACATCATTGTCTCGTTCTCATGACTAAGTCTCAACCAAATGTTATCCTCTCTGACAGACCTTTCCAGACTACCTGAGCTACAGTGCTCATCAGCCATTCCTTACTGTATCATCCTATTTAGCCTTCTTCATAACACTAAGAAAGGTCTGAAATTAATGAAAGTTGTAGCTGTTAGTTGCCATTGAGTCAGGAAAACAAAACATTGCCTGGTCCTGTGCCAGCTTCATGATCTTTGGTATTTTGAGTTTATTATTGCAGCTATTCTATCCACTCACCTCATGGAGGGCTTCTCGCATTTTCACTGAACGTCTACCAAACACGATGTCCTTTTCTAGTGATCCATTTTTCCTGATGATGGATCTTAATTGACCTTTTACTGGGCCACAGTAAAAGTTGAAATTTCACCATTCTTACTTCTAGGAACATTCTGTTGGTATTTCTTCTAAAACAAATCTGTTCATTCTTTTGTTCAGTTATAGTTATTATTTATTAATAAAGCAAGACTTTTGCCATCATGGTTATCTATATATTACACCAAGGCAAAGGTTTGTTCTCCGTCTTTAAGTTGTATGTCTTAAAATTAAGAACCTGAGTTGCAGAGATAATTATTAACATCTATTTTAAATAAATAAATCTGTTATTGAGTCTCTTCTGTTCTGTTGGTTTGTTGGTTGCTTTTAGTAACATTTTTCTCTACTTGCACACAGTTGAAAGAAACAATAAAATTCTTTAAATTATAAAAATATTATGAAATTGCTATCATTGTAGGTTTAAAAATGGTGTGACATTGGTAATGTTATGTTTCAACCTAATAGATTAGCATTAGAGAATGAGGAGGTCTACACTAGGTGTAGTCTTAATCTCAGATTGCTATCCCCTGAATTATCAAACTTGGGAAAATTAATTACTCTCTACAATAGTTTACTTTCTGAACAGACTGTAGGTGTTTTCCACATCACTCAAAATAAAAGTCACGTGTCAAAGAAAATTCTAGTTCCTCTTTGCTACATTTTATGAAAATATGTACTGTGAAATAGTTAAACATCAGCTTGATCCTGTAGATAGAAAAAGGGAAAAACTTTGAAATAGACATGGTTAATGGCTCCTTTTTAAAAGCAAAATCTAACTATAGACATATACACACTGAGACACAGTGCATCCATCAACCCTAGAAAAAGGTTTCTGGTCTGAGTATTGACATGCAGGATAGTGCAGAGCTCAGGATAATGGGCCAGCTTTATTCTGAGAGTGATGTTTTTAACTGGACTTCATTGATGTGTGCAAGGTTTCCTGAGATAAAACAACAGATCAAAAATGGTTGGATTTCTAAAGTTCACGAGGAGACTTTTTTCCTAGAAAAATTATGTGGAATTTTCCTATAGATCACTAGATTTCACCAATTCTCACTACAGACAACTCTAAATTATTCATGTTGATTATCCAATCTGTAGATTATTTATAATATTTTTTAAAGTCTTATCTAATTTCTATCTAACAACTGATCTGTTTCTGAACTGTTTTTCATGGATTCAACCATCAACAGGGATTGAGAAAAATAGTAGCTTAAGTAAATTTAATGAGAAAAATCTCAATTTAAAAGTTGTACCCCAAAATCCAAAATATTTCCAAATTTTGCATTATATCCTTTGTGACTCTATAATCCTTCATGAGGGTGTGGCTTAGCATCTTTATATTGAATATTTAGATTCATTACAAACCTTCATTTACCCCTTGAAAGAGGTGCATAGAAGAGATACACTTGCAACAGTATCACAGGGTAAACTTAAAACCTCCAGATTTAAACAGTAGTCATTGTTTGCTGAAACAGAACAAAGAACTTGTTAACACACCCACTTTATGAAAATCCTTTATAAAAGCAGCTAATAAATGTAAATAATAATGCCAATAATTATATTTAAGAAGTAAAACTCTTAAGAAATAAAAGAAAGAATCTAATGGTGATGAAACCACAGTTTATGGAGTGTTGGGTTGTCCTCATAACAAGTGAAAATGATTCTTTCCAGTTCACAGAGAACTTTTACGTTTAGGTAGTTACTGAGCTTGTTCTTAATGTAGGTTTTCATATATTTGAATTTGACAGACAATGCACTGGCAAGATTTTTTTTCCCCCTCCGCTAGAAGATAATATGACAATCTTCATAAGGAGGATTTTGTGTAATTTGGATGATTTAAAGGTATTTGGATATGGGAGTTTTGTACCTAGGACAGAAAAATGTGTGGAGTTGCTTGCAGAAAACTAGTACAATTGAAGGAGATAACACCAGCTTTGTGAAATCCTGTGTTGTGTTATATAGATACAGATGCTAAACTCTCTTCCATCTTTACAACAAAATCTTTAGTAAAATTTACAATACACATTAATTGTTTGGTGCAAGGGACTTATTTCTAAGGAATGTGAAACCAAATCAAACCTGCTGCAATCCAGTTGTCTCTGACTCATAGCAACCTTATAGGACAGAGTAGAACTGCCACATTGGGTTTCTGTGATTGTAAATCCTTACAGAAACAGAGTAACTCATCTTCCTCCCATGGAACTGCTGGTGGGTTTGAAGCACCAACCTTATGATTAGCAGCCCATTGTTTCAACTATCATGCCATCAGAGCTTCTTAGGGAATGTAAGGAGCTTCTGAATTCTGCCTATTTGTCAGTTTGTGGGAAAAAGAAAGACAATACAAACCGCTAGTTGACACTTGCTTTATTCTACTTCTCCCTACTTCACAGTGTACCAAGAAGAAACTCCACTATGGAAAAAAAAAAAAAAACATACAGCTCTTTCATTCTAGTCTCTCTCTTCTTCCTCTCCACACCCTCCACCTTCTTCCCAAGTTTCTCTACTTGTTAAGCACTGTGTAGTAGGAAAAGTTGGGCTTAGCATCAGACAGTATTTAAATTCCAGTTCTACCGCTTACAGATTACTTAAATTCTTTGAGCCACAGTTTCATGATGTATAAAATAGTGATCAGATTTATGTGAGAGTCACTGTAAGTAAATAAATATATATAGAAAAGCAGACTAAACAACACCATCATGCAGCAACCAGACAAATCCAGGGTAAAGAAGCAGGATTCCTTAACAAAT
>NW_006921799.1:5497433-5503455 GCF_000298275.1 Orycteropus afer afer | reverse complement strand
TTGAACACCAGCCTTCTGGTTAGCAGTCAAGTGCCTTAGGCACTATGCTACCAGAGCTCCTATATTGCAACTAGAGGCTTGAATTTTCTTTTCAGTTCTTTCAGCTTGAGAAATGCCAAGCATGTTCTTCCCTATAGGTTTTCTAACTCCAGGTCTTTTTACATTTCATTATAATACTTTACTTTGTCTTCTGGAGCTGCCCTTTGAAATTTTCTGACAGCTCTTTAATTTCAACATTTCTTCCTTTTGCTTTAGCTGCTCTCTGTTCAAGAGCAAATTCCAGAGTTTCTTCGACATCCATTTTGCCTTTTTCTTTATTTCTTGTCTTTTTAATTATCTTTTGCTTTCTTCACGTATGATGTTCTTGATGTTATCCCACAACTCATCTCGTCTTCAGTCAGTGATATTCAATGCATCAAATTTATTCCTCAGATGGTCTCTAAATTCAGGTGGGATATACACAAACTCATATATTTGCTCTTCTGGGCTTGTTTTAATATTTTTCAGCTTCAACTTGAATTTACATCTGAACAATGGATGGTCTATTGCATAGTCAGCTTCTGGTCTTGTTTTGACTGATGATATTGAGCTTCTCCACTGTATCTTTCCACAGATGTAGTTGATTTGATTTCAGTATATTCTATTTGTCAAAGCCCATGTGTATAGTCACTGCATATGTTGTTGAATAAAGGTATTTGCAGTGAATAAGTTGTTGATCTTACAAAATTCCATCATGTGATCTCTGGCATTGTTTCTGTCACCAAGGCCATATTTTCCAGCTATTGATGTTTCTTCTTTGTTTCTAATTTTTTATTCCAATCACCAGTAATTATCAATACATCTTGACTGCATGTTTGGTCAATTTCAAACTGCAGAAAATCTTCAATTTCTTCATCTTTTGCTTTGGTGGTTGGTGGGTACATTTGAAAAATAGTAGTATTAACTTCTCTTCCTTGTAGGCATATGAATACATTCTATCACTGGCAGCACTGTACTATAGGACAGATCTTGAGATGTTCTTTTTGATGATGTTCAGTTTGTCATTTCCAGCATAACACACCATATGATTGTCTGATTCAAAATGGCCAATGCCAGTCCATTTCAGTTCACTAATGCTTAGGATATCAATCTTCATTCATTCCACTTCATTTTTGTCAACTTCTAATTTTCCTAGATTCATACTTTGTACATTCCATGTTCTGATTATTAATGAATGTTTGCAGCTATTTTTTTTTCCCATTTTGAGTCATGCCCCAGCAGCAAATGGAGGTCCCAAAAGCTTTACTGCATCGATGTTAGTAAGATTGACTCTATTTCAGGAGGCAGCTTTTCCCCAGTTGTATTTTGAGTGACTTCCATCCTGAGGGGCTCATCTTCTGGCATTATATCAATGTTCCATGGCTCCTCATAAAGTTTTCCAGTAATATATCAGAGTATTTCATTGCTATTCATAAAGTTTTCGGTGACCAATTCTTTCAGAAGTGGATAGTCCTGTACTTCATCGCAGTCTGTCTCACTCTTAGACTTCAAATTCGTGTTTATTAATTTCATGCTGCTTACCTGAAATTGGCCATGATGAGAGTATTTACACCACATTTGTAGCCAATGCTACATATTATGGCTTTTCTTTATTTCAATAATTACCAGCTACTATGCACATACTTCTAAAATCACTATTAAAAACCACATTAATTTTAAACTTAGAACTAGGCAAAGTTTGAGGAGCTCTTCCTAAAGAGATGTATCCTGCTCAGTTTCAGAAGATCCTTTCCCCATCCTTAGGAAAGGTATTTGTGGGATAATTGTTACCGTTTAAAAGCGTGTCTAACTTTACAAGAATACTTTGATAGAAGAACTGAATTAAATGTAAGACTGTTAGAATGAATTCACTGCTCAAGAAAAGAGATCAGCAGAAAGTAAAAGAAGATAAAATTTAGTAAGCTAATAAGATGATTGAATTTTCTGACAGGGTTAATTCTTTGTAATATGAAGAGGATCTGGGCTACTGGAGGAGAAACAGGACTTTTCCATATAGGAAAGTGTTTACATTCCATATATCTATTGCTGTGATTTCAGTCTTTGTACTATAAGAGCTAAAGTTTTCATAAGCTAATCATCTTCCTTATCTTCATATTCTGGCTAATTAGTAACTATAAATTGCCTATTTTAAAACTAGATCTAGGACACAATGAGAATTTTTAAAATGTTAAATCAAGCAGGCTGAATGCCCAGAAAAATTAAAAATTTAGTTTAAGACTCTGGGGATTTCTCTGTGTTTGTCTATGAGTCTGTGATTGGATTTATTAGATATAAGTAATTGAAAAGAAAAGATAAAATATCTGGAAATTAAACTTTAAATAATGTTAGTGAGTGATAAGGAGAAGTTTTTAAAATCAATGTTCAATTTTTGTTGTTGTTGTTCAACAGACAAAAAAAAGTCTGTCAAGCACATTAAGTCAAGTAGTTTTTGTTTTTAAGAAATTTAAGACTATAATTACTACATTTGAAATTAATACATAGAGGCAGAAAACTTACTCTGTAAAGCCAATTCTAATAACTATACTTTTCAATGAAATTAGGGAAGGAAGAAATTGTAAAAAGGGAGAAATTGGAAGTTAAATGATAAAAAGAAAGAGACAAAGAGCCTAAAAGATGGAGACGACATACAGAAAAAAGAAAAAGAAAGTAAGGAAGATACAGAATATATTCCCAGGACTATTCTTAGGCAGTGGACATCAAAGCAAGTTGTAATATCCCTTTCAATAATTTGACTCACCACTATTCTCAGCTATTTTATTATATAATCTTCTTAGAGGTCATCTTTGTTTCTTCTACATAGTATAATGTTCTGCATGTCAGTGACATTGCATAACTTTTCACTGAATTTATTAATACTTATCCTAAAAACTTGAGAGGTTCTACTTTAAAAGAAGAACCAAATGAGTGAGAAGGCAATATATCCATTGGACACTTCCCAAAGAAATTCAACACAAAATAGAATTAGCCAAAGGATGAGAAGTCCTCACGTTGTTTCAGAATGAAAAGATATACAAATGTGCATAAAAACTCAACTGTGTGATGTGGCAGTAATATTTAGATAGTTGGAAAATTTGGCCTTAGTGATAGAAACAACATTAGAGATCTCATGATAGAATTTCACAAGAACAATGACTTATTCATTGCAAAAACCTTTTTCAACACAAAAGGTGGCTATACATTTGGACTTCATGAAATGGGGTACATAGGAATCAGATTGACTACATCTGTGGCAAGAGGTGACGGAAAAGCTCAATATCCTCAGCCAAAACCAGGCCAGGAGGTAATTGTGGAAGAGACCATCAACCACTCACATGCAAGTTGAAGTTGAAGTTCAAGACAATTTAAACAAGTCCACATAAGCCAAAATATGACCTTGATTATACCCCACCCCCCGAATTTAGAGATCATCTAAAGAATAGATTTGATGAATTGAACAATTTGATGACTGAAAACCAGACAAATTGTGGGATGACATCAAGAACATCAGCCATGAAGAAAGCAAAAGGTCACTGAAAAGACAGGAAAGGAAGAAAAGACCAAAATGGATGTCAGAAGAGACTCTGAAACTTGCCCGTGAACACAGAGTAGCTAAAGCAAATGGAAGAAATGACAAGATAAAAGAGCTAAACAGAAGATTTCAGAGAACAGCTCAAGAAGACAAAATTAATTATTATAAAGAAATGTGCAAAGATCTGGAGTTAGAAAACCAAAAGGGAAGAACATGCTCAGCGTTTCTCAAGCTGAAAGAACTGAAGAAAAATTTAAGCCTAAAGTGGCAATATTGAAATATTCTATGGACAAAATATTGAACAATGCAAGAAACATCAAAAGAAAATGAAAGGAATACACAGAGTCATTGTACCAAAAAGACCTGGTTAATGATCATCCATTTCAGGAGGTGGCATATGATCAAGAACCAATGGTATTGGAAGAAGAAGTTGAAGCTGCACTGAAGAAAGTGGTGAAGAACAAGGCTCCAGAAATTGATAAAATACCCATTGAGATGTTTCAACAATGGATGCTGCACTGGAGGCACTCACTTAGCTATGCCAGGAGATTTGGAAGACAGCTACCTTGCCAGCTGACTGAAAGAGATCCATATTTGTACTTATTCCAAAGAAAGGTGATCCCACAGAATGTGGAAATTATCATATAATATCATTAATATCACATGCAAGTAAAATCTTACTGAAGATAGTTCAAAAATGGTTGCAGCAGTATTTTGACAGAGGACTTCCAGAAAGGCAAGCTGGATTCAGAACAGGACATGGAAAGACAGGTATCATGGCTGGTTTCAGATGAATCTTGGCTGAAAGGAAAGAATACCACAAAGATGTTTACTTGTGTTTTATTGACTATGAAAAAGTATTTGAGTTTGTTATTATCCATAAAAAAACAAGGGGCTACTGCATGATTTAAATCAAGAAGGGGGTGTGTAGGGTTGTATCCTTTCACTATACTTATTCAATCTATATACTGAGCAAATAATCCAAGAAGATGGACTATATGAAGAAGAACATGACATCAGGATTGGAGGAAGACTCATTAACCACCTGCGTTATGCAGAGGACACAACCTTGCTTACTGAAAGTGAAGCACTTACTGATGAAGATTGAAGACTACAGTCTGCAGTATGAATTATACCTCAATATAAAGAAAACAGAAATCCTCACAGCTGGACCAATAAACAGCATCATGATAAATGGAGAAAAGATTGAAGTTGTCAAAGACTTCAGATTACTTGGTTCTATAATCAACACCAATGGAAGCAGCAGTCAAGACATCAGAGGACGTATTGCATTGGGCAAATCTGCAAAAGATCTCTTTCAAGTGCTAAAGAGCAAAGATGTCTCCTTGAAGACTAAGGTGTGCCTAAGCCACACCAGGGTATGTTCAGTCGCTTCATATGCATGCAAAAGCTTGACAATAAACAAAGAAGACCGAAAAAAAAGTTGATGCTTTTGAGTTGTGGTGTTGGCAAAGAATACTGTAAGTACCATGGACTGCTAAAAAAACTGTTCTGGTTACCTAGTGCCACTCTGACAGGAGTATACCACAAATGGGATGGCTGAATAAATAGGAGTTTATTCTCTTACAGTTTGGAGACATTAAGTCCAAGTTCAAAGTGCCAGGCTCTAGCGGTTGGATGAAAGCCCCTCAACCTTGGGCTTCAGTTCTGCCTCTTGCTCCCAGCCCACTGTAGCTAGAGGCTTTTCTTCACTCAGACAGCTACTGGCTGCTGAGGTTGACAAACCCAAGGTTGACAATGTTACCATACCACATGGCAGGCCATTAACTCAGGTCCATTGAAAGTTCCAAGGTTGGCAGACCATGGCAGGCTGCTGAACAATGACATGGCTATATGCAGGATCCAAGCATGCCATAAGCTAGAGACCATTCCCAAAGCTGCTTCTTATATATAGGAAGCAGACCACATACCCAAAGGCAGCTACTCAGCTGCTCACAGTAGATTCTGCCATGAAGTTGACTACCAATTTCATCATGAGGAATACTACATCCAGATGCCCAGACACTCCATCAGGCATGGCCAAGTTGACACACAAAATTAACCACCACAAATACTAACAAATCTGTCCTGGAGGAAGTGCAATTTGAATGCTCCTGGGAAGCAAGAATGGCCAAACTTTGCCTCACCTACTTTGGCCATGTTGTCAGAAGGGACCATTCCCTGGAGAAGGATATCATGCTTGGTAAAGTGGAGGGTCAACTAAAAAGGGAAAGGCTCTCAACAAGATAGATCAACACAGTGGCTGCAACAATGGGCTCTGGTATAGCAGGGATTGTGAGGCTAGTACAGGACTCGGCAGTGTTTCATTCTGTTGTACAGAGGGTTGCTATGATTTGGAGCCAACTAGACAACACCTAACAACAACAAAAATAACAACAGGTCATGAGATTAATTTAGAACAGTAGTTAGTCTAACTTGGAAACAATAACTATGGTGGCTATATTCTCAAAATAA
>NW_006921799.1:5478272-5480088 GCF_000298275.1 Orycteropus afer afer | reverse complement strand
CAAGAGTGGCTGGTGGGTTTGAACCACCAGCCTTCTGGTTAGCAGTCAAGTGCCTTAGGCACTATGCTACCAGAGCTCCTTTTGATTACCTAGTGCCACTCTAACAGAAATACCACAAATGGGTGACTGTAACAAACAAGAGTTTATTGTCTAACAGTTTAGGAGGCTAGAAGTCTGAGTTCAAAGTGCCAGCTCTAGGAGCTGGGTGAAAGCCCCTTGACCTTGGGCTTTAGCTCTGCCTCTTGCTCCCACTCACGAGAGGCTTCTCTTAACTCAGGCAGCTGCTGGCTGTTAAGGTTGACAAACCCAATGTCGACAAATAAAATGGCGCAGTCCCAAGATTTCCAAACAACACAGCAGGCCACTAGTTCAAGTTCAGAGATAGTCTCAAAGTTAGCAGGAAGCATGGCAGGCTGCTGAACAAAGAGTATGCTGCATACAGGGTCCAAGCATGCCAAAAAGCTGTAAGACCTTTCTCAACACTTCTCCTTACATACTGGAAACAGACAACATCCCTAAGGCAGCTACTCAGCTGCTCCAGTAGAGTCCACCATGGAATTTGTTACAATCTCATTGTGAGAAATAACTAGATCCAGCTTCCCTGGATCTAGTTCTAGCAACTGAACTGATTTTCAGTTCTAGCGACTGAAAACCAGGCCCAGACATGTAGATACACAGCTTAGCTATCACAAAAGGCTACATCAGAAAACTTGTGAAAGTTTGATCAGGTCAATAAAAGAAAGAAATGAAAAGTAGGAAAAAATTTAAATGTCAAACAAAGTAGAATATGAGATGAAGATCTTGAATTAAACAGAAGAATTATTTATATTGATGAAGAATAGCATCACAATGAGGCTGTACAATTATGAATTTAAAGCACTATATCAAGTAAAATCTAACAAATACTGTTAAAGAAATAGCAACAATACTATAGCAGTAAGAGGCTTTAATATTCTTCTTTTAATTTTTGACTAAGGGTAGATGATATATGTAATTTAATTCATATTGAAAATAAATTGTATACTCTAATAATAAAGAACATGCTCTTCTTTCAAGCTCCCTTGGAATATTTTATATTGGTGATAGATTAGGACACAAAAGAAACTCCAATATACCTTTTAAAAAAATGATTATGCCTACACTCTTTGACTATAATGCAATACAACAGAAATAGTAAAATTAAAAGTAACCAGAAATAATTCAACTGTGTGGAAATTTAAAAAACAGTCTGCTAAAGAATTCTCAGGAAAAAAAGCAAAGTTAAAACAATTAGAAATTAATTAGAATGATAATGTTACATATAAAAACTTATGGGATGTGATTAAAAAAGTACTTGTAAGAGGAAAATTTATTACCTTAAATGCTTCTAGTACTAAATAAAATAGAAAATAAATGAAAAAAAAGCAGCAAAATCAGGAGGTTAGAAAATAAAAGCAAACTAAAGAAAGAAGAGAGAAGTAACTTCATAAAAATAAAACAGAAAGCAATTAATTTGAACATGGAAAAACAACAGATTTATATATAAAACCAATATTTAATTCTTTGAAATTCTAAACTATTTACACAAATCTCTGGTAATGCTAAGGAAAAAAAAATTGCATTTGTAAAATATTAACATAATATTGGAGAGACAGTCATTGGGATGAATATTTAAAAGACTTTATACAAACCTTTCAGCAATTCTGTGTGAAGCTATGAAAATAAATTACCAAAGTAACCAAATGTTATTTGATCTAATAACCATCAAAACTAAGAAATTAGAATAGTTAGCAAAGAAGAACAACCTGACTACTATCAAAATTATTTTGGTCATATA
>NW_006921799.1:5476432-5477962 GCF_000298275.1 Orycteropus afer afer | reverse complement strand
GTAGTTAGAGAAGGGAGCAAAGTCACACAGAGTAGACCGATTGGGAGGATTTCAAGGTGAGCTAAAGCTGTGCAGGAGAAGATTGCACAGGAATGCAGGTCAGACTTCTTGTAGCTTGAGAGGCACAGAATGAGGAGGGGAGTAAGAGAAGGGAAGAATTATCCCTGAATCAACCAAACCCCAAACTGGAACACGTGCTGTTAAGTCAATTCCAATACTTTGCAACCATTTTTGGCATGAAGTGAAACTGCCTCTTTGAGTTTTCGGGCTTGTGGATCTTTGTGGAAGAGGGCTACCTCATCTTTCTCCTGCTGGGAAGTTGGCAGGTTTGAGCCACAGAGCTTTGACTGACAGCCAAGCAACACCCTCAGTAAACCACTCCACACAGACCCAGGGGCTGCAGCTGTCCCTTCCCTTGCCTGCATCACTGGCTGATCTAACTCACATTAAGCACAAAAGACAAGCACCTAAAGCATTCTGTCCTGGAGGTGTCTTCTTGCACCAATTTCCTTTCACTTAAGTGGGTGCGCACTCCAGTGGGTGAGGAGATTCTTTCACAACAGCCTCCTCCTAAGACTGCTGGTTGACCACAGCCAGAAAAAAATCCCTCCTCAATTTCCTTCTCATCCCTTTACTTTTCTACTGTCCTTTTCCCAATTTTTTCTTCTTTTTTATGTTCATTTTCCCCTCCTTCTTTCAGTTTTACCAAACTTTCATCCTATTCACCCCCAACCTTTTTTTTCTTTTTCTTATATTTTTTACTTTTTCTATTTTCTATCTTTCATTTTTATTCTATCTTTTCATCTCTTCTTTTCCTTGGTTTTCTTTTTACCCCTTTTTTTCCAGCCTCATCCATTTTTTTGTTTTGTTTTGTTTTGTTTTTTAGTCAACCATATCTACTATACCAACCACCTTATCCAAAAGATGAGTAACACCAACGGGATCAACGAAGGATGGTGGACAACACCATCTCATCCCAACTGCAGCTCCTCAAAATAGAGACCTGCACCCACATTCCCACCAGTTACTCCACCAACCCAGAGAAAACTGGGGAATGACCCAGTACAGCTAAGCTAACAACAAACAAGCACACCTGTACCACACATCTGGATATATTAAAACAAAATAACATAAAAACCAGGGTGAAATAAATCAGCACACAACCAAAAAATAAATATAACAACTTCAAAACGTCTTGTAGAAAACATGATGACCTCAACACAAACAAAATAACAAGACATGATAGTGTAAAACAGTTTGCAAACTAAATAATTAGGAAATCTCACAAAGGAAGAACAAGTAATAGAACTAACTGATAAGAAATTCAAAAGATATGTGTGTGTGTGTGTGTGTGTGTATCCTTCCAAGAGCTCAAGGAAACCAAAAACAGAAACAATGAAGGAGAACACAAACAATAGCCTTGAAGAATTCAGGAAAATCATTCAATAGCAAAATGACAAATAGATAATTAAAAAATCATACAAATATAGCAATTAGAAATCTAGAACATTATCATTAAAATTATGGAGA
>NW_006921799.1:5470636-5475607 GCF_000298275.1 Orycteropus afer afer | reverse complement strand
TTTAAAGGAATTTGTGAAAATCAGACCAACCCTACAAGAAATTTTAAAAGAAGCTCTTCTAAAATAAAACCAACAATGGAAGACAACAAATTAAAATCAAGACATATGACACAACCAGCTAGACACCAACCCAGAAAAAGAACTCTCAAAACTAAAATAAGCTTATAAAAATTTAAATGGAGAAATAGAGATGTCAATCTGTAAATGACACCAATAACAAAGCAAAGAGAGAGAGAATAAATGGTATAATTACATAACTTCCAAATGGAAAGGAAGTCAATAAAATACCTACATAGAATAGACTATTCCAAACTTAGGGAGATAAGAATTTACTACAGGGTAACCACAAATAAAATTAGCAAGTCTTCTAACCAAAATAAGAAAGAAAAATCACAAGGGTTTAGCAAACGCAAAGACACCAGTAATGAAGAAAATGGAACAAAGCATAGAAAAATATTTGGAACAAAGAAACCACCAGCAACACAACAAAACACACAAAAGAATGACAGTAATAAATTAATACCTATCATAAATTACACTGAATGTGAATTGACTAAATGCACCAGTCAAGAGAAAGATAGTGGCATATTAGATAAGAAAAGAAAACTCATCAAAATGCTGCCTACAAGAGACCCAACTTAGACACTAAGATAAAAATCAAAGGATGGAAAAAATATATATATATCAAGCTAATGGCAACTAAAAAAGAGCAAAAGTGCCAATATTAATTTCTGATAAAATAGACTTCAACATGAAAACCAGCATAAGGGACAAAGAAGAGCATTATATGATGTTAAAATGGTCAATTGACCAAGAGGACATTACCATAATAAATAACTATGCATCCTATGAAAGTGCTCCAAAATACATAAAGCCAATGTTAACAGAATTGAAAAGAGAAACAGACAATTCTAAATAGTAGTAGGAGATTTTAACACACTACTTTTGATGAAAGACAGAACAACCAGAAAAAAAAATCAACAAAAATATAGAAGATCTCAACAATGCTATTAACCAACTTGACCTCATAGACACATAAAGAGCACTCCACCACCACCCCCCAAAAAAAAAAAAAAAACACAAAACATATTCTTTCCAGTGCACATGAATCATTCACCAGAATAAACCATATGTTAGGCCACAAAACAAGCCTGAATAAATTTAAAAACATCAAAATACTACAAAGTATCTTCTCAGTTCACAATGCTATAAAGTTCTACATCAATAATAGGAAAACCAAAACCAAAACCAAACCCACTGCCATGAAGTAGGATCTGACTCACAGCAACCCCTCCTTGGGTTTCCAAGGTGTTAACACTATGGAAGTAGATTGCCCAACCTTCCTTCCAAGGAGTGGTTGATGGGCTTGAACTGCCAGCCTTCTGGCTAGCAACCAAATGACTTAGGCACTACACCACCACCTAATAGGAAGACCAAGGGGGAAAAAAATCAAATACATGGAAACTGACTCATACACTGCTCAAGAATTACTGGGTAATAGAATAAATAATGTGTGAAATAAATAATTCCTAGAAACAAACAAGAATGAAAACACAACATACCAAAACTTTTGGGATACAGCGCTCAGAGATCAATATAGTAATAAATGCACAAATTAAAAAAAAAAAAATCAAAACCAACAACTTAACAATAGAAAAATGTAACAAAAGAAACTCATAGTCTCCACAAGAAGGAAATAATAAGGATCAAAGCAGAAATAAATGAAGGAGAAAACAAAAAATAAAATAATAGAGAAAATAGAGAAGACTAGAAGCTTCCTCAAAAAGATTAACAAAATCCACAAGCCACTAACAAATTTAAAAAAGGAAAAGAAAGAGAACATTCAAATAGCATGAATAATAAATGAAATGTGTGACATCACAACAGAACCAAGTGAAATAAAAAAGATAATAAGACAATGTTATGAAAAAATTGTACTCCAACAAATTCCAAAAACTAAAAAAGATGGGCAAATTTCTAGAAATACAAGACCTACTTAAACTAACACAGACTAAGATAGAATTCTTGAAGAAACCCATAACAAAAGAAGAAATTGAACAGGTCATAAAAAACTCCCCACACCCCCCCACCACACAAAATCCTGGCCAGACAGCTTCAGTGGAGAATTCTATAAAATGTTCAAAGAAAAGCTGACACCTCTACTACTTAAACTATTCCACAACATAGAAAATGATAGAATACTCCCAAATTCCTTCAATGAAATAAGCACATCCCTGATACCAAAACCAGTCAAAGACACCACTAAAAAAGAAACCTACTGATGAATAGCCCTCATGAATATAAACTCAAAACTCTTCAACAAAATCCTAGGTAACAGAATCCAACTTCATATCAAAAAAGTAATACACCATGATCAAGTGGTACATATATAGCAGATATGAAAGCATGGTTCAATATCAGAAAAACAAACAATATAATTAATCCATCACATAAATAAAACAAAGGAAAAGAACAACATGATCGTATCAGTTGATGCAGAAAAGGCATTTGATTAAATACACCACTTATTCCTGATTAAAAAAAAAAAACTGTCAGTAAAATAGGACTAGAAGGAAAATTTCTCAAAATCATGAAGGGTATATATGCAAAACCAACAACCAACAGTATTCTCAGTGTAGAGACACTCAAAGTATTCTTCTTGCAAGTGAGAACCAGGCAAGGATGCCATCTAACACCACTTGTATTCAACATCGTATTGGAAGTCTTAGCCAGGGCAATAAGGCAAGAAAGAGAAATAAAGGGCATCCAAATTATCAAAGAAGAAGTAAAATTATTTCTATTTGCAGATGACATGATCCTATACATAAAAAACCTAAGAAACTCAGCAAAAAAATTACTGGAACTAATTGAAAGATTCAGCAAAGTGACAGGATACAAGATCAGCATACAAAATAATCAGTTGGATTCCCCTACATCACCAAAAACTCTCTGAAAAGGAAACGAGGGAAACAATATCATTGAAAATAACTACCAAAAAAATAAAATATTTAGGAATAAATCTCACCAGGGGCAAAAAAAGACCTGTACAAAGAAATGTACAAAACACTACCACAGGAAACTACAAGAGACCTACATAATTGGGAGAATATGCCATGCTCAGGAATAAGAGGGCTGAGTATTGTGAAGAGGTCAATACCACCCAAAACAATCTATATACTAATACAATCTTGATCCAAATTCTTCAAGGACATGAAAAAATCAGGCACTAATTTTATATGGAAAGGAAAGAGACCTTGGATAAGCAAAGCACTACTTGAGAAGAAAAATGAAATACAAAGTCTCACATTCTCCAATCTCAAAACCTACTACACAGCCAAAGTAGTCAAAACAACATGGTATTGGTGTGACAATAGAGAAATAGACCATAGGAATAGAATTGATACTCCAGAAATAGATCCTTCCATCTATGGACAGCTGATCTTGACAAAGGGCCAAAACCCATTAAATGGGGGAGAGATAGCCTCTTTAAAAAATTGTTGTTGTTAAGTGCTGTTGAGTTGGCTCTAACTCATAGTGATGCTATGTACAACAGAATGAAATACTACCTGGTCATGTGCCATCCTCACAATCCTTGAGTCTATCATAAGAGCCATTCTGTCAATTCAGCTTGGTGAGGGTCTTCCCCTTTTTTGCTAACCTGTCACTTTATCAAGTATCTTTAACAAATGGTGCTGGCAAAATTGGATATCCATATGCAGAAAAATGAAACAAGATCTATACTTCACACCATACACAAAAACTAACAGAAAATGGATCAAAGACCTAAATGTAAAACCCAAAAACTATAAAATTCATGAAAGATAAAATAGGGGCAAACTTAGAGGCCCTAAATTATGGCATGAATAGTTCATCAAGCATAACCCAAAATGCCCAAGTAGCAAAAGAGAAACTAGATGACTGGGACTTTTTAAAAGTTAAATTCTTAAGTGCATAAAAAGACTTCTCCAAAAGAGTAAAATGAGACCCTACAGATTGGGAAAATATTTGGCTATGACCTATCCAACAATGGACTTATCTCTAAAATTTATAGAAAGCTTCAACACCTCAACACCAAAAAGACAAACAATCCAATTCAAAAATAGGCAAAGAGCATGAACAGACACTTCACTAAAGAAGACTCAGGCAGTCAACAAACACATGAGGAAATGCTCATAATCATTAGCCATTAGTTAAATGCAAATCAGAACAATGAGACATCATCTCACACAAGCAATAACAGTAAAGTTTAACAAGGCAGAAAATAACAAATGCTGGCAAGAGTGTGGAGAGATTGGAATTCTCATACACTCCAGGTGGGACTGAATATGGTACAGCCACTGTGGAAGATGAATGGTGTTTCCTTAAGAAGTAGAAAATAGAAATTCCATTTGATCCAGCAAGTCTCCTACTAGGAATATATCCTAAAGAGGTGAAATCCTGGACACAAATAGATATAGGCACACCCATGTTCACTGCAACACTACTCACTATAACAAAGAGATGGAAACAACCTAATGTCCATCAACAGATGAATGGATAACCAAACTATGGTACATACACAAAATGGAATAGTATGCAACACTAAAGAATAATGAAGAATCAGCGAATCACCTCATAATGTGGATGGACTTGGAGGATGTTATGCTGAGTGAAATTGTGAGACCACACATTGCACTAATGCCCTCCAGGTAATTATTCTTTAACTAGAAGCCATTAGTGCTGGGAACTCCAGCACGTTCCCCACACCTCAGGGCTTTACCTCACAGAGTCCTAAGACCCCCTCCCTTCCTTTTCTACCCCCTAGTAACAACCAATCAGTAAATATCAGGAAAACTTAAAATTCCTAGAAACGGCAATTTGCGACCTCGGCCACAGGACAGAGCCAATCAACTAGAGACAACGCGCGATTTGAAAAATGGCAACCAATCCTGTAATTTTCTGATTGAAACTTCCCTGTACCTGCTCCATCCC
>NW_006921799.1:5468107-5469785 GCF_000298275.1 Orycteropus afer afer | reverse complement strand
TTGTCCTAAGGAGGCACCTAAGACTACCCTGGCAGCACAGACTTATACTGCCCGGAAGAAGGGACCTGAGATTAAACCTTCGGTGCCAACCCACCCAGTATTCCAAGGGGGGACAGAGGAAGAACTCCTTTTCCCGCCCCCTTATCAAACCCCTTCAGCAGGTATTGCAGCTGCAGAGGGTGTGTTGCCCCAAGCTCTGGACGATAGTGGGACAACGGTGGCAGCAGCAGGCCCGGCGGCCAGCACCCGTGGAAGAATGCAGCACGCAGCACCCCCTAGTGGACCAGAAGATTCCACAGTCTTGCCGTTGCGAGCTGCAGGGCCCGCAGACGCAACCGGCAATCAACAACTCCACTATTGGCCTTTTGCCACTAGTGATCTGTATAGTTGGAAAACTCAGAATGCCAAATTTTCAGATAACCCCAGAGATTTAACCAATCTCCTAGAAACTATTTTGTTTACTCACCAGCCCACCTGGGACGATTGCCAACAACTCCTTCAAATCTTGTTCACTACTGAAGAACGTGAGAGGATCCAGATAGAGGTCCGGAAAACTGTTTTGGGGGATAACGGGCAACCTACTACTAATATAGATGTGATTAATGCCACCTTCCCTTTGACGCATCCTAATTGGGACTTCAACATGACTGAAGGTAAGGAGAGACTACGAGTGTACCATCAGACTCTAATGGGAGGTCTCAGGGCAGCCGCAAGGAAGCCCACTAATTTGGCTAAGGTAGGTGACATACAGCAAGGGAGGGACAAAAGTCCTGCCACTTTCTTATAAAGATTAATGGCGGCATTTCGTCAATATACCCCCATGGATCCAGAAGCGCTTGAAACTAAGGCTGCACTAATCATGGCTTTTGTGAATCAAGCAGCCTCAGATATTAGGAAGAAATTACAAAAGGTCGACAGACTAAATGAAAAAAGTATTCAGGATCTAATGTTAGTTGCAGAAAGGGTTTGTAATCACAGGGAAAGTCCAGAGGACCGACAAGCCAAAGCACTAGCAGAAGCCAGTGACCGGAACACTCGGAACCTTGCAAAAATCCTACTTGCCTCAACAGCCGGGAGTGTCCAAGAAAGAGAACAACAACTGCAAACAACTGCAAAATACCGAGGTAAGGGGAACCCACCCACAGGAAGACGCCCCAAGCTAGGCAAGAATCAGTGCGCCCATTGCAAGGAAGAAGGACATTGGGCAAAGGAATGCCCAAATAAGAGAACTCATAAACCACAGACTAAAGCACTAGAATTGGGGGAACTCAGTGATTAGGGACAATGGGGTTGGTTCCCCTCCCCGAACCCAGGGTAACCCTTAAAGTGGAGGGGACAACAATTGATTTCCTAGTGGACACCGGAGCACAGCATTCAGTCTTACTCAAACCCCGAGGGAAACTATCTAACAAAACTTCCTGGATCCAGGGCACTATGGGAACAAATCAATACTCATGGACTACCCAAAGAACAGTGGATCTCGGCTTGGGACGAGTATCCCACTCATTCATGGTAATTCCAGAATGCCCCTATCCACTCCTTGGGAGAGATATATTAACCAAAATAGGAGCACAAATCCACTTTCAAAAAGGAGGGGCAACCGTTATGGACAGTAGGGGCCAACCTATACAAGTGTTGACTGTAAACCTAGAAGATGAGTATAGGCTCCACCAGCAAC
>NW_006921799.1:5463253-5467352 GCF_000298275.1 Orycteropus afer afer | reverse complement strand
TACAGAGCCTCAGCTAAAAAGGCTCAGCTTTGCCAACCCGAGGTGAGCTATTTGGGGTATATGTTAAAGAGGGACAAAGATGGCTGACTAGGGCCCATAAAGAGACTGTACTAAAAATCCCCAGACCCAACACCCCTCGCGGGGTGCGGGAGTTCCTAGGATCCGCAGGTTACTGTAGACTCTGGATACCAGGTTTTGCAGAACTAGCAAAACCTCTCTATGAAGTGACCAAAGAGGGGCAGAAGTTTCAGTGGACAGAGGCCATGGAAAAATCCTTTAATTCACTTAAAAACGCCCTTTTGTCCGCTCCTGCCCTTGGCCTGCCTGATGTGACAAAACCCTTCCATCTATACATTGATGAAAATAAGGGTATAGCAAAGGGAGTTGTAATCCAACACCTAGGCCCCTGGAAAAGTCCAGTAGCCTATCTCTCAAAGAAATTACACCCAGTGGCGGTGGAATGGCCCTAGTGCCTACGCATAATAGCAGCAACAGCATTGCTAGTCAAAGATGCGGGCAAACTTACACTGGGGCAAGAACTGTATATTACCACCCCGCATGCCATAGAAGGAACTCTTAAGCAACCTCCTGATCGATGGTTCAGTAATGCACGACTTACCCACTATCAAGGACTGTTATTGAACCCAGCTAAGATTATCTTCCAGTCACCTACAGCACTGAACCCTGCCACCCTGTTACCGGATCCAGATTTGGGAGCTCCACTCCATGATTGCATCAACATTCTGGCTCAAGTACACGGAACCCGAGCTGACCTGAGAGACATACCCTTGCCAGATGCCGAAGTCACCTGGTATACAGACGGGAGCAGCTTTGTACGTGATGGACAAAGGTATGCAGGGGCGGCAGTGGTGACGGAAACCACAATAGTTTGGGCTGAGCCATTACCAGCTGGAACATCAGCCCAACGAGCCAAACTAATAGCATTGACCAAAGCCCTAACTTTAGGAAAAGACAGAAAACTGAATGTATATACAGACAGTCGTTATGCTTTTGCCACAGCACATATTCATGGGGCAATTTATCGGGAAAGCGGGCTATTGACCGCAGAGGGGAAGACAATTAAAAATAAAAATGAGATCTTAAATCTACTAGCTGCCCTATGGCTCCCTAAGAAACTTGCCATCATTCACTCTCTGGGAAACCAGAAGGCCACCTCATCCGTTGCCTGAGGCAATAATTTAGCAGACCAAACTGCCCGAGAAATTGCACAGTCTACCAACTTGATATTAACTTCCAACCTACCTGATCCTGGAAGCCCTACCTTACCAACAAACCCTAATTATGCTGAAGAAGATTTCGAATGGATTAAACAACTACCCGGAGCTCAGTACGTATGCAACTGGTGGAAATCAGCGGATTGCAAAGCTATCCTCCCTGAAAAACTGGGAGAAGAGATCTTATTCAAAATACATCAAGCCACCCATTTAGGAACTAAAAAAATGCAGAAATTCCTAAAACGGGCCGACATAATAATTAGAAATGCACAATCTAAAATTGAAATGATTGTTTCTAACTGTAAAGCTTGTCAATTAACCAATGTTGCTAAAAAAAACCTCCAAATCTAGGCTCCAGATCAAGGGGCAACACACCAGGAGCCTGCTGGGAAGTGGACTACACAGAGGTAAAACCTAGGAAATATGGATATAAATATGTATTAGTCTTTATAGATACATTTTCAGGGTGGGTAGAAGCCTTCCCCACCAAGAAAGAAACAGCCCACATTGTAGCCAAGAAACTACTTGAAGACATCCTACCCAGGTATAGCTTTCCTACTACAATAGAGTCAGATAATGGACCAGGATTTGTGTCTGAAGTAATACAAGGTTTAGCAACTATTCTTGGGGCTAATTGGAAATTACATTGTGCTTACAGGCCCCAAAGTTCAGGCCAGGTAGAGAGAATGAACAGAACACTAAAAGAGACCTTAACCAAATTAACCATAGAGACTGGCAGGGACTGGGTGACTCTCCTCCCCTTCGCCCTATTTCAGGTCCGTAACTCTCCTTATAAATTGGGTTTGACACCTTTTGAAATTGTCTTTGGTAGACCTCGACCCATTACTCCCAGATTCCAGTCCGATTTGTTACGTGAAATTGATAACTATGAACTCATTTATTCTCTTCAAGCCCTGCAACAGACCCAACAGGATATCTGGCCAAATTTAAGGGCCCTCTACCAATCTAATCCCCCTCTCGAACCTCACCAGTACCAACCAGGTGATTGGGTGTATGTGCGAAGACATCGACAAGAAACTCCACAACCTCGCTGAAGAGGACCCTACATCGTGATCCTAGCAACACTTACCACCCTCAAAGTTGATGGAATAACCTCCTAGATTCATCATACCCACGCCTGTAAAGCCGACCCTGGCCAGAACCCACCATGGCATGTCTCCAAGGACCCCAATAATCTGCTCAAACTAAAACTCCAACGATGTGGACCTTACTAGTTATACTGATAATAACTGGTAACTATGCAAATCCCTCATCTAACCCACACACACCCCAGCAATTAACCTGGGTAATTACATCGGGCACGGGGGATGTTGTCAACTCCACAATGGGCTACCACCCCCCTAATACCTGGTGGCCCGACCTACACTTTGACTTATGCCAATTGGCGGCTGGATCCTGGGACATCGTGGACTGGGAAACCAACAAAAACAGCACTCCCGAATGCTCAGGTAAACCCGACTGTAAATGTCCCTGCACCCCTGGAGGGCTCGGTAATTTTGGAATAGGCTGTGGACACCCAGAGCTCCATCACAAACTTCGTGAAATACCATTTTATGTTTGTCCAGGAAGAGGAAGAAACAGAGCTTTAGCAAACCAGTGTGGGGGGACCTCAGACTTTTACTGCAGGGTGTGGGGGTGTGAAACCACCAGAACTTCTTATTGGAAACCCTCCTCAACTTGGGACCTTATCGAAGTGGAAAGAGTAAATCCTCTAAACTTTAATTATTTTAGTTTTTGCAGATGGACTTATGCCACAGGAGACAAGTATCCCGGTGCTGGTCCATGTATGAATTTTGCCTGTAATTCTATTAAGATTCGATTTACAAAATCAGGAAAACAATATAGGACCTGGGTAACTGGTAGATCTTGGGGACTTCGACTATATCAAAGGGAGTATGACAATGGAGTCATTTTTAATATCAGACTGAAAATTGAATCCTGGACACCCCCCCATAGTAATCGGGCCTAACACAGTGTTAACCCCGCAATTAGCACCCATCGCACCATCCAATAATCGGGGCAACACATTAATTCGAAATTCCTCCTCTCACAACATGTTGGCCCCAGTTCAGAATTTGCAGGAGGACCCCCTTTGGAAAATTATGGACCAAACCTTCCGGCTACTAAATCTAACCCAATCTAATTTAGCAGAATCTTGTTGGCTATGCTATGATATCAAACCCCCCTATTATGAAGGTGTTGCATTTATAGGGAAATCCAATCAGTCAGAAATTCACAAAACCTGTAGATGGAATCATAAGAAACCTGGACAACTAACCTTACTTTCTGTCGTAGGGACAGGGACCTGCATAGGACAGATCCCACAAACTCACAGACACCTCTTCAACCACACTGAAACAACTATAAATCAAACTGTGTACTATGTGCCACCCCCCAACGGATGGTGGGCTTTCTCCTCAGGATTATCCCCTTGCCTCCATGGGCAACTTCTTAAACAGACCAAAGACTTTTGTGTATTAGTCTATTTAGTACCTCATATATTATACCACCAGTATGATGAATTTCTAGATAAATGGGAGACTGTTCCTCACCGAGACAAACGAGAACCAGTCTCTGCTGTAACTTTAACTGTTCTATTAAGATTAGGACTAACGGAAACTAAAACAAAAGTTACTTCTATCATAAACCAGCATCAGCAATATAGTTCACTCAGAGCAGCAATTGACCAGGATATAGGAAGACTCAAAGAATCCATTACCAAACTCCAAGAATCCCTAACCTCTTTAGCAAAACTAACTTTACAACTAAAAAGAGGTATGGATATCCTCTTCCAACAACAAGGGGGAGTTTGTGCTGTCCTAGGGGAAGGAATGTTGTTATTA
>NW_006921799.1:5452841-5454708 GCF_000298275.1 Orycteropus afer afer | reverse complement strand
TTTACACACTGAGATTGAGAGGAGAGAAAATTATTTATTGAAAAGCAGCAATACAAAGAGTAGGAGTAGTTCAGTACCCATATCTGACTCCCCGAGATGCCATCAAAATACAGTTTTTGTAGGTTTCAGGAGAGGGGGTTGTGCATATTCACAAAAGGTTGAGAAATTTGGGGCATGAATGTGAAATGGGTGACAATTGCCATGAGTCACACTAGCTTCCTGTTATCAGCTGATAGGGGCTTGGACAGAGGGGAGAGGGTCCCAATTAACTTTTGTTCCTTTTTGCCCTATTGCGCATATCTGCCGGGCCAGAGTTAATTTACATATCTGCCAGACCAGAGTTAATTTACAAGTTGTTTCTAAGATACTTTTAGCAGTCTATCATCTGCAGGAAGGAATGTTTTCCATTCAGTTCTTCAAGGAACTGAATACTCATCTGTCCAGGGTGGGAAAATAGTTTGGGGTAATTTAGTTTACTTATCTATTTCCATCTGGGTGCCAGAGTGGGGGAAATAGTTTTTACTTTACTTGGTTTCAATTCCCCCTTAGAATAGATACTGTTCCACATTTTTGGGGAACACTTTACTCGGTTTCAGGAAGAGAGCAGTTTACTATTGGGGTTTTAATCAGTGCCATGAAATGAAATGAGTATGAACTGTTGAGAGTAAAATTAATCAACTTTGTAAATTTGCACTCAAATCACAATAACATTTTTTTAAAAAAGTTAACAAATTAAATCTAGCAGTATGTTAAAAGTTTAGCACATCATGACCTAGTAAGAATTATTTCAGGAACAAAAAGATGGATCAATATTAGAAGATCTAACAATAGAATTCATCATATTAATATGCCAAAGGATAAAGATTGTATGATCATTTTAGTAACTACAGAAGAGATTCATAAAATTCCACAAAATTCAGAATAAAAAATTCTCAGTGAAATAAGAATAAGGCATTTTCTCAGCATAATTTCTAAAATCTGTAACAAATCAGAAGGAAATCTGGTGATGCAGTGGTTAAGCTACTCAGCTGCTAACCAAAAGGATGATGGTTTTGTGAGGCCTGAGTCCTAATGCCCTCCAGGTAATTATTCTTTAACCAGAAGTCATTAGTGCCGGGGACTCCAGCACATCCCCCATGCCTCAGGGCTTTACCTCAAACACCCTCCCCTCCTTTTCTACCCCCTAGCAACAACCAATCATTTGTACCTCTTTGCTTTGGTGTTACTCCACCCTGTATTTTTCCTATAAAAATGTAATTGTAGGGGAGCACGGGGTCTTTTGCCCAAACCACTGCGTTGGTATAACCGGAGACCCTAGCTAGAGCTAGCCAATAAACTTTCCTTTTGCTTTTGCATTATCGTGTCAGTGGTAGCTTCCTCACGCCAACACTCCTTTCAAGACCTGAGTCCAACATTTGGTGTGTTGGCCAGGAAAGGAAACTTCAGAATGAGTGAAGTTGCCTGCGATAGAGGAAAGTTCAGGAGCCGGCAGGACCAGGATACATCCTTTGTGTAAAGATACCGGTCCATCAGGAAAGGTTGGAGGAAAGTTCAGGAGCCAGCAGGACAAGGATACGTCCTTTGCGTAAGGATACCGGTCCATCAGGAAAGGTTGGAAAACTGGCAGACACACCAGATTGGGAAACCGGCAGACATGCCGGAGGAGGTGGGGAAGGTCTGTGGGCGCTTTTTGGTAAGAGTAGCCCCCTTCAGGAGAGGGGCAGAGGCACCTCCAATCTGTGGTACTGGAACGAGATCTCTTCTGGGTGTCGGATATTTGTGTTGTCTGCTTTGGTGTCTCTTGTTGTGTGGCCACTTGTCTTTTATTCTGTGTTTTCTCAAAAAAGGTTGAAATGGGACAGGGACA
>NW_006921799.1:5451366-5451833 GCF_000298275.1 Orycteropus afer afer | reverse complement strand
TCCCAATTGGGATTTTGAGCAATCACAAGGTAGGGAGTGTCTCCAAAAGTACTGCCAGATTCTAATGTCCGGTCTCCAATCGGTGGCAAGGAAGCTGACTAATTTGGCCAAGGTAAACTCAGTCAGGCAGGGGCCGACAGAGAGCCCTGCAACATATCTAGAGAGGTTAATAGAAGTGTTTAGACTGTATACCCCTATGGACCTGCAAGCTGATGAGAGTAGAGCAGCAGTGGTCCTATCCTTTGTAAACCAAGTGGCCCCTGATATCAGAAGAAAGCTTCAGAAGATAGATATATTAGGTGAGTAGACCCTACAGGACTTAATGAAAGTAGCAGAAAAGGTGTATAATACTAGAGAAACCCCAGAAGAAAGGGAGGAAAGAAGATGGAGGGAGGAACAAGAATTCCAAGCTAAAGAGAATAAACAAAATCAGAAGGAGTTAGCAAAGATTTTCTTTGCTGGAGCTC
>NW_006921799.1:5449493-5450017 GCF_000298275.1 Orycteropus afer afer | reverse complement strand
CATGTGTGGTATACTACCTTGGACTTGAAGGATGCTTTCTTTAGCCTGCCCCTAGCCCCGCAGAGTCAAGACATTTTTGCCTTCGAATGGTTTGATGAAACGGATAAAGTCCTCAGCCAGCTGACCTGGACCAGATTATTTCAAGGATTTAAGAACTCATCTACTTTGTTCAACGAGACCTTGAGTGACGAATTACGTGAGTACTGGGGTCAAAACCCGCAAGTAACTTTACTGCAATATGTGGATGACTTGTTAATAGCAGCCCCCGACCGGGCAGGGTGCCTTAAAGCAACCAGGAAACTGCTCACCACTCTAGGAGAGCTGGGATATCGAGCTAGTGCCAAGAAAGCTCAGATAGCTAAGCCAGAAGTCACATACTTGGGGTATTAGTTGAGAGCTGGGCAGAGGTGGCTCACTGAAGCCATGAAACAGATTATCCTACAGATTTCCCAACCCACAAGCCCGAGGCAGATAAGAGAATTTTTAGGAAAGTGGGTTATTGCCGTCTGTGGATTCTAGACTTC
>NW_006921799.1:5448768-5449278 GCF_000298275.1 Orycteropus afer afer | reverse complement strand
AAGGAAGATGGGGCAATCTACTTCTGTAGTGATACTGCCTCGGAAACCCAAGGAGGGGTCGCTATGAGTCAGGTCCAACTCAATGGCACATAACAGCAACAACAGACATAAGTCATTAGTGCACAAAATAGTCAGACAGTAGATATTTTACTATTATTGTAAATGCAAAATGTTGTGTAATGCAATAGTCCGTAAGTTGGGAGTAAGTATAGTTATACAATTAATATATAAAGCTCAATTTCTTTCTAATATAATGGTAATCATTGAAAATCTGAAATGGAAAATGATCCTACTTACATTACAATCAAAATATAAAATGCCTAGGTGAAAAGCAAGTTAAGATATATGGAATTTTTATGAAGAAAACTATAAAATGTATTGAGGGACATAAAAAGAGATATGAATAAATTGAAGGAGACACCATGTATCTAGATATGAAGCCCCAGTATTGTAGAGATTTCAGTTGTTTCAAAATTAATATATATCACTATTATTAGTACTATTTGCTGC
>NW_006921799.1:5445229-5445833 GCF_000298275.1 Orycteropus afer afer | reverse complement strand
TGGCGGTTCAAACCCACCAGCCACTCCTCAGAAGGCAGGTTGGGCAATCCTACTTCCGTAGTGATACTGCTTTGGAAACCCAAGGAGGGGTCGCTATGAGTCGGGTTTGACTCGACAGCACACAACAACAACAACAACAAGTGATTCCAAAATTCATGTACACATGTAACAAAGCGAATAGCTGTAAAATCTCACTCTGGCCTAAAAACATACAGACTTTGCACATTAACCATTTAACCCACCTAAGGTTTCCATAACTAATGTACAGATCTAACAAAATATATAGCTGGAAATGCACAATTTAGCATAAAAATGCACAGGTTTTGAAACAGCTGAGTTGGAATCATGGTTCCACCTCTTATTAACTGTAAAACATTGGCCAATTTACTTAACATCTCTGAGCTTATTTATCTGTAACATAGTCATAAAGGAATATCTATCCTGTAGGATTTCTGTGAAGATTAAATGAAACAGTCCTCATGAAACTTATAGCACTGGGTCTACACTCTGGTTGTTGTTGTTAAGTGCCGTCGAGTCATTTCCGACTCATAGCGACCCCATGCACAGCAGAACGAAACACTGCCCGATCCCATGCCAGCCCCAC
>NW_006921799.1:5443950-5444395 GCF_000298275.1 Orycteropus afer afer | reverse complement strand
ACAAATATGGATCTCTTCCAGTCAGTTGGCTGGGTAGCTGTCTTCCAAATCTCTTGTCATAACAGGCCCACCCAGAGTAGCAGGCCAGAAGAGCAGGAGAAAGGGGATAAAAGCCAGGAACCTGGACAGAGGAGCAGTCAACCCCAGGTACAACTCAGGGACGCACAAAACAGCAGGGCAGGAGAGCAGCAGAAAGGGGATAAAAGCCAGGAAGCCAGAGAGAAGAGCAATCAGCCAAAGGGATTAGGTGAGGAGAGGAAACTCAGGCCCACCCAAAGCACCAGGACCAGACAGCAGGAGAAAGGGGATAAAAGCCAGGAACCTGGACAGAAGAGCAGTCAGCCCCGGGGACAACTCAGGGATGCACAAAACATCAGGGCAGAAGAGCAGGAGAAAGGGGATTAAAAGCCAGGAAGCCAGACAGAGGTACAGTCAGCCACAGGGA
>NW_006921799.1:5442199-5442880 GCF_000298275.1 Orycteropus afer afer | reverse complement strand
TTCTACATAGAGTGACTGTATGTCAAAACTGACTTGGTGGCACCTAACAACACTTATTATTTTTGTTATTATTTCCCTCTAACCCAGGGGTCCGAAACATTTTCTCTAAATGTCTACATATTAAGTATTTTAGATTTCACAAGCCATATCTTCTCTGTCACATATTCTTCCTTGTTGTGTGTTTGCATGTTGGTTTCTCTGTTTATAACCCTTAAATAATGTAAAAAACTCATTCTTGTCTCAGGGCCTGTGCAAAAACCGGTCATGTGTGAGATTTGGTCAGTGAACTGTTGTTAGTTGACCCTGGCTCTAAACAAACAAAACATATTTTTCTCACTAATAACTACAGATTCAAATAGAATGTGAATTATTAGAGGGTAAAAAATTTTAATGTATACTAATTATTTCATTATTATTTTTTTAGCATAAATCAGAAAGCCAAAAAAGCAGACACAAAACCCTTCTTATTACTGGAGTCACTCTGTGTTCACCAATATCCTGAACCCCTTTTCCATCACTGAGCAAGTATAATGTCTTCCAACATAGGTGATAGGTACTGTGATTAATTTTATGGTTCAACCTGTCTAAGCTATCATACCCCATTGTGTGGTCAGACATTAGTCTAGATGTTGCTGTGAAGGTATTTTGTAGATGTGATTAACATTTAAAATCAGGTGACAT
>NW_006921799.1:5441020-5441569 GCF_000298275.1 Orycteropus afer afer | reverse complement strand
CTCGGGGCCTGCAAGACTGAAAAGGTATGACATTCTTCTTGTTCCTACACCCTACACCCGCTTGGTGAATGGTGGTGTGGCCATCCCCACTCCCACCTACCTTCTGGGCCCACAGGAACTCTATCACAGTCTGTGTGCTCACACGGAGACTGGGTGCCCTACCCAGTCCTCCACCGATTTTTTTTTTTTTTTTTTTCTCGCTTTCTTTTTCCTGGTGATTAGTTTGCTTGTACTTGTCCATTTCAAACCAACAAATATTATTAATACTTTTGTCCATTTTATTATTATTCTTAATCTTCCCCTACCAGATCTTAGTTTTCAGCATTTTTTCTTTTCCCTGTACCTGGTTGAAAGTCTGCCTCCCCCCAAGTTAAGGTTGTTTTTTTTTTCCCCTTTCCCCCCCTTTTTCTTTCTCGTGACTAATCCCATTCCTTGTCTTTCTTTTTGCATTCTTCCTATTATTTTTTTCTTCATTTATTATTCTCCTTCCCTACATTTTTTTTTTTTCCTTAGTACCCTATCCCCAGATATTGCAGGTTTGCTTGTTTT
>NW_006921799.1:5425455-5427014 GCF_000298275.1 Orycteropus afer afer | reverse complement strand
AAAAAAAAAAAAAATGATTAGAATCACTGGTCATATAGAGTGTGGTGGAACCCCTGAGACACGGCCCAGTGTTACCCTTCTGGGCTAGAAATTGAGTCAATCCCATGGGTTGGCTATCAGCCCAACAGTAAAAAGGCCTACATGCAGAATTCCTACCCCAGGGTGATGCACCCACCTACTCTAGGGAGATGAACCCCTTAGAACAATCAGCCATGAGACACCAGAGGGGCAGCATTCACATAGAGGGAAAGCTGGGCAGATAGGAATGCATAATTAAGAAGGGCACAGGGAAGGGCTAGTCACAGAGATGGCGGGGAGAGCTTGTTATGGTTGGGGATGATAATTGAGGTATGAAATGACATGTGCATAAACTGTTGAATGTAAAACAAATTTATTTTTATAAATTTGCACACAAAGCACAATAAAATTTTTTAAAAAATGCCAGTGGCTACTCACCACATTAGGTATAGAATATTGTCTTTGTGAAGTATGTTATGCCAATTGATTTAGCAGTCCCTGAGCCAAGAACTGTTTTCCAGTGCTGAAATATCTCAAAATAAAGGTTCATTGAGTCTGTCTGAAAAAACAAACAAACAAAAAAGAAATATTGAAAACATTCTCCTATATTTGAATAAGGGTGTTTATCTCAGGGATATTGATAATATTCAAAATTTTGTAACTACTTAAACATCTTACCATAGAGGATTGGTTAAATAAATTATAGTCCTTTTATACAATTGAATAATAATTGGTGGGGTGTGGGAAATGGAGAGGTATTGCTTGTGTGGTATTGACAAGGGTGGATTGCCCAATAAGCAAGGTAAAAATGGACTTACATCATGTCAAAGATGTGGTAAAACCCATATGAAGTTGTTCACTACAGATTAATAAGTAAGCACAAGTAAGCCCCTGCTTACCTTGCTTACTGGGTCCTCCATCCTGGTCAGAAATTGTAAATTTGAAAAGAAGCTTTGATTTTGTAGAAAGATCTGTGGGATTGGGAGATAGACAGAAGCCAATCATACCCAGAAGCAGATTCTTTGATGTGGAAAAAATGTGAAATTGTTCACTACAGATTAGTAAGTAAGTACAGTAAGACTATGTTTACTTTGTTATCCGACACAGGGTACAGAGTTTCTGTTAAAAGTGATGAAAATTTTTGGAAAAAGATAGTGGTGATAGTTGCACAATATGGTGTATGGTGAATGGAATTCCTATCACTGAATTGTATGTGTAAAAATACTTGAAATGGCAAATGTTTTGTCATATAGACTTCATCACAATAAAAATTCACTAAAAATAAATGATAAAGCATTGTATGCCACCTTTTTAAATTAGAAAAGAAAAAAAGAAGAAGAAAACAAAAATAGTGCCATCAGTAATTCATAGAAGGAAGATAGTGGAAAAGCCAGGTCAGTAAGTGTACATTTAGAAAACATCATGCTGTGTTGGGTAGGTGTCTCTCCATACAAGACTGGTCACTGCTTTCTGAGGATGTAAGAAAAAAAGTGCTAACTAGACTAGAAAACAAGTTCTTCCATTTTTAGAGATTTTTTTTT
>NW_006921799.1:5402882-5425355 GCF_000298275.1 Orycteropus afer afer | reverse complement strand
AGAGAGAGAGAGAGAGTTAGATTCTGTCAAGTCAACTATGACTCAGTGACCTCATGTACAACAGAAAGAAAAAACACCAAGTCCTATGTCATCATCACAATCATTATTGCTATGCTTGAACCCATCATTGCAGCCATAGTCAATCCATCCCATTGAGGGTCTTCCCCTTTTTCCCTGTTTCTCTACTTTACCAAGCATAACATCCTTTTCCAGAGAATGGTGCCTCAGACCACATAATGAAAGTATATGAGACAAAGTCTGGCCATTCTCACTTCTAAGGAGCATTCCAGCTGTACTTCTCCCAAGACACATTTGTTTCATTCTTCTGGCAGTCCACAATATTTTCAGCATTCTTTGCCAACACCACAATTCAAATGCTTTGATTCTTCTTTGGTGTTCTTTATTCATTGTCCAGCTTTCACATGAATATGGGGCATTGAAAATACCATGGCTTGGGTCAGGCACACCTTAGTCTTCAAAGTTGCATCTTTGTTCTTTAGCATTTTAAAGGGGTCTTCTGCAGCAGAGATGGCCAGTGCAATATGTCATCTTCTGTTTTCCTGGCCACTGTTTCTATAGGTGTGGATTTTGGATCCATGTAAAATGATGTCCCCGAAAACTTTAAACTTTCCTTCATTGATTATGGCGTTGCTTATGGGTCCACTTGTAAGGATTTCTGTTTTCTTTCTGTTGAGATGTGTTCCATAGTGAAGGCTGTAGTCTTTGATCTTTATTAGTAAGTGCTTCAAGTCATATTCACTTTCAGCAAGCAACGTTGTGTCTTCTGCATGATGCTGGTTGTTAATGTGTTTTCCTCCAATATTATTGCTGTATTCTTTTTCATATAGTCCAGTTTCTTGTATTATTTCCTCAGCATACAGATTGAATAAGTATGGTGAAAGGATAAAACACTGACTCACACCATTCCTTATTTTAAATCATACAGAATCCCCTTGTTCTGTTCAAATGACTGCCTTATCAGTTTAGGTACAGGTTCTTCATGAGCACAAATGAGTGTTCTGGAAATCCCATTCTTCACAATGTTGTCCATAATTTATGATCCATACAGTTGAATGACCTTGCATAGGTAATAAAATGCAAGTAAGTATCTTTCTGGTGTTCTTTGCCTTCAGCCAAGATCCATATAACATCAGCAAAAATATCCTTGTTCCATGTCCTCTTCTGAATCCAACCCTGAATTTCTGGTACTACCCTGTCAATATACTATTGCAACCATTTTTTTAATTACCTTCAGCAAAATTTTATTTGTGTATGATATTAGTGATATGGCTCCATATCTTACACATTCTGTTGGATAACCTCTCTTTGGAATGGGCACAAATGTGGATCTCTTCTGGTCAGTTGGCCAGGTAGCTGTATTCCAAATTTCTTGGCATAAACTAGTGAGCACCTTCAGTGCTGCATCTGTTTGTTGAAACATTTCAATGAGTATTCTGTCAAATCCTGGAGCCGTCATTTTTGCCAATTCCTTTAGTGAGTTTGGACTTCTTCCAGTATTATTGGTTCTTGGTTATATGCTACCTCCTGAAATAATTGAACATTGACCAATTCTTTTTGGACAGTGACTCTGTATTCCTTCCATCTTCTTTGAATTCTTCCTACTTCATTCAATATTTTGCCCCTAGAATTCTTCAGTATTGCAATTTGAGGCTTGATTTTTTTTTTTTTTTTTTCTTTTCTTTCAGCTTGATAAATGCTGACCATGTTCTTCCCTTTTGGTTTTCTAATTCTAGGTTTTTGCACATTTCATTATAATACTTCACTTTTCCACCTCAAGCTGCCCTTTAAATTATTCTATACATGTGTTTTATTTTATCATTTCTTCTATTTGCTTTAGCTACTCTCCTTTCAAGAGCAAGTTTTAGAGTATCTTTTGACATCCATTTTGGTCTTTTCTTCTGTTCCTGTCTTTTTAATGACCTTTTGCTTTCTTCATGTATGATGTTCTTGATGTGATCCCACAACTCATCTGATCTTTGGTCATTGGGGTTCAACGTATCAAATTAATTCTTCAGATGGTCTCTAAATTCAAGTGGCATACAATCAAGATCATATTTTGGCTCTCATATACTTACTTTAATTTTCTTCACCCTCAATGTGAAATTGCATATGAGCAATTGATGGGCTGTTCCACAATCAGCTCCCAGCCTTGTTTTGACTGAAGATACTGAGTTTCTCCATTGTCTCTTACTATACAAGTAGTCATTCTGATTCCTGTGTATTCTATCTGGTGAGATCTTTGTGTATAGTTTCCATTTATGTTGTTGTAAAAAGATATTTGCAATGAAAAAGTCATTCTTGCAAAATTCTATCATGTGGTCTCTGGCATCACTTATTTCACCAAGGCCATATTTTCCAACTACCTATGTTTCTTCATTGTTTTCAACTTTTGAATTCCAATCACCAGTAGTTATCCATGTATCTTGATTGCAAGTTAGGTCAATTTCAGGCTCTGAAAGTTGGTAAAAATCTTCAATTTTTCCATCTTTGACTTTAGTGGTGAGTGCATAAATTTAAATAATAGATGACAAGGGAATCTGAATATATGTTCAAATATTCCCTTGTCATTTTAAAAGCCATAGTAGTCTATTTAAGGAGTCCCTTGACTGTGCAAACATTTTAGCTCTCTACTACTAGCTACTCCTTGGAAGGAAGTTGGGCCAATCTACTTCAGTAGTGTTACTGCCTCGGAAACCCAAGGAGGGGTCACTATGAGTCAGATCTGACTTGATGGCACATAACAACAACAACTACTACTACTAGCTGAAAAGTTGGTGGTTTGAACCTATCCAGAGTTACCTGAGGAGACAAACCTGGCAATTTGCTCCCAAAAGATCACAGCCTTGGAAGCCCTATGGATCAGTTCTCCTCTGTATACATGGGGTCATCATGAGTCAGAAATCAAGTAGTGGAAACTAACAACAACAACAATCTTTTTAAGGCTAACAAAATATATAAAATTTACAGGATAGCATTATCCTTTCCTAGGAAGGACCTTTGGTTTTCTAAATTCTTTTTACACAATGTAGCTCAAAATTCTGGGTTGGGTCGAACAAGTAAGCAAAATTTATTAACACCCGTTCTGGTTACCTAGCACCACTCTGACAGGAATATACCACAAATGAGATGGCTTGAACAAGCAGGAATTTATTCTCTTACAGTTTTGAGGCTTTAAGTCCAAGTCCAAAGTTCCAGGCTCTATGGGCTGGATAAAAGCCCCTCAACCTTAGGCTTCAGTTTTGCCTCTTGCCCCTGGTCCAATGAAGCTAGAGGTTTTTCTTCACTCAGATAGCTGCTGGCTACTGAGACTGACAAGCCCAAGGTTGACAAGTAAAAAGACACAGTTCTGGTGTTACTGACTGTGATAGTTGGAGCTGTGTGTCAACTTGGCTGGACCACAATTCTGTGTTGTTTAAGCAATTATGATGTGGGTTGTTCCAATGATGGGATCAGATGTATATCTTTTAAGCTGTGAATCCACTGAAAGGGAGTTTCCCTAGGGGTGTAGCCTGCTTCCAGTATATTTATGGACATTCTGGGAAAAGAGACACTTTTCTGCGGATAGGGATTCTGTTGTGCTGCCTACAACTGTCTGTGAGTAAATAATCCACCATTTGGCCTGGAGATCTTGCATTCGTCATTCATTGGAGTCAACAGCCAGTATACTGCTTGCCAACCTTGACCTCATCAGCTTCTGCAGCGGCATGAATCGGGAAAAGTGTACAGCTTGACGTTTGATCCAAGAACTTTGGACTTGCTAGCTTCCATGAGTGTGTGAGCCATTTTCTGAAGATAAATTTCCCTTTCTCTCTCTCTCTATAAGCTTTACTGGTTTGTTTCTCTAGAGAACCAAGTTTAACACATTTGGTACCAGAAGTGGGGTTCTAGAGAACCCAGTTTAACACACCAACCTCACAGCAGGCCATTAATTCAAATCCATTGAAAGTCCCAATGTCAGCAGAGCATGGCAGGCTGCTGGACAATGACACAGCTACATGCAGGGTTCAAGCATGCCATAAACTAGTGTTCTTCAAGGCTTCTCCTTATATACGGGAAGTAGGCCACATCCCTAAGGCAGCTACTCAGCTGCTCACAGCAGGTTCCACCATGGAGTTGATTGACAGTCTTATCACGGGGAATACTACATCCAGCTGTCCAGCCATTCATCCAGGCCCAGCCAAGCTGACACACAAACTTAACTACCACACCACCTATTTTAGTAACCTAATTGATGTCTGGCATTATTTCCTCAAACTATATCCATTTTTCTACCCCTCAAATCTCTAAAATATTTAACTTGCAGACTCTACCTAGCTGCTCAGAAGCCCTTACTTTAGAACCTTGCCCATATATAAGCATAGTGCCTGAGGCACTTGACTGATAACCAGAATGCTGGTGGATCAAACACACAGATACTCCTTGGAAGGAAGATGAGGCAATCTATTTCCTTAGTGATACAGCCTCAAAAACCCAAGGAGGGGTCACTTATGAGACAAATCTGACTTGACAGCAGTGAGAGAATTAACTCATGCACTGCAGAGTGCACACTGCAGAGTGTGTTACTTCTCCGAGGTAACAATTAGGACTTTCTAAAAAAAATTCTTGTTCTCTTTATTTTGTGGGTGTTAGTAATTCTGCATGTTCCTGAACTTGCACAAATGAAATTATACTGTATCCTCTTGATTCTGAACTTTTTCCCAATAGTCACCCCCCCCCACCCTTTTTCAGAACAGTTTTAGATTTACAGAAAATCGAGCAGGAAGTACAGAGAATTCTAACATATGTCTTTTCCATCCTCAAACTGTTTCTCCCATTATTAACATCCTGCATTGTAGTATATTTGTTACAACTGGTAAATCCATATTATACATTAGTATTAACTCAAGTCCATAGTTCACGTTATGGTATATTCTTTGTGCTCCACAGACTTTTGGGTTTTAAGAATATATAATGTTCTTGAGCATTCAAAAATGTCTGGGTTGGAGACATTTGTTTATATACTTACCCAAAGGGTACCTTTCTCTTTTCACAATGTAACTAGGTCCTTTAGTCAAAATATCACATACCAGCCTGTCAACAAATCATGAAATAGGTAAGTTCCCTTAAATAGTTACGTTCTTCTTAAATAGGTAAGAACAATGTTACCAATATCAACAGGTAGAACTTTTTAACCATCAGCCTCTAGGGACAGTGACATACCTGAAACAGTGACTTTGCTCAGTGGTCGGATATGAGGCACCCTGGCCAGTAGATTGAATTGGATAATTAAAACATCCTTTAGGTGGGATGCCTATATGGAAGGCTTCACTCCAGAGAAATCTGCATTCAGGTATTTGTGAAGTCAGTAGCATTAAGAGATCTTATAAAAATTTATATCTTAATAGGCCCCTCTGCCCCTGTACCTAACCCTGAATAACCATGTGAAAATGTGGCTGAAATTTCCCATCTAGATTGCCTGTATGAATTTATAGCTCAATCATTTCCTTCTTTCAGGAACCAACATTTGCTATGCTTGTTTTCAATTTTCTTTTCTGAGACTTCTCCACATTCTATCTCCCCGCCCCACCCCAGGGTAACCAGGGAGAAAACAGAAACACCTGAGCATCTAGCGTTTTGGTTTTTATTTTTCTATCTAAAGAATAAAGTAGAAATTCATCAGAGATGAATTAGATGAGTACATTTTATAATTCAGTTGAGTAAGAAATCCAAATTGATGAAAGGAGGGGAGGTGAAGGTAAAGAAAAAAACAGAAAGCATGATAGTGGGTTTACCAAAAAGGAAAGAAAAAAATGCAAAATGAGCAAACATAAGTGGGAAAGCTTTAGACCTTTGGTATAATTCTTTGATGAGCAATTGTATGCATGACCTTCAGAGGGAACTTACCTATTTCATGATTTGTTGACAGGCTGGTGTGTGACATTTTGACTACAGGACCTAGTTACACTGTGAAAAGAGGAAGGTACCCTTTAGGTAAGTAATATAAATAAATGTCTCCAACCCAGATATTTTTGAAAGTGCTCAAGAGACTACTGCTAAAGTGCAGGAGGAAGGCATCCGGTAGCAGCTTCCAGAGGAGCAAGTTTCAGAACTGAAGATCTTGCTGCTAAACTATTTTTTTTTTTTTTTTCAGATTTAAATAGAAAAGTAAAGTGGATACAACTGATCATTTAATAAGAGAATTAGAAAAATGTAGCTAAATTCTTTTCTTCTGAAGGAAGGGACTTTGGAAAGTAAAAAGGCAAACGGACTCTGAATGGAATTTTTAAATTCCAACCTTTTCTTCAAATACATAAAAATATCCTTGAACTTTCTATTCAAGAATAAAGATAACAAAGAGGGAGATTGATGTTTCCACTCATCTTTACCATAAAGGACACTTAGAATGCTCCTGTTTCAAAGGTACTATTTAAGGAAAATTAGAATACTTGACAGAGACTGAAATCTCTAAGGAGGAAGTTAGAAAGAAACATCTTGAGAAAACTCAGGCTCACTAGAACAGCAGGAGTGGATGACATTTAGCAATTAACTCTGAGAAAATAAAGAAATGTGCACTAGCAAAAATGATGATAGGTTTTGCATAAAACACAGTAATTTATTTTGGCCTTAAACAGCTGTTAACAATTCCTTCGAAGTCACTAACTAGCAATCAGCTGAAAATTCTTCTCTATCATCTATGTGCCTCTTATTGCCGGGGGGAGGGGGGGAATGAATTTCACATTTAAAAGATTTGTTAAATGGTAAAAAAAAAAAGGTGGGTTTTTGTTTTTCTCTTAGAGTGTCAAATTTTAATAAAGCATTCTGTTGTTGATTTCAGGTGCCATTGGGTTGATTCTGACTCATAGCAACCCTTTGTACAACAGAGCAAAACACTGCCTGGTCCTGCACCATCCTCATATTTGTTGCTATGTTTGAGCCCGTTGTTGCAGCCACTGTGCCACTTCATCTAACTGAGGGTCTTTGCCTTTTTCACTGACCCTCTCCTTTACCAAGCATGATGCCCTTCTCCAGGAACTGATGCCTCCTGATAACGTGTCCAAAGTACATGAGACAAAGTCTCACTGTTCTCTATTCTAAGGAGAATTCTGGTTGTACTTCTCCTGAGACATTCCAAGGATTCTAGACAAGGCTTTTTAATCATGACTTTGGATCTTTCTTCTCCAAAGGTAAATGCATTTGCTGGATATTTCTATCCAGCACATAAGCCTTTCCTTGAATCATCAGATCCTGCCAGATGAGCATCCTGGACATTTATGAATGAGATGCTCTAATGGGCATCTCAAATTCTCTTGTTAAATATTTTATCTTATATAAAAGGAAATTCATTAAAAGTATGTTAGGCATTCTTTTATTAGAATAATGTTGGGTTGTTGATATCAAAGAAGAGCTATACTTTAAATGATTTAAATTCTTTTATTGTTCTTTACAAGCCAAAAGCAATTATCAACTGACTGAGGGTTCCATTTAATCACAAGTAAATATAGTATGGCAATAACAAACATCAAAAACAGATCAAGCTTCAGTCAGAGGACCATAAAAAGTTTCTGATTTTGAAAACTTAATATACTCTAAAGAAAGGTTTTGTTTGTTCAATTATTTTGGCCAAAAAATAAAAATATATTTTCACAATGAACCTTTGTGAGTATTGTTGGTGAGTTAATTCTGGATTTTACTAATCAAAACTATGTTTGTTGCCTGTAAGTGTGAATAAAAGTATCTATGTATTCACATTTATGATCAGTGTGAATCAAATTATTTTCTTCTAACGTTAGGCTACCAACTGTGTGGAGTTATACCAGGTGTGATCTAAGAAAAAAAGTAAATCATGATCTTTTATAACATATGAATAAAATTATTCTAAAGCTCTTAAAAATGAAACAGTCTAGATAGCACTGATATATTTGAATAAACCCTGCAATGGAAACTGCCTGCTTTGAGGAAATGTATATATTTTATAGGTGGAAATAATATCTTTTAGGGCCATAATGCCTTACAGATTCTTTACTATTTTATTATGTCATACCTGTGTAAGATCATTCCATTCTTTGATGGTCCCAGTAGTGCCAATTGACTGCCTTCCACCTAGCTACCCTTCAAAAAGTTCACCCTCCAATATACAATAATCTCTCCTGTCTTTGAACCTAGGGCACTCCAGTTTATAGCATTCATTTGGCAACTGATAAAGTAATGACCTGTAATATTTCTTTAATTGGTATCATTTAATATCTCCTTGTCTCTCTGTCTCTCTGTCTCTCTGTATCTGTCTCTTTCCCCCATCTCTCTTTCATCTGTCAAACTATGTTTATATGAGTGAGTATATAAGGTACTATGTTCAACATAAAATTTCATGGCACACAGCACTAGGTTTTGCATCCAATAAGTGCTCAATAAAAGTTTGCTGATTTACAAAGTGAATTAAAACTTAACCTTATTCTAAAGGCCTGGCAGATATCTGCAAATACTTAATTAAATTGATGAGCTATGATTTGAATAATAGGAGGTGGTAGGTAGGTAGACAGTAGGGCGTAGCAAGGTTTGGCAATCTTTCAGAGATACAGTGCCAAATCTTTGTTCATTCACTTCCTACCAAGGTCAGATGTATGGCAACTACTTTGGGAAAGGGAAGTACGGTGTCGGCATGCAGATTATTATATCACCCATCTGCCCCAACAGGAGCCACTGTGGTATGAAACAGTTCTGATGAGCTTTTTGGCTGAGTAATTCCAAGACCATGAAGGATAAAATATTCCCAGGCCTTAGTCTCCTTGAATGTCCACGTGGTAGGAGGGGAACAGAGAGACACTGGGAAATATTTTCTCCCTGTGTTTCTTTCAACATCTAAGCACATTAAAGTCAATAATATTTATTATCAGTTAAGAAAACACAGAGATTTTAGTTGACAATCAGGTGAGATGAATATAAGACATTTGGGAGAATGAAGAGAGTTTCAAGAGAAATTTGATAGCCAACACTTATTTCTTTCTTCCTTCACATTTACACATGTTATTAAAACCATCCCAATTATATTTTTAACATATAAAACAGAAAGTATATGTATAAGTTTAGAGAGTGAGATAGTTTTGTGCCAAAATATAGATATATAGATAGATTTGTAACAAATCAAATAAAGAAATAAGTGGAACATAAAACCTTCCAAGAAACCTTTAGTTGTTCTAGTTTCAGTCATGAGATGTTATTGTGCTTTGCAAGATTATCAAAATTATACAAATGAAAACCTCAACAGAATACTGACTGATAATTTAATTACCAAAAGTGTTTAGTAAAATTTAACCACACAGTGGAATACCAGAAACTTTATGTTAACCTTCCAAGAATGTTAAGTAGGTTCTGATAAAAAATCTTGAGTCAAATGCTTGGAAGACTTAATGTAAGTTTAAAAATCACTGGGGATCAGTTGGCTTTCTGAAGAGAAAAGTATCAAGACTCTTGTTGAGAATCACGAATTTGGGAACAATGATAATTGGATGTAGGGATATATAATAATTATATTATTTTTGTTCCTGATTTATTTGGATTCACTTACCAAAATATTTAACACAGAATTTCAAAGAATTTATTAACACCCATAAGAGTCAATAATCTCCAGATTAAAAATATCTACTACTGATCGAAAGACCAGCTGCAGGGAGGTTAGTGGCTAGGAAAGCCGTTAAAGCTCTCCAGATGTGTGGTATCTTTCTAGAGCCAAAGACATGGCTATGATGACATAGTTATTGGAAATTCTGAGGATTCAGAAAGTTTCCTTTGATTAGGTATAGATGTGATAAGAGAATAATGGTCCCACAACCTTGTCCACATCTTTATCCCAGGAATCTGTGAATGTGTTATTTTATATGGCAAAGGTAATTAAGGTTGAAAATGAGATGACCTTGAGATAGGGAGATTATCATGGATTGTTGGGGATTGCAATCAAAAGGGTCCTTAGGAGAGGTAGAGAGAAGCAGGAGTGTCAATGGCAAAGTGATGCCGTGTGAGAAGGACTCGACTGGTCGTCGCTGGCTGTGAAAATGGAGGAGGACCCAGAGCCAAGGAATTCAGGTAGGCTGTAGAAGCTGGAAAAGGCAAGAAAAGAGATTTTTCCCTAGAACCTCCAGGAAAGACATAGCCCTGCTAGTGACATTAGCCCAGTAAAGCCCGTTTTAAACTTCTGAACCCCAGAACTGTTAAGATAATGCATGTGTGTTGTTTTAAGCCACTAAGTTTTTGGTAATTGATGATATCAAGTTAATACAACAGATGAGAAGAGAAGTGGAAAATCCCCCTTTGGCAACTACTCCAGTAAGTCAAGGAGATTGGCATATAAGCTTTTGTTCTAGGCTGTGTTCAAAGCAAGCAGAAGAGTAGGTGAACATTCCAGACCTCTAGAGTGCTTTGGGAGCTCTGGTGGTGTAGTGCCTAAGGCACTTGACTGCTAACCAGAAGTCTGGCGGTTCAAACCCACCAGCCACTCCTGGGAAGGAAGGTTGGGCAATCTACTTCCGTAGTGATACCACCTTGGAAACCCAAGGAGGGGTCTCTATGAGTCAGGTCCTACTTGACGGCATGTAACAACAACAGGGTACTTTGATTTGAAGCACATTCATTAGAAAGGAAAAGTAAAAAATAAGTAAATAAATGCAAGCTAGCTAAATCGATACCACACTTCAATAAGCACTTATTAAACACTCCCAGCCTGTGAGTCAAGCTAAAGTGTGTGAGATCAATGTGGGTGGAAAATCACTCCCTGAATGCCAGGGAGGAGGCATGGCCTGAAAGTCTCATTTGAATGGCATTAAAGGAAGAACAAACATAGAAATCGCGACAAACATGTCCCATTCTCATTTTTAGTTACTGTCTTCCACAAGATCATATATCAGTTGATTTTCTACCTAAGTAATTTACTCTACTGTAAGTATGGCTGTAGTCACAATCAGAGCAGTTTCCCTTACAAAAGAATGCATTTCCCATAAAGTATGTTAATAACCCTAGGAGTGGTTTTCTATATTATGAAGTACTTTCTTCCTCACACACTAGTCTGCTTTTTATCTTTCTTTTTTCTTTGCAAAATTCAATGTGACATCAGTACCTATACTGGTAGGTGCTAATAAGCAAGCAAAAACATATTTCTTGCCCAAAAATCTATAGACAAACATTAAGTGTCAAGGACAGTTTTTTTCCCCTATAAGTTTTGAGGACCACCTACAACAACCATGACAGCTGTGCTAATCAAAAAAGCAAACGAGGCCACAAAGGACTGTTCTTTGACCATGTAATCAATTTTCCACTCAATGCATTGTTCATTCTTGGAGACTAATGCCAGAATTGATTTTAACAGCCATTATAGAAATACTTAAGTCAAAGGGCTTGCAACCTTTTTTAGCATGACCAATGGAATTTTTTAAATAGATATGTGAATAAATCATTGAGTATGATTCATATGCTTTTTTAAAAAGGCTCTTTGAGTCACTGTCCAGACACATTCTTTACAAGTAGTCAAGTGGACTAAGTAAAATCCCATATTGAAAAATACTGCATTAGCTCAGTTTATACTTATAAAATTATGTTGGAAACATTCGTACCATTTTAAGCAGCTTCCAGAAAAGCCAATAGGTAATCAGTTAGCACATAATGAATGATCACTATTCAACATGAAACCTGAGGAAGAAGTTTATAAGCAGCCTAGATAAAAAGTGACCTTAATTTGTGTGCAGGGCAGACATTTAAAATCTCAAGTGGAGAGGTAATAAAAAAATAAATAATTGCCGCTCAAGGTTACCAAGTTAGGAGTTGCTCCACATAAACTAAAAGTGTTGAAATAATTTTTTCTGCGGTATTTTTCAAATATTCAAAGGGAGCGATAAGCTATCTATAATCCTTTGCTTATTGTATATCCTTTAATATGGTGTTACTTAATACACTCCATGTCTAGAAACAGAAATGTAAATAAAATGAAATGCTAAGCCATAATTAACAAAAGAACAAGCAATCTATTGGAAATAGATTTACAGACATTTTATGTAGAGAGCTTCTTAGAACTGATATTAGAGCTTTTAACTTGTAGTCTAATAGTAGACAAATTCCTGATAAATTAGCATCTATTTAAATCATAAAAATGGGATCATCCAATTAAAATTTGATTGTTTTATGTAGAATTTTAAAATTAGGTAGAGTTTATATTTGACAGTAACGGCACAAAATGTAAATTACATGATTCGAATATTGATAAGTAAACTCTCTTCATGTTACTGCCTTACAGACATCCACTAACTTGGATTTATCAGACAGTTGGTCTCCCACTCTGCAGTGTATCAGGGCCCAAACATTTTCATCATAGGATGTATGCATGGAGTTTGTTTAGCAGGCAGTTATTGTTCATGGAGTGAACAGTGTTGTTACAGTGCAAGCAGGCATCCGTCAGAGTTCTCAGCACCACATCTGTTCATAAAGGAGATGTCCTTATGTGTGATAGGTTGCACTAGTGACACAGACATGACATCCACAGTAGCAATCAGCATTTATCTGGAGTTCTGCATGCACCATAAAGCAGGGCTTTAATTCCATTTTTGGTTTCAACTAGGAACAAAGAAGGTAGGCAAAGGATGATGTCTTTCCTCATCTTTGTTCAATGTCAATGTTCAGCACTATTCATTCATCTTTCAACTGAAAGTGTCTTCTTGCTATGTTCTCTATTTAAGACAGAAAGGGCTCACTATGTGAAATTATTTGAGTTTAATTCCAGGGAAATGTAGAGTTAAATCCTCTAAAAATGTTAATTCTTAACATGTACATAATCCCATGGGGGAAGAAATAACAGTGTATTTATTGATTTAATAGTCAATAGAAACTCACAGGTTGAATGCACTATGAACTTGCATGTGATACTATGAAAGTTACTGATATGAAAAGTGCATTAAAAGTTATTTATAGAAGATATTGAATGAATATTCCAGGGAAAGAAATGATTTGAATTTTCTCTTTGAAGATCAAGAGAAAAAGTCAGCTTCACTGATAATATTAGATGATTTAGAGTCATGGAAAATATCTATTAGAACATGCATTAAAAATGTCATCACACCCCTTCACAAAGCCCTGACTGACACAGGAAACACTCTTGAACTGAAGATTTCCAATACTCTTCAGGGAGTCTATTTGGTTGTTCATAGTCTTATCTCAGAATCTGTAAAGAAAAGACATTTAGACGTTGCCTAACCTTCATTTGAAAATCAACCACGCACTCTTCTTATATAATATTCCCTTTGTGTTCTAATTGTCATTTTTCCCCTTAACGACAAAGTCTACTTTTGACTTCATCTCAAAATACAACAATATAGGCTTAACTATGCATTAACAATCCACCAGCCTTCCAGTTAGCAGTCAGGCACTACACCACCAGAGCTCCCAGTTTAAGTAGATCACTGAAATCTCTCAACGGAAATAAGATACATTTCTGTATTGAATGATCATGTTTTGGTAGAATAGTTTATGTCTTCTTGTTCTCATATCCCCTTAAAAACAATCATTTGTGTACATTGACCAGTATGCAATGGGATTCAATAAATACTAGAAATTGTGAGATTATGAATGTTGGAGACTATTAAGGATAGCTCTTGACAAGGTTCTCAAAAGTCCTTGTCAGGCAGGTGATTAAGAATTAAATGCTTTATTTCTAAATACTTTTCAAAGCTCTAGACTCAAAAATTACAAGAAAATATAAACATCAAAAATATGTAAATCAAGTTTAGTTTTCTTCATCTTTTCTATAAGCAGATACATAGCCAATTTATCTCTTCTCTAACAAGATTGCCTGGATTACAGTATCTCATGTGTCCTTAACAAAAAACAACAATATGGTGCTTGAACTCCTATTAGGAAATAGAGCACAATTAAAGATACAATTACAGTGATTCTTAATTTATGTCTCAATTTTACTCTTCCCGCTTCTTACCCTTTAATAAACAAATTCCTACAGATAAGAGAACTCCATTGCAAACCTAACCTCCTTTGGTTAATAAAACATCATGTTCAATAATCATTGCTTTAAAGAGATTTCTGTGTTATAAATACTTTCCATATTTAATGTTCTTAATCCTCACAAAAACTCTATAAAATATGCACTAGTATCATTATCACCCTCACTGTACAGATCAAGAAACTGAAGCCCCAAGAGTTTAAGTAACTTGTCCACAATCTCATGGCTAGTAATCAGCAACGCTGCAGTTCAGATACTGCCATTTGAGCTCCTGAATCTACCCTCTTAGCCACAGTGACTTGCCTCTGAATTACATATGCATTCTTCTTTATTGATCAATCTTTCTTCTGCTTTTGCATTCATAGTTATATAAAGCTGTTTAAATATTGGTTAATTTCTTTGTTTAGTGTCTGTTCAAACTCCTTCCCATTGTCTCAAAGAGCTCTCTCCCTTCAGAAACAAGACTCCTTCACTTGACTCATTTCTTGCTCAATCAGGTGTATCACTTATGTAAGTACATCTTATGTTTGTCCTGTATCAGCTTTAATTTCTAGAGAAATAGCATTTACTTGTACATGGTCCAAGAATACAGATAAAAGAGATGTTATTTCCCACCTTTGAGTTTGAGTTTCTCATTTTAGTTTGAGTCTAAAATTAGAAAGACATTCAGTCCTTTCCCCTTCTTTCTCTATGACTTTCACCTTGAAATGATCTGCTTTTCTGTTTTAAATTGTTATCTAGACTTGAGGACTACTGCCCTCCAACGTGGCCTGAGCAGAACAGGGGAGGGAGGAAGATACTCCCCAAAGGCTGTGCTGCGGGAGCTGTGATACACCATAGATGAAAGACCCTCTTTATTTCTCCCTTTTGTGACCAGGCTTGAACCTGCCTCACTAAGAAGTGCAGGAAAGGAGAAACAGTGAGCAGTTATCACTTCTGACACACACCCATGAGGAATAAAGGGCATCATCTCTAAATTGGCAAGGCACAATGCCCCATAGGGCAGATATCATTAGAAAAACAAAGACTCAATCTGCTTTAGAAAAGTGTTTAGGAAAAGGAAGAGTGGAAGACAGTGTTGTAAATGTCTTCTCCAGGGACTGATCCCTCCTAATAACATTTCCAAACTATGTGAGACCAAGTCTTGCTGTCCTCACTTCTAAGGAGCATTCTGGCTTTACTTCTTCCAAAATAGATTTCTTCCTTCTTCTGCCAGCCCATGTTCAATATTCTTCACAATATCACAATCTGAAGGCATCAATTCTTCCTTGGTCTTCTTTAGTCATTGTCCAGCTTTTCCATGCATATGAGGCAAATGAAAAATAACATGGCTTGGGTCAGTCATACCTTAGTGTTTAAAGTGACATCTTTGCTAACACTAAGCGGTTTCAGCAGCAGATTTGTGCAGTGCAATACATTGTTTGATTTCTTGACTGCTGCTTCCATGGATGTTGATTGTGGTTTCAAGTAAAATGAAATCTCTGACTACTTGTAATGACAACTTGAATGTAAATCATTAGAGCAAGAAATCAACATAAATTTCATCCAGAGGAGTTAGTTTTAGTTAATATTCCATTGAAAATTTTATTGCAAAGACAAGGAGAGGAGCCAGGTATGGGCTAAGGGTTACAGAGCTTCATGAGCCAAGAGGAAGAAGGAGACTATTAGTTGCTTTACCTGTTGGGCCAGAGTCAAGCCCCTCAGGGCACAGAAGAGTAAAAGATGGTTGTGGTATACAGCTGTGCACCTTCTGATACAGGGATTGGCCACCCAGACTGAGCCTCAGATCAAGAAATAATCAGATTGAGTTGATGAATACCCCTATGGAGGACATCTCCTTTCCTTCATCAAGATCCACTCCTCATTTGTTCAAACCAGAAAAATCTGACCCAACACTGATTAAAAAAAAAAGGAATGTTTTTCCTATTTCTAAAATAATTAACCATGGATTATTAAATTTTTCCAAGGTGTTTATTTCAAAGTACTCCAAATCAATTCCACTTACACAGGAAATCATGCTCAGTAAAGTAGAGGGTCAGCAAAAAAGAGGAAGCGCCTAAACAAAGTGAATTGGCACAGCTGCAACAATGGGATCCAAATAGCAATGATTGGGAGGATGGCACAGGATGGAGCAGTTCTCTGTTCTGATGGACACAGGGTCTCTGAGTTAGAACTCACTTAATGGCCTCCAACAACAGCAACACCACAAAGTAAAAACCTGTTGCTCTCCAGCCAAATCTGATTTAGGGTGAACTCGTGTGTCAGAATAGAAATGTGCTCCATATGGCTGATTTTTTTGTGGGAGAAGGTTATCTGGCCTTTTTTCCAAAGTGCCATTGGAGACACTTGAACCACCAAGACTTGAAACTCCAAAAACTTAGCAGTCAGGTATGTTAACTGTTTGCATTATCCAGGGACACTACCTACAGAAAAAGAAAAAAAAAGCTTCAAAAAGAAATACCTAAATACAACCATACTTTAAAACTCAATGTCAATTACATTTCAACTTTGCCGTCTTAGTCCTTTAATGCAAAATATTTTCTCATTATGAATTCGTTTGAAATCAATTGTTTTTAGTAAACTAGAAACAGAAAGAACTGTTCTGTTAATGAACTACATGCATACATTTTCATAATAAAACATTATGATCATTAAGTAAAGATTTATTATAGGAAGAAGTAAAAGATGTTTAATTATTCTACTGCTTTCTAGAAGAAAATAAGTTATTTTATTTGTGATATATTTTCTGAAATGCCTGTAGTATTTAGTGCTAGCTTTGCTTGCTTCTTGCTTCAGAATATTCACTTCCTCATATATTAGATTATAGAATAGCTAGGCAAATTTTAATGATTTTTTCAGTTTAATTCTTAAATATTCAGGGCAAAACCATATAACATCTGTCCCAACTACACAATAGAAATTATATGAGAAGCATTAGTGGTTGAAAGAAAAACACGAAAATTTAAACTACAATCACAATATTCATTGTGATTAATTTCATATATACATAGTATAACAGTAGTGAAAGTTATAAAATACATCATCTTTCATCTGAAAACAGTACCTTGATTATATCTAATTCAGAATTAGAATTAAGAATTCATTGAATTACATGGTGATATCTAATTCCTTCTCTGTGCGATTCTCAATCATCTATCTGACTTGTATAAAACAATTATTTTACTTCTTTTTTTTTTAAAAAAAAGCTAGCATTCTAAAAATAACAATTAACTCTTTTGCAATACCTCAGTTGTCTTTGCAAACTTTAGCAAAGAAAATCCAAATTCACATCCAAAAAGCCCACCAGACTTCCATTTCTGACATGAGAGTGGACTGGGATATAGATATATAAGTATATGTATGTATGTATTTTTTATGTATGAGATATTTAGTAATAGTAGAAACATATCTTCAGTTGGTAGTAAAAGTTGGTAGTAAAATTTCAGCACTATCTATTGATCTTTTTCCTTTCGTGTACCTTTACATTTATTCCTCTAAAATAAAATTTCCAAAGGAAGTGAAATTATACCTTACCCAAACTTGAAATTGCCTGAAAATTTCCTGTTCATCTAAATGATTTGAAAAACTATATTCAGCAGGGAATTTTACTTATGAACAATGGTAGAAACCCCTGCCTCCTATTTATTTCAGTCTTCTGTTTGCTTTCTCTTTTAACTTTTCCTTTGGGAGCCTTTTCCAACTCCCACTCTAAAAAACTAAGCACCAGGATGTAGAGATGTCTCATTTTCATTTTGAATGAAAATGTGTCATTGCTTTCTCTCTTATCCTCCGCTATTTCTTTAAGTTCATCAATGAACTCTGACTTTCAACTTCCTATGCTTATTAAAATCACTAAGGGATTCACTGCTGATGCAGACTGCCATCACATGTCACCATCATTGATGCTAAATCCTATGCAAGTAGTTGGCATCCAGAACAGCTTTCCACTTCATCAAATCCCCATCATTTTCTAATCACACATGAAAACATCTTTTTTTCTCATCTCAACTATTAAAGTTTCTTTTCCCCTGTTCATATTTAATTCCAGTATTATTCTTAATCTGTGAAATAGTGACACTATGCATATAAAAAGCTATGTAAATGAAGCATTATTTTGTAGATAATTTGTGTGAATAACTATGCAGTCAAACCAGAGATGCATGTGAGGGCCCACCATCCAAGAGCACTGACCATGTGCGCATTCAGCCTAACTCCTGATAGACATCTCCACTCAGAAAGTAGCCTCTATCTGTATATATATCTATATATACAGACACACACACACATACGTATGTACGTGTGTCTATATAGATATGTATACAATATATGAAATAAACACAGATATTCAAAACAGAAGTGAATCCAGTATTCCATTGCACAAACCTGAGAACTCTGCTCTGTGAATAAAAGTATTTAACTATCTTATTAACTGCTTTGCTAATATGCTAAATCATTCTTGCTACTTTCTATTTGGAACAGTTAAAATTACTTTCATTTTTACCCAATCAGCAAGTTCTAGCTCTTCTTTTTAAACAAGATACCAGCTCTTCTCTGTAAATGGCACATCAGCTAGTTGACCCTATAAGAATAGTAATATTAGGGTTTTGGAGCAGACCATTTTCTAATGTTAGTTATAGGAGACCTAGATTTCTGATTGATTCCAAACTTTATTTAGTGAAAATAAACATTTGCGTAGGAATAAGAAGTTTTATCAAAAGCTGAATTAAGTATTTTAACATAAATCTGTGTTGGTTGTCTCAAAGTGTGAGGAATTCTTATCGCTTTACTTAGATGAGTGCCATAAATTTTGCCTTGGAATGTACAGGTGCTTTTTTTTTCTTTTCATACAAATGAGGTCATTATTGATTGGCCTAGGAAATGGACTCTAAAGAAATGCTCATTAGAACTCCATTCCCTTAAGAAATTAGCATTTTCATAACAATAATAAAAATAAAAATAAAATATTTTAAATACAGAGCTGTATGTTTCCTCTCTGTTCTTTTCTAAAAGTCTCTTAAGCAGAGCATAATAGCTAGCTTTAGTTAAAAAAATAATAATAATAAGACACCTGGGGTCAAAAAAATCAATTTTGGAAGTAGCAATATCAATTTCCTTGGCAGAGTTGCTGAATTGAGTTTTTATTGACTCTGAATCTAAGTTACTAAGAAAGAATTAGTGGTATTAGAAAATGGTTGTACTATGCAAATTTCTGAGACAGGGCAAAAATGGTTCATAGTTCATAGCTCACAGGATGTGAAAAACATTTACACACAGTCTGGAATATTATGCAGTGTCTCTTACCATAAGATTTTTAACTTCGAAAAACCTTAAATGACTTATGAAGTTATTCAACCTCTTTATTACTAATTTGAGCTTGTTATTTTTCTTCATTTCTTGAAGGAAAGCAAAGAAAAAAAAAAAAGAAGGAAGAACTAATGCACTGAGACTACTACCCAAACCAAATGAAACCCACTACCATCTAGTCGATTCCAACTCATAGTGACCCTGTATGACAGAGTATAACTGCCCCATAGGGTTTCCAAGGCTATAAATCTTCATGGGAGGAGATTTATTTTTCTCCACAGAGCAGCTGGAGGATTCAAACTGCCAGCCTTTTGGTTATCAGCAGAATGCTTTAACCACTATCCCATTAGAGTTTCTTAAGACTACTACTCTGGTAGTGTAGTGCCTAAGGCACTTGACTGCTAACCAGAACGCTGGCAGTTCACAACCACCAGCCACTCCTCGGAAGGAAGGTTGGGCAATCTACTTCTGTAGTAATACCACCTCAGAAACCCAAGGAGGGGTCGCTATGAGTCTGGTTCGACTCGACGGCACATAACAACATAACAAACATTACAATTGAGAGTAAAACAAAGTATTCTTTCCTCTTCTCATTTTCCCAAATATACACTGATATTAACTTAATCCAATAAACTTCCCCTGAGGCCCTTAAACCTAGATCCCCTATATGTAAGCTGATTTTGAGAAAACTTTGATCTAATGGTGTTAACTTGGTTTACCATTATAATCTGAGTTCTTGAGCAGGCAAATAGTTAACAGTTGCTAAATGAAAGGTTGAAAATTCACATCCTTGCAGAGATGCCCGGGAAGAAAGACACAGCGATCTACTTTCAAGAAATAAGCCATTGAAAGCCCTATTGGGTCACTATGACCAGAAGGCAACTGCTTAGTTTTGCTATTAGAATATGTTCATTTATTTGGACTGAAGACAGTTAACAATTGGTGGCATAGTGGTTAAAGCATTCGGCTGCTAACCAAGACTTTAGCAGTTTGTATCCACCACCCCCTCTACAGGTTATAGATGAGGTAGTTGGCTTTTGGAAAGATTTACAGCCTTGGAAATCCAATGGGACTGTTTTACTCTGTCCTATAGAGTTGCTATGAGTTAGAATTGACTCAAGCCTATGCCTGCTGATGGCACTTCTCTTTGGGGGTTGAGTTATCATTCTCCATCAAATGGAGATTATATATATATAATCTATGTATTTAGATATGGCTGGTGGGTTCAAACCACTGACCTTTTGATAGCAGCCAAGTGCCTTAACCACTACACCACCACAGCTCCTATATATATATATATAGAGAGAGAGAGAGAGAGAGAGAGAGAGATATTAAATTATGCTTTGCTCTTTCCGTTTGCCACTCTTCCAGAATTATTTTCAGTGACTCTTTGAATTTCCAATTTGTTGTCAAATCCTCCATGAAATCATCCTTTTAGAAATACATTCTTTACCTACCTGGTGAGCATTTGGGATATCCTTTATAAATCACTTCTAAAATGCCTACTGTGCCATGCTGGACCACAACCAATCTGTTCCCCACACTCTGTTCTCAGAGCTTGATATCAAACACAAGACTGACAATGCTATTCCTCTGACAACCTCTTGGGTGACTCCCCATTACACTTTGGATAGAGCACCAAGCTTCTTACTATAAAAGTTAAAGCCATGCAAAACACAACCTTTTATGAATCCTGAAGCATACCATATAGTCATTTCTCTTTGTACTTTTATTTCTATAGCTTCCTATTTGTAATCACTTCAAATTATGAGCACTCCAGGCTGTATCTCCACATGTTCTTTCCTGCACATGGAATATCCTCCCTGAGACCCTCCCTCACCAATTATACCAGGATTTTGATGACAGATTTATATGGATTACCTTAAAGGTTGTACTCAAAGGTCACTAGCTATAAGCAAACTTAATAATCTCATCCAAGGTACAGTTACTTACTCCTCCCTTTCATTTTGTAGTTCCACGGTGGTTTATATATACTTTTATTGTGTTATAATTTGGATTTCAGTTATATGATAGGTCATTTGCTCATATTCTACCGTAATCACCATTAAATCAGTTATCTCTATTATTCCAGCATAGTGCTTGCCACAAAATAGGCAACTGATTCTGGATGGGTGATAGGGATCTTGAAAGCCAACATCATTCATAGACTACAGATTCTGCTCCCAAATCATCGTTCTTAGGGCCTTCCTGTGTTTAGTTATCCAAGTATATATTGAGTGAATATTACATAGAATACTTATTTCTTCATTAATTGATAGATATTTAACTTCTCCACCCTACCTCTACATCTCTCCCCCCCATATCACAAATTATTAATCTTTCTATTGGTTTCACTCCCTACAGTGAAAGACAAGAATAATTTGATTATTTTCCTTATCTTCTTTCAACTTCTAAAATCAGCCACGTGTTTTCCATTTAACAAGAATAACATTTACGTTCTGTACTGTAAAACATAATTATGCCATCTTGAATTTTTACATAAAATTTCAATAGTTACATTATGATGAGGTAAATATTATTCACAACATAACCACTAATTGCATTTCCTTTTGTGTACTGATTTATTGTTTGGTTTTGTGGTAGTTATGTTTGTGTGTCACTTGGCTGGGCCTGGTTGAATGGCTGGGCAGCTGGTGGTAGTTATTCCCCATGATGAGACTGGCATTCAACTCCATGGTGGGATCTACCATAAGCAGCTGAGTAGCTGCCTGTGGGATGTAGTCTGCTTATGTATATAAGGAGAAGCCTTGGGAGTGGTCTTGAGCCTATGGCACGCTTGGACCCTGCATGTAGCTGTGTGGTTGCTCAGCAGCCTGCTATGCTCTGCGAAACTTGGGACTTACAATGAATTTAAATTAGTGGCCTGCCATGCGGTTTGGTAACATAGGGACTGTGCCTTTTTACTTGTCAACCTTGGGGCTTCTCAGCCTCAGCAACCAGCAGCTGTCTGAGCGAAGAAACACCTCTAGCTCCAGTGGGCCGGGAACAGGAGGCAGAGCTGGACCCCAAGGTGAGGGGCTTTCAGCAAGCCCTTAGAGCCTGGCACTTTGAAATTGGACTGAAAGCCTCCAAATTGTAAGAATAAACTCCTATTTGTTAAGGCCATCCCATTTGTGGTATATTTCTTGTCAGAGCGGCACTAGGTAACCAGAACAGGTTTT
>NW_006921799.1:5398174-5401990 GCF_000298275.1 Orycteropus afer afer | reverse complement strand
GGGTTTGAACCACCAGCCTTCTGGTTAGCAGTCAAGTGCCTCAGGCACTAAGCTACCAGGGCTCCCTGAGCCTATGTAGATAGATCTTAAAAGGAAAAAAAAATAAATAAAAAACAATGCTCAAGGCAGACATTCTTTACTAGATAAGCTAAACTATTGTTTAGTTTTATGAAGATTTCAGGGGATGTTTAAGGTTTAAAGGTGATCTTAGGACAATAATTTCAAGGGTTCCTCCCCATCTTGTCTTTATTGTTTCTTTAAATTATTCCAAATTCCCAAGGATGATATGATAAAACTTGTGGAATCTGTAAACTGTGTAAGGCAGAAATTTGTCAAAGAAGGAAAATTCAAAATATTTTTCACTAAATCAAGCAAGAGAAAAGGAGTAAAACTACCCTACTAAAGACAGAAAAATTTCAAGACCAAGAAAAACAAGGCAGTCCTGCCAAGTTCCAGCTCTCACAGGTTCACTGTATTCAATTTGTGGGCTTTACCTTTTCCCCAGAAATTTCCCTCTTGGATCCCCCTTCCCAGTCTTGTGCCCTAGTGTACTCACTCTGCAGGCCTCCTGTAGCACTGATGTCTTGAGTCAACTCTTTAACACTGGATTCTATTATTTTGTTTCTTGGTTTAAATGCTTGGAGTCCATCACCTAGTAGCTTCCAAAGAGAGAGAAATCTTCTGTATTACAGGTAGAAAAATATTTCCCTTCTAGCTTCAATTTTGATTCAGAGATCAACTCAGTGTATAATTCTAGATGAAAATGTGTTTCGAAACTTTCAAAAGCATTGCTCCATTAATTTCTAGAATCCAGTTACACAGATCTGCAGTAGATGCTAATCTGTCTGCTTCTTTTAAGAAGCTATTAGTCATTTCATTACACTTAGTGTTCTGAAAACTTCATCATTATGTGTATAGTCGTACTGTGATTTTTTCACATTTGATCCTTCTGTTCAAAGAAAGTTTCTTCTGTTATATTTTTGATGATTCTATGTTGTTTGTTGGCCACCTGGTTGATTCTATGTATGTTTATCTCTTATCTAATTTCTTTCCTCTCTTTTCCCTTTTGATCTATCTCCTTGCATTTATTTGTCAATGCTGTGTTCAAGTTCTAATTCTTATAATCATGCTTCATTTCCAAGATCTCTTCATTTATAGTTACCAGTTTCATTAAATAATAAATCACCAAAAGTGGACCTACTTAAATATTACTATTGAAGTTTAATAAAATATTGTGGTATTTAGTACAGAATAATAAACTTTCTCAAACTTAAAGTATAGGTACAATGATCAGCAACCATACTGATTACTTTCTAATTTGGTATTGTTAAACAGCAATAGACTAATTCAGTGAAAAATATAAAATAAAAAATTGGAATATTTTAGTCTTAGAATTTTGATACAGAAAATATGTGGAGAATGTATTACTATTCTCAGATTCATGTTCCTCACCTAAAAAATGAGAAATAAATATTTTAAAGCCCATAACTTATGGAGAAATCAATTTATTTATTTTTATGAGGAACTGAAGATAAGAATTACATGTTCATATTTACTTTAGTTAATATATATGCATTATTATATAAATACTCAATAATACTCAATTGTATAATAATACAAAATCTCATAGGTACAAAACCAGTGATGCTGTTTAGATATTGAACTGGTATTAAATAAGAAAGGGCTTTGAAAGTCTACTGACTTCAGATCTAAAATCTCCATGATGTTTCATTATGCAGTATGTCCAATTTATACTCTACAACAAGAAATCCATTCAAATTTACCTTTACTTTATTTGCACCTGTTTACAAACTTGCCCTTTCTAAAGAAGATTTAAGAATGTGAAATCAGAGAAACAAACAAGAAAAAAACATTAATTAGATTATGATTCAAGCCATATGCCCAAAAGTAGACACTGATTTTTTAAAATTATATTCAGTGCAAAAATGGATAATACAATCCCTCTTTACAGTAGTTCATCTTGGCCTTTAATCATGTGTTTACCCACGAGACTATTGATTGCTGCTCCTGCAAGGGGAGCAGCAGTGACACAGGGCTAAGGAGAGAAGCAGTGTAATTCTGTACTGTTGGCTGTTCCAGGCGATGAAACTATAATTCACAAAGTGATAGATAACAGAAGGTAATTTTATGGTTACTAAGAATGAGTTTGCATTTGTTTGTGTAGTTACTATATAAATTTATAGATGCATTTTGTTTGTATCTCATTTTAAATTTTAGTGGTGGAGCAGGAAGAGGATTGAAGTAGTGCAAGGAGTATGTTCATGAACTCCTACTTTAGCAGCACTTGTAAAGGTGGACTGTAATTCAACATGAAATAGGTTCAGAATGTTCCCACAAACTCATTATAAATCAAGCTGCTTCGAAGGTATGGTGTTATTAAGTTTGTTTTTTGATTTTCTCTTGCCCTTCCTCTATCATCTTATGTAGAGAAAGAGTTTAAAGGCAGGAAAAGTAATTCAGCAAGGACCCACTTTTAGTGGCTGAAATAAAGAGTCATGTTAGATACATTCCACTAAACCATAAATGCAGTTCCAAAAGTCAGGGATTTTTTTCCCCCACATCGTTGATTGACTTTGTCTTCTACTATTGGGCCAAAGTTTGATGATCAAGCCAGTTTATTTATATATACATGTAAAATTAAGCATGTATTTTGGAAGCTGTGGATAAGTGTTCAGGAGTACAACCAGCATGATGAATCTCAGCTGATTGCAATAATGATACCTCTGGTCTCTTCTCATACATCAAGCCCAACTAAAATGTGCTAAGGGCTACAAAGTTGTTCTTTTTTTGTCCTTGCATCAATGCTATAAAATAATTTTAATATATACCAATATAATTTTTGTGTTGGGAGATCTCACATTTTATTTACAATAGGAAGTAAAATTAAATTTGGTAAGAGCAGTCCCAAATCTACATTGAGAGAATTGATATCATATTGATAAGTCATTTCAAGATTGTGAATTTCTTGAACCAGGACTATGCCTTATTCACTATAGTGGCTGGTACCCAGCTGATTTTCAATCCATACGTATTGAACTGTATAGTGGATATTTGAGAGACTTGGTTTGTATAATGAATGGGTCTTTTAGTGTATCTGAAATTCTCAGTGCACATTCTTACTATTGTTGTTTTTAAGTGCTGTTGAGTTGGTCACAACACATAGTGACCACATGCACAACAGAACGAAACACCACCTTGTCCTGCGCCACCCTCACAATTGTTTCTATGCTTGAGTTCATTGCTGCAGCCACTATGTCAATCCATCTCAATGAGGGTCTTCACCTTTCTTGCTGACCCTCCATATTGCCAAGAATGATATCCTTCTCCAAGGATTGGTCCCTTCTGACAACATGACCAAAGTAGGTGAGATGAAATCTGCCCATTCTTGGGTCTAATGTATATTCCAGGTGCACTTCTTTGGCAGCTTTGTTCATTTTATCTGGCAATCCATGGCTAATGAAGCAATTAGAGATAAGTTAAGGATTAAACTATAAACAAACTAAAATCAAAACCAGACCCATTGCCATTAAGTCAATTCTGATTCATAGTGATCTTGTAGGACAGTGTAGAATGACCCACAGGTTTTCTGGCCTAAAAATCTTTATAGAAATAGACTGCTACATCTTTCTCTTGCAGATTGGCTGGTGGGTTTAAACTATTGACATTTGGGTTAGCAGCCATGTAGAGCAACACCAATTCTCCATTTTTTTTTTTTTTTTTTAATTATGACTTTATTGTGATTTAGGTGAAGATTTACAGAGCAAATTCACTTTCCATACAGCAGTTCACATATAC
>NW_006921799.1:5359644-5391419 GCF_000298275.1 Orycteropus afer afer | reverse complement strand
TGTTTAATATTTTGAAAAGCTGAAGCTGGTGTGTTTTATCTTAATATTGATTCAGGTGTGTTGGATCACTTTGCTGTTTTCTTTGTGATGGTGGAATCACTGTGTGTAGTGTGGATATTTGTTTCTGTTTTTCGTAGAGGGGGTTTAGAGTTCAAAGGGTGAGGTTTTATGGTAATTGGCTGAATACATTTTCTTCTATTGAATGAGTGAAGTTATTGGAGGAGAAGGTGGGAGCAGAAGAAGGAAAGCTTAGTGTTGCTAGGGTCGGTTACTAGGGATTTGAGTTGGATATTATTGATGAGGTATTTATTTGCAAGATCGGGGCTCTACCTCAGGAAAAAATTCCTCTTGTTAGAGGGTCACAAATTTCTGCTTATTTCAGGCACACTCAAAGGCCCCGCCTACACCGCCCCACAGTGCCAAAGTGTGGCTCCAAGGCAGAATTCAGGGACCGGGCTCAGCTGCAGTTTCTTTGTTCTCTGTGCCCCTTCTGCCCACGGTGCTGACTCAATCCAGCCAGACCGCCAATGGCTGGCTCTGGAGTTTGTCTGTGATACAGCCCACTTGCAGCGCCAAAGATGCACGCTATTTCAGGTGTGTTGGACTCAGGGGAGTACCTAAGCAGGCTCTTACTTATGACATATGTATTTGTAAGACCACAGCTCTATCTCAGGAAAGATTGGTATTATTAGAGGGTCACACATTTCTGCCAATTTCATGCACACTTAAAGCCCCCAGCTCCATGACCCCACAGCCCCAAAGCATGGCTCCAGGGCAAAATTGGAGTGAGCATGCTCAGCTGAGGTTTTTCTGCTTTCCGTGCCCCATCTGCTTGCAGTGGTGATGCAATCCAGTCCGACCAGCAATGGTCGGCTCTGGAGTTTGTCTGGGATACTGCCCACCTGTAACACCAAAGATGCACACAATTTCAGGTGCGTTGGACTCAGGGGAGTGCCTGAGCAGGCGCTTAATTATGACCTATTTATTTGCAAGACCAAGGCTCAATCTCAGGAGAGATTTGTATTATTAGAGGGTCACAAACTTCTGCCAATTTCATGCACATTCAAAGCCCCCACCTCCACTGCCCCACAGTGCCAAAGCACGGCTCCAGGGCAAAATTCGGGGACTGGGCTCAGCTGCAATTTCTTTGTTCTCTGTGCCCCTTCTGCCCACAGTGCTGATTCAATCCATCCAGACCGCCCACCAATGGCCGGCTCTGGAGTTTGTCTGTGATACCGCCAACTGCGGTGCCAAAGATACATGCAATTTTAGCTGTGGTGGATTCGGGGAAGTAACTGCCAGTGATCTGAGGTCCCGATAACCATGGGAAAGAAAAGCAAGGTGTCTCCCAGTCTGACCCAAACCCGCTCTGTAATCTGCTGGGAGGGGAAGGAGTTAGCCTTTCTGGTGCACCAGTGAGATCTCCACCTGTGTGAGAGGAATGGTGTCCGTAACCCGCTGCCCCCTCACCTCCCAAATTACCGACAAAATCAGCCGCTAGAGACAGGTCTTTCCCACTGCCCACTGGAATATTGTATTGGTCGCTGGTAAGCTGCTATAATTGATCTCTTTCTTGGCTTGGGGGTCTCAGGCTGCCGCCTCCACCTGGCAGACAGGGACTGCCCCAGAAAGGTTTCCAGTGGTCTCTCTTGGGTGCCTGTTCATCTTCCGGCAGTAGCTCTTTCCTAAAAAAAAATCTCCCTGTATCTTTCCTCCAATTCTGGTATTCTGTGTTTGGTGCAATCTGGATCAGTGAGCTGTTCAGAGTGCCAAAAATCTCAATTCAAACTCTTGTACCTAGTATTTAAAATTCTTAGATGCCAGAGGGAAAAAACACAGTGGTCACTGGTGAGAGTCCATTTTGAATCCCCCTAATTCTCCTTAATAAACTAGTTATTCTCTCTAAATATGCCTGTGGAACCCTGGGAGTGCCCAACTGCTAGATGAAAGGTTGCTCGTTCAAACCCACCAGCAGCTCTGCAGGAGAAAGACCAGCAATCTGCTCCAATCTGCTCCTGTAAAGATTATTGCCCAGAAAACTCTATTGGGCAGTCTGTCACATGAGATCACCATGAGTGAAAATCAACCTGATGGCACTAAACAACAACAACAAACACCACTCACATTTTTCAACCTCTTTGCACTTATTTCTGCTATTGACCATGCCTAGATTGCCCTCGCACCCATTTATGCACATTCCTAAACCTACTCTTCCCTGTAGGTCCAGTTTATGTCACCCTCTCCTGAAGCCACTCATAGTCACACATGTAAGAATCACTACATCCCTTTTCCCTGCTGTCACTGCTCTCTGACCTGTAACTTGCACTTAACATAACCCCCTTTGCATCATTGATTTGTACAATGGCTCTTCACATCTATATTGACTCCTTAGGACCAGAACTTATGTATTTGAAAATCCTAAGCAGTATCAGAATAAAAAAAATTCTCAGTAACACTTTTCTCCTTTCTCTCTTTCTTGTTTCCTTTCTCTTCCCATGATAGTGCTTTTAACTTGTTGTTGTTGTTGTTGTTAGGTGCAGTAGAGTCAGCTCTTACCCATAGTGACTCTATGCACAACAGAATGAAACAATGCCAGGTCCTGTGCCAGCCTCACAATCCTTGCCATACCTGAGTGCATCATTGCAGCCACTGTGTCAATCTATCTAGTTAAAGGCCTTTCAGTTTTTCACTGACCCTCCACTTTACCAAGCACAGTATCCTTCTCCAGGTAATGGTCCCATCTAACAACATGACCAAAGTAGGTCAGAGGAAGTCTGGCCATTCTATCTTCCAATGAATGTTCCAGCTTCTTCCAGGACAGATTTGTTAGTTCGTCAGACAGTCCATGGTACTTTCAATATTCTTCACCAATACCACAAGTCAAAAGTATCAACTCTTCTTTTGTCTCCCTTATTCATTGTCCAGCTCTCACATCACATGAGGTGATTGGAAATACTATGACTTGGGTTAGGCGCACCTTAGTCTACAAAGAGACATGTTTGCTCTTCAGCACTTAAAGAGGTCTTTTGCAGTAGATTTGCCCAGTGCCATATATCTTCTGATGTCTTGACTGCTGCTTCCATTGGTGTTGATTGTGAAACCAAGTAACATGAAATCTTTAACAATTTCAATCTTTTCTCTGTTTATTGTGATGCTGCTTATTGGTCTAGTTGTGAGGATTTTCATTTTCTTTATCCTGAGATGTAATCCATACTACAGACTGTAGTCTTTAATCTTCATCAATAAATGCTTCAAGTTATTATCATGTCCAGTAAGCAAAGTTGGGTCATCTGCATATTGCAAGTTGTTTAACTTATTAGGTGCTTTGGGATAATTGGTATCAAATGATATAGTCCTACTGATACTGAATGCAATAGGAATTTGAAAATTGGTATGGGAGTTGTAATGGTCAAAGATTGTTTCATAATGAATGCACAATTTAAACTGGAATTTAAGCAAATTAGAGAGTCAATGGAGGTGACTCAGAAAGGAAAAACAGGAGATGCAAAATTATCAAAGCATGAGCTTATTTGTATCGGCACCATTTAATGCTGTATTTCAGAAAGCAATGGGAAATATGGTTGGAGAAGTGGGATGAGGTAGATATTGTACAAGGCCATTAGTCAGGCACAGGACTTTGAACAAGGAAGTGGTAAAAAGATACTACTACCTCTTAATTACAGGAGAGACATAAATTAAGATTTTAGGAAGTTTAATCTGGCACCACAGAACAAGATAGATTAGGAAAAAAAATGCACGAGACTAGCTAAAAAGGTTCTATAGTAATTAAGAATGAAATAATGGATTTCTAAATTAAGGTATACCCTTAAAAATGGAGAATTTAGAGAAAAATGTGTAATAGAGGAGATAAATAGTATATAGTATAAAAATGTGGGACAAAGACCTGGTCACACTTCAGATATATAGTGGTTTTCTGTGTTTCAAATTAATTATTATCATGCAAAAATTTCTATAGGGTTACCAACATTTTGTCAAATTGTATTTTCCAAGTTAAAAAAAAATATTAAAATAATAAAGCAATATGTACCACTGCCGTGTTTTCATGACAGGAAATATTTTAGCACATTTCCTAAAATACAGTGAGGGCTTCTTGCATTCTCTCTTATAGGTCTTTGCTAAGAGTTTTTATTGCTCTGGAGGATCCCACTTATTCTTTGAAAGCCCACTTATCTTTAAGATGATGTCAAAAGTCACTATGAAGCTTGCCGTAATAACTACAGGTTAAAGCAGTGAACAGTTTTCACTTGTCCTGTTATGCTTATCACATTATTCCCCACATTAACTTTATTTACATATTGGTTATTTTATTATAATATAAATTGTCTAAAGACATCCATCTTAAATTATTCTTCATTGAATAGCTGGCACAAAGTTAACTATTTGCCACTGAGTCTATTCCAATGCATGACAACCCAATGAGCATCGGAGTAGAAATATGCTCCATACGGTTTTCAGTGGCTAATTTTTTGGAAGTAGATCCCCAGAACTTTCTTCTGAAGCATATCTGAGAGGACTCCAATCTCCACTTTTTTGGTTATTGGCCAAGTGCCTTAGCCATTTATACCACCCAGGGGCTCCCAGTAAAAAGTAGGTGCTCAAAAGTTGGGTAGAAAAGGACAAAAATGATAGTGATGATAATGTCTAAGACTGGAACTCAGTAGTAGCACTGACAGAAATGGGAAGAGGAGTTGATTTAGAGAGGAGGAAATGAGCTTCCATATTAGAAAAGTTGAATCTCAAGGTATGAAATATCAATTGAGAGGAAATACTAGTAATTTGGGATATGACTGAAACTTTAGATATGTAACTATAGATAAGAGAATTATCTGCTGTGGTGGCTTAAGTTTGTGTGTCAACTTGGCTAGGCCTGGTTGAGTCTGGGCAGCTGGACATAGGATTCCCCATGATGAGACTGGTAATCAGCTCCATGGTAGAATCTACTGTGAGTAGCTGAGTAGCTGCCCTAGGGATGTGGTCTGCTTCCTGTATATAAGGAGAAGCCTTGGGGAATGGTCTCTAGCTTATGGCATGCTTGGACCCCTCATAGAGCTGTGTCATTGTTCAGCAGCCTGCCATGCTCTGCAGACCTTGGGACTTACAATGGACTTGAATTAATGGCCTGCCGTGTGGTTTGGTAACATCAGGACTGTGCCATTTTATTTGTTGACCTTGGGCTTATTAGCCTCAGCAGCCAGTAGCTGCCTGAGTGAAGAAAAGCCTCTAGCTTCAGTGGGCCGAGAACAAGAGGCAGAGCTGAAGCCCAAAGTTAAGGGGCTTTCATACAGACCCTAGAGCCTGGCACTTTGAACTTGGACTTAAAGCCTCCAAACTGTAAGAGAATAAACTCCTGTTTGTTAAGGCCATCCCATTTGTGGTATACTCTTGTCAGAGCAGCACTAGGTAACCAGAACATCTGCACAGAGAGAAAATAGATAATATCTCAGTGGACATAGGAATAAGCAGAGAAGAAATGAAAAGTGAGGCAAGAATTTTGGACACCTCTTAATAATGGGAAAGTGATGAAGACACACTGGTGAAAGATAGCGGAAAGAGGAAAATCGAGAGAGACCAATAAAATACATTGTCCTAGAAAACAATTACTGTTATTACTGTTATTGCAAGATTGGGTATGTAATAGCATTTACCTTTGTGGTATTTAGCTCTTGTATTCCTCCCAGTATCTTCCTTTGCCTTGATCTTTTTTCTGATGACCTCTGTCTTATGGCATGTTGTCTTTCCCTTTACCAAAGTTAATATGTGTCTACCCTTTAGTTAGTGATTTACTCTCCCTTCCCCTCCTATCCCTGTGTGTTGTTAATGTTAGGTGCCATCAAGTTGGATCCAACTCATAACAGAATGAAATACTGCCCAGTCTTGTGACATCCTTACAATCATTGCTATGCTTGAGACTTGTTGCAACAACTGTGTCAATCCATCTCATTGAGGATCTTCCTCTTTTTTGCTGACCTTCTAGTTTACTAAGCATGATGCTTCTCCAGGGACTGGATAACAAGACAAAAGTACAAGAGACAAACTCATGACCATCCCTGGTAACCATCGAAGAATGTTTCTTTCTGTGTGTAAACCTTATCTTGACTTTTTACAGCAATGGTTTCATACAAATTTCTCCTTCTGTGCTTGATTAATTTCATTCATCATAATGTCCTCCAGGTTTATCCATGTTATGAGGTATTTTGGAGATTCATCATTATTCTTTACTTCATGTTGTATTCCATTGTGTTTATGTACCATAGTTTGTTTATCCATTCATCCATTGATGAGTCTTTTTTTGTTTTTGCTACTGGGAATAGTGCTGTAATGAACATGTTGTTGTTGTTGTTATGTACCGTCGAGTCGGCCCCGACTCATAGAGACCCCTCCTTGGGTTTCCAAGGCAGTATCACTACGGAAGTAGGATTGCCCAACCTTCCTTCCAAGGAGTGGCTGGTGGGTTTGAACCGCCAGCCTTCTGGTTAGCAGGCAAGTGTCTTTAGCCACTATGCTACCAGAGCTATTCATGCCATGGCTCTTATCTCTGTAGGATATATTCTTATTAATGGGATTGCTGGATTATGTGGTATACCTATTTCCAACATTTTAAAAAAGTGCATTGCATTTTCCATGTTGGTTCCATCATCTTACAATCCCATCAATAGTGTATCAGGGTTCAAGTGTTTCCACACCCTCACCAGCATTTTTGTTTTATATATTTTTTAAAAACTTTGCTATTAATATTAGGATGATTTGTTGATTTGATTTGCATTTCTCTAATAGCTATATTAGCCTCAGATATGGCGAGGATGATGAAAATAGCACTGGACTGGGCAGTGTTTCGTTCTGTTGTACATAAGGCCGCTATGAGTTAGAGATGACTCGACGGCACCTAACAACAACAATAGCTAATGACTGCAAGCATTTCATCATGTGTTTGTTGGCTGCCTAAATGTCTTCTTTGGTGAAGTGTCTTTTCACATCTTCTGCCATTTTTTATTTGGATTTTTTCTCTGTTCTGTTGTTGATGTATTGAGGTTTTCTGTGAAGTTTAAAGATTAGTCTCTTGTCTGATATATCGTTGCCAGAAATTACATCCCAGTCTGTAGGTTCTTTTTCTACTCTTTGGTGAAGTCTTTTGATGTGCATAAATGTTTAACTTTAAGGAGGTCCAAGCTTTCTAGTATGTCTTCTACTGTTTGTGCATTCTAGTGATGTTTGATATGATATTTATGCTATATATGCCAAACCAAACCAAACTCACTGCCATCTAGTTAATTCTGATTCACAGCAAACCCCATTGGATTTCCAAGGCTGTAAATCTTTACAGAAACAAAATGCCTCATCTTTCTTCCATGGAGCAGCTGGTGGGTTTGAACAACTGACTTTTTGGTTAGTAGCCAAATGCCTTAACCACTACACCACCAGAGCTCCTCTGCCATATAATAGGATCCCGAATTTTGCCCCTTTTTTTTTTTTTTTTTTGATGATTTTTATAGTTTTAGGTTTTACATTTAGGTCTTTGATCCCTCTTGGGTTAGTTTTTATCTATAATGTTAGGTATGGATCATGTTTCATTTTTCTGAAAATGAATACTCAATTTTGTCAGCACTGTTTTGTAAAAGAAACTATCTCTTCCCCAGCTAATGGGTTTTGGTCCTTTGTCAAAGATGAGCTATCTGTAGGTAGATGGGTTTACTTCTGGGTTCTCAATTACTTTGCCTTGTTCTATGTGTCCTTCTTTCTACCAGTACCAGGCTATTTTGACTACCATGGCTGTAGGTTTTGAGACCAGGAAGTGTGAGTTTTCCTACTTTGTTATTCTTCTTTAATAGTGCTTTTCTTCTCTGAGGTGTCTTTCTTTTCCATAAAGAGTTAGTGATTAGTTTTCCATCTCTTTAAAGAATGATAATGAAATCTGGATTGGGATTTCATTATATCTGTAGATCATTTTGGATAATATTGACATTTTTATAATGTTAAGTCTCCTGTAAGTATGCTATATTCTTCCATTTATGTCAGTCTCTTTTGCTTTCTTGTATTAATATTTTGTAGTTTTATTTATATAGGTCTTTCATATCTCTAGTCAGATTTATTATTAATCTCCATTGAGATTAATGTTGGCAGTTGGTTTTGTGTATATGCCATTCATGATATTAAGGAATTTCCTTCCCTTCTATTCCTCTTTTGCTGAGCATTTTTATCAAGAATGGGTGTTGGCTTTTGTCAAATGCCTTTTCTGTCAATTGATAAGATCATGTGGTTCGTTTCCTTTGTTTTTAATTATGTGCTGTTTTCTGTGACCATTGTTCTAACGTTGAACCATCTTTGCATACCCGATATGAATCCTCGTAGGTCACGGTGTATTATTTTTTTTTGATATGCTGTTGGATTCTATTAGCTAGTATGTTGTTGAAAATTTTTGCATTGATGTTCATGATGGATATTCATCTGTAATTTCCTTTTTTAATGATGTCTTTGCCTGGTTTTACTTTCAGGGTTATGCTTGCTTCATAGGATGAGTTAAGGACTTTTCCATTCTTTTCTATGTTCTCAAATAATTTGAGTAGTATTGGTGTCAGCTCTTCTCTGAATGTTTGATAGAATTTGCCAGTGAAATTGTTTGGGCCAGAACTTCTTTTGGGGGGAGATTTTTTTTTGTTTCTTTTTGTTTTTTAATGACTCCTTCAATTTCTTCTTTCATAATGAATCTATTCAAATTTTCTACCTCAGATATGTATTAGTTTGTGTAGGCATTGTGTTTCTAGAAATTTGTCCATTTCTTCTAGGTTTGCAAATTCGATATTCAATTTTGTCCACACTGTTTTGTAAAAGAAATTTTCTTTTCCCCAGCTAATGGGTTTTGGTTTGCAAATTCATTGGAGTACAGTTCTTCATAGTATCCTGTTATTATCCTTTTTATTTCAGTAGGTTCTGTTGTGATATCACCTATTTAATTTCATAGTCAAGTTATTTTCATCTTTTTCTTTGACAATTTTACTAATCCTTTCAGATAACTAACTTCTAGTCTTGTTGGTTCTTTCTACTGCTTTTTGTTTGTTTGTTTCATTTATTTCTATTCCAATCTTTATTTTTTCCCCTTTCTTCTGGATTTTTTTTTTTTCACTGTTCTTTTTCTGCTGTTTTTTTTTTAAAAAAACAGCAGTTTTTAAGCAATGTGTTATTCAGTTTCTATAGAATTGGTTTTCCTTTCCCTTGTCCTTCCTGTTGCTGATTCCTAATTTTATAGCATTCTGACCTGAGAAGATATTTTATATTATTTCAATGGTTTTAAATTTATTGAGGCTTGCTTCATGGTCTCACACGGAACATTCTGGAGGATGTTCCATGTGTGCTAGAAGAGAATGTATATTGTGACATTGTTGGGTGCAGCTTTCTGTATATGTGTATGAGGATGTTAGTTGATTGTGTTGTTTAGATCTTCAGTATCTTTGTCAGATGTCTTTCTAGTTGTACTGTTGTTCATTTCTATTTATCTTTTCAATTGTGCTAAAGTTTGGTTTATGTAGTTTGGGGCTTTTTTATTGGGTACATAAATATTAGTTATGGTTATGTCCTCTTGTTGGATTGACTCTTTAATCGTGTTATGATATCCTTTCTTGTCTCTTACTCTAGTTTATGCCTTAAAGTCTGTTTTATCAGAAATTAATATTGCCATACCTGCTCTTTTTTTTTGTTTCTATTTTCTAGATATATGTATTTTCATCCTTTGATTTTTATTTTATTTCTGTCTTTGTATCTACAGTGTGTTTCTTGTAGACAGTATATTGATGAGGCGTGTTTTCTTATCCATTCTGCTATACTCTGCCTCTTGATTGGTGCATTTAATTCATTTACATTCAGTGTAATTATCAAAAGTATGAATTTACTGCTGTAATTGTTTGGTTATTTTTCTGTGTGGGTGTGGATGTGGTTGTAGGTGAGTGGTGCTACTGTTTCCTTTATTACATATATTTTTCTGTGCTGAGTTCACTTTCTTTATAATTTTTCTTATCATTTCCTTTGTTGCTGTTGTTTCAGTGTTACCAAGTCTTTATGATTTTATTCTTTTTTATTTTAGTGAGAATATTTATTAATTTTTAATTAAGGTACTTATAATTTATTTTTATTTTCCTAAGTTTAAAAGAATGCATTCTATCTTGGTATCATCATGATTTCCTCTCCATTTGGAAGTTCTGTATCTATGCCATTTATTCCTTCCTTTTGCTTTGTAGTTGTCATCATTTACAAATTGATGTTTCTAGTTCGTTATTTTCACTCTTACAGGTTTATTTTCTTTTTTATACTTCTGTACCTTGGTTAGGAGCTCTGGTAGCATAGTGCCTAAGGCAGTTGACCGCTAACCAGAAGGCTGGCAGTTCAAACCCACTAGCCACTCCTCAGAAAGAAGGTTGAGCAATCTACTTCCATAATGATACTGCCTCAGAAACCCAAGGAGGGGTAGCTATGAGTTGGGTCTTACTCAATGGCACATAACAAAAACAACAATATATCTTAGTTAATTTCTGGATGTTGCCATGTGTGTTAATCTCAGGTTTTTAACTGCTATTGTTGGTTGTCTGTTAAAGGGATTCCTTTTCACATTTACTGTAAGGCTGGTGTCGTGAATTGAATTGAATTGTGTCCCCAAGTTCCTGTGCTGAGAAACTCCTAAAACCAGGAGGCTCAAAGAGATAAAGCCTTCCCTCTAACCAGTACACTGAGTTTTTAGACTTTTACCCTCCTAAATTGTGAGAGAATAAATTTCTGCTTGTTATAGCAGCACTAGATAACTAAGACAGCTAGTCTGGTTTTTATAAATTCCTTTAATTTCTGTTTGTCTGGAAATGTCTTAATTTCACTGTCTTATTTGAGAAACAATTTTGTTGGGTAAGTAATTCTTGGTTGACAATTTTTTTCTTTCATGGTTTTATATATGTCAGCCCATTGCCCCCTTGCTTATGTGGTTTCTGCCGAGAAATCAGAGCTTAGTCTTATTGTTTCTCCTTTGTAGGTTAACTTTTTGTTTTTCTTCAAGCTGCTTTCAGGATTCTTTCCATGACTTCAGTTTTAGAAAGTTGGATTATTATATGTCTTAGAGATTTTCTTTGAGGGTCTATCCTATTTGTGTTTCATGGAGGTTCTTGAATTCATATCTTCTGGTCTTTCATATTAGGGATGTTTTCTTCTAGCAAATCTTCAACAATTTTTTTGGGCCTTTTTTTTTTTTTGGTCTTGTCCTGCTCTGGAATTCTGATTACATATAAGTTATTCTTCTTGACAATGTTTCACATACTTCTTAGGATTTCCTCAGGGTTTTTTTCCTGATTATTCCTCTAACAAATTAGTATTAAGGAATTTATCTTCAATTTAACTAATTCCCTCTTCTATTGATTCCATTCTACTCTCCTTCTAATGAGTTATCTTTTCTGAAATTTTGGTAATGATCTTCTGGATTCTTTTTTTTTTTTTTGGTATTGTTTCTAATTTTTCATTTATTTTTGTCAATTTATTCTTGTATTGATTTCCTGAACTGTTCTAGAGTTTTCATTATTTTGTCTGTGTTTTCCTTAATGTCCTTTTTAATCTTTTGAAATGCCATAAATATAATTATTTTGAATTCCTTATCAAGTGGTTCCAATACTGTTTCTTCTTCAGGAAAGTTTTCCAGCTCTGTATTTTGGTCACTTATTTGAACCACCTTTTGTTATCTGTGAGTGATTGCAGTGTTATTGTACTTATTTGATGATTATATATTGGCATGTTTCACACAGGTTTTTTGCTTTATTTGTTTAGATATATATGGGCAGGAATGGCAGGCATGTTATTCTGTTTGCTAGTTTGGCAACCTAGGTGCTCACCACCTGTCTCTTGGTGGGTGTAGTAGTGGATGGGAATGAGTGCATAGTCTCTGTTTGCTGTTCATGCAGAGCAGATGAGGGTGGGCTGGGCTGGTGTTGGTTGCTGTCTGCCATTGACCATGTTTTACAGGAGTGGGTGGTGGCATTCACCAAGTAGGTGGGACAGCAGAAGAGCAGATGTGGTTACATAGTGTGGACAGGATTGATGTCTCCCATCACATGGCACCAAAAAAAAAAAAAAAAAATGTAAAGGAAGAAAAGAAAAGAGAGAGAAGAGAAAAAAAGGGGAGGAAATGAAGGTGGCAGATTGATGGCCCAGTCATACATCCCAGCAGGCATAGAGGTGATGAATTCTCATTGTCTGGTCTGCAGGCATGTGTTCCTTGGATGATAGAGGTGACAGGCTTGCTGTGTGCAATCCATATATGTGTTCACCACTGGACATGGTGCCAGAGGCACTGGGTGCCTGATCATAGGAGTGTATACTTCCCAAGGCAGAATTTTTAGGTGTTCATTGCCTAATCTGTGAAGGAGGGCCTCTCTGAACTCAGAGGTGGTGGGTGTACTTCACTTGTTTTGCATGAATGAGTCCCAGGCCACTGGGGAGCAGAGTGGGAGGGGGACTTTAGGGGGATGATGGGAGGAAGGTGGGCTAGGCAGACCACCAAGAATGGAAGGGGCACGTGGAGGGTGTCACTGGATGCAGCCACACTTCTGGTTACTAGGAGTGTATGGGAGGGTAAGAAGGTAGATCACACTTGTCTGGTCACCAGTCACCATTGTGAATACCCTTGCAGTACCTGAAAACACAGAGCCAGTTATCTGTCAAAAAGCTATGTGTAATAATTGGTAATAATGGTTTAAAATGACCATGCTGTGGGCAGACCAGTTGGCAATTCATAGCTCTGTATATCTCCTTGTTCACTGTTTTCATTCAGTCTCTTGTTATTATCAATATTTGATCTACTTCTTTACCCTTTCCTTTAAAGTTCAGTGTTCCTGGATTGTTATTTGTACTTGTTTCATTTAGTTTCTTGAGTCTTTCTTGTAAAGGGTCTGGGTAGTATGTTTGCCTAGGCTGCCATCTTCATTCCTTCAAATTTTCTAGGTAGCTCTGAAAAATAAACAGCATTAAAACTCACTGCAAAAGATTCTGACAGCCAATGTTAATTTATGGCATTGAGAGAAAAATCAAGTAGAAATACATTACTTGTTTGAGTGTCATAGAAAAGAAACATCTACAGACAACAGCTACAAATTATAGAGTATATGCTTCACAACAGTGTGTCAATGAAAATAGTTCATCAAGGAAGGTTACATATGACTAGCTCAATGTACACTAATTTATTTTTCATTCTACTTTTAATTAATTCACATTAGAAAGGTTCTTTTGAAATCATAATGTGTTATTTTTAATAATTTATTTCTGAACTTTAAAAATTAATAATATTTGCACAGGGCCATTTTATAATCACAATATGGCACTTCAAGGTGTGAATTATGATATAATAATTCATACTTTGTGCATTTAAACAAGTACTCATCCTAGGGCCTCATTCTAACAAAGCAAAATGTTTGAATTATTGTTCAATAACTCATGCTTTGTCACATATTATTACTTAATTATGGAAAAAGAAGAGAATTTCAACTAATTCCAGTCTTGAAAAAAAATACAGCATTTTATCCTTGAATAAAGGGCACGCATGCTTATGTGACAGAAAAGAATCACTTTAAGGCTTTCCCATTCAGAACACTCTAGATTAACTTTCTATGGCATCCTTGTCCTCCTACTTACTTTTCCAAATCTCAGGAAGGCTCCAATAGATAAATTGGAAATCTTGATACAGTTCTTCATTCTACATTTCACAGAATTGGCTTTTCAGATCCCAAAAAGAAAGGGCTGTATTACCTCAAAAAGTTTTTTAAAGCACTACAAAGAAAAGTCAAAATCTGATTTCTCTTTTTTTTATGAAAGTGAATAAAAGAGATGGAAAGAAGGGGAGAAAGGGAGAAGAGAGGAGGTGAGGGAGGGGAGGGCAGACAATATTAAAATATGAATTTCTATAAACTGAAAATTTTCTGATAAAGTTGTTAGCTATAGAAATCCCCCCAAAATACATGGTACAAAATATACTTCTCTATAATCATTAGGAGCTCTGGTGGTGTAGTGCCTAAGGCATTTGACTGTTAACCGGTAGGCTGGTGGTTCAAACCCACCAGACACTCCTCAGAAGAAAGATTGAGCAATCTACTTCTGTAGTGATACCACCTCAAAAACCCAAGGAGAAGTCGCTATGAGTCAGATCTGACTCAATGGCAATAAGTTTGGTGGGGTTTTTTTTTTCCCCCAATAATCATTAGAAATCATCATGTTTATTTTATAGAGTAAGGAAATAAATATTCTCTCAAGTCTATATTCCAAAGCCATTTTATGAAAAAACAAATCATTATATGATAATAAGAGTTCATCTCAGAAGTCAAAGCAGTAAAAATATTCATTGGATTCCTTGGTTGCTGTTAGATATAGATTTGTTTTCCTGCCCTGATGAGGCTTACAGAATAGAAAGGAAAAATTAAAACAAAAGAAAAATATATTACAAGAGACCAACAACTATTCAGTAAAATAGTCAACATACCAATCAAATATTATAGAGTTGAAGGGCTCAAGTACCTCACATGTTTTATTGGGCTGGATGACTAGTAGGGTTTTGTGTTAAGTAAATGAGTAAAAACTCAGAGCAAGAAAAGGATCATATATGTGTAAATAATAAACCACCAGAAAAACCAATCATTAATTTTATATGGAAAGGAAAGAAACCTCAGATAAGCAAAGCACTATTGAAGAAGAGATCTTAAAACCTACTATACAAACACAGTTGTCAAACAGCCTGGTATTGGTACAATGACAGACGTATAGACCAGTAGAACAGAGTTGAGAACTCAGAAATAGATCCAACCACCTATGGTCAACTGATCTTTGACAAAGGGCTGAAATCCATTCAATGGGGAAGAGATAGTCTTTTTCACAAATGATGCTGGCAAAACTGGCTATCCATTTGCAGAAAAATGAAACAAGATCCATACCTCACACCATACACAGAAACTAACCCCAGATGCATCAGAGACTTAAATGTGAAACCTGAAACTATAAAGTTCATCAAAGAAAAAATAGAGGCAAACTTGTTGTTGTTGTTGTTGTTATGTGCTGTCGAGTCGGCCCTGACTCATAGCGACCCCTCCTTGGGCTTCCGAGGCAGTATCACTACGGAAGTAGGATTGCCCAACCTTCCTTCCGAGGAGTGGCTAGTGGGTTTGAACCACCAGCATTCTGGTTAGCAGTCAAGTGCCTTAGCCACTACATTCCCAGAGGCAAGCTTAGGACCCCTAATTTATGACATAAATAGACTATCAAGCATAAACCAAGATGCACAGACAGCAGAAGACAAACTAGATGATTCGGACTTTCTAAAAATTAAATTCTTATTTCATCAAAAGTTTCTCCAAAAGAGTAAAAGAGAACTTACAGAATGGGGGGGAGGGAAACACCTCAGCAATGACATATTGGACAATGGAGTATCTCTGAAATAGATATATATATAAGCTCCAACACCTCAACATCAAAAAAATAAACAATCCTATTTAAAAATGGGCAGAAGGCATGAACAGACAAATCACCAAAGAAAATATTCAGGCAACCAACAAACACATGAAGAAATATTTGTGATCATTTGTCATTAGATATATGCAAATCAGAACAACCATGAGATACCATCTCACCCCAGCACTAATAACAGAGTTCAACAAGACAGAAAGTAACAAATGCTGGCAAGGATGTGGAGAGATTGGGACTCTCATATACTGCTGGTGGGACTGTAAAATCATATAACCACTGTGGAAATTAGTATGGTGATTCCTTAAAAATTTGAAAATAGAATTATCATTTGATCCAGCAAACCCGTTACTAGGTACACATCTTAAAGAAATAAGAGTCAGGAAACAAATAGATATATGCACACTCATGTTCATTGCATCCCTATTCACAATAGCTAAGAGATGAAAAGAACTTAAGTGCCTATTGACCGAGAAATGGATAACCAAACTGTGGTACACACACAATGGAATACTATGCAACCCTAAAGAATAATGTAGAATCTGCAAAATGCCACACAACATGGATGAACTTGGAGTACATTATGCTGAGTGAAATAAGTCAGGCACAAAAGGACAAATATTATATTAGTCCACTATTGTAAAAAGTCAAGGAAAAGTTTACACATAGAAGGAAATTTTCTTTGTTGGTTACCAGGGATGGGAGGGGAACGGAAGGAAAATTCCTAGATAGGTTGAAAAATACACATATATAGAGAGAAAACAAAGATTATTAGTGGTTACCAGGGGTAGGAGGAATGGAGAAAGGAAAGATTTTGTTCGGGGGGCATTGATTTATGCCAATGATGGTGGAATATTTTGGAAAAGAATAGCAATAATAGTGGCATAACATGAAAAATGTCGTCAATTTCCCTGAGCTGTAAATGTTGTTATATTGGTGGAAGTCTTCTTGTGCATGTTTTCACCACAATAAAAGTAAAATAAAATTTAAAAAACAGTAAAACATCATATTGTTGACCAGTTGATTACTGACTGAATTATTTATCTGTCTCTGTTACCACTAATCAGTCAATCAATTAATGTTTAAACTTTGTTGCATAAAGTTCTTCAGAAACTACATTTTTCTTCTAGATTATCTGTGGGCTCCCACTCTAATTTACTATTTCTATGGTATTTTTGCATCATAGTATCATAGAGTTAGGAGAAATGGATATCAATAGCTTAAGGCTAGAAGATCTAATGTATTTAAACTGTGTGTTACCTTCTTCATACAAGCACTTTCAGTGACAACTTTAAGAAAATACTAGGGTAACGCATGCGGCAAAGCCCAGCTTCACAGCCACACGCTTGCTTGACTTACCTTGCAGTTTTATGCTAAACATTAGCATCTTCTAATACATCTTTCTCTCCTAAGGAATATGTTGACTTTTCATAATTTGGCTTAAAGTCATACTGATCACTATATAATCTGTAAGTATATCTCCAATGTAGCATGACATAGTATGTATTTTCAATTACTTTTTAATTTTTATGATGTGTCAGTGCCATCTAGCATGTGCCTCTGATCTTTTTCAAGCTGATTTAAAGTCAGTTTATCATCATGTCTTGAGTTTGATATGTACCTAATAGCATAGTCACATAGTCATGAATTAACAGAACACAGAAGAACCAGGATGTATGTCTTACATCAACTGTTAAGTGTTCTCATTGTTAGGTGTCAAGGAGTTGGCTGCAACCCATAGTGACCCTATGTACAACAAAATGAAACAATGCTTGGTCCTGCACCATCCTCTCAATCCTTGCTATGTTTGAGGCCATCAGTGCAGCCACTGTGTCAGTCCATCTCATTGAGGGTTAGCATGATACCCTTCTCCAGGGAATGGCCTCTTCTGACAACATGACTAAAGTAGCTGAGACAAAGTCTGGCCATTCTCACTTCCTAGGAACACTCTGGCTGCACTTCTTTCAGGACAGATTTGTTCATTCTTTGGGCATTCCATGGTATTTTCAGTATTCTTCACCAACAGCACCATTCAAATGCATCAACTCTTCTTTGGTCTTATTCATTTTCCAGCTTTCACATGAATATGAGGTGATTGAAAATACTATGGTTTGGGTTAGGTGCACCTTAGTCTTTAAAGTGACATCACTGGTTCTTAACACTTTAAAGAGGTCCTTTGCAGCAGATTTGCCTGGTGCAACAAGTCCAATTTCTTGACTGCTGCTTCCATGAGTGTTGATCATGGATTCAAGCAAAATTAAATCCCCTACAACTTCAAATTTTTCTCTATTTATCATGATGTTGCTTATTGGTCCAGTTGTAAGAATTTTTGTTTTCTTTATATTGAGGTGTAATCCATACTGAAGGCTGGAGTCTTTGACCTTCATCAGTAAGTGCTTCAAGGCACCTTCACTTTCAATGAGCAAGGTGTGCCATATGTATATCACAGGTTGTTAATGATTCATCCTCCAATCCTGATGCTATGTTCTTCTTCATATAGTCCACCTTCTCAGATTATTTGTTCAGCAGACAGATTGAGTAAGTATGGTGAAAGGATAAAACCCTAAGGCACATCTTTCCTTATTTTAAATCATACAAGTAGCTTCTTGTTCTGTTTGCATGACTGCCTCTTAGCCTAGACACAAGTTCCTTGTGAGTGCAATTAAGTGTTCTGGAATTCCCATCCTTCACAATGTTATACAAAATGTGTTACAATCCACACAGTCAAATGCCTTTCCATAGTCAATGGAAAATAAATAAATGCCTTTCTTGTGTTCTTTGCTTTCAACCAAGATCCATCTGACATTAACAATGATATCCCTTGTTCCACATCCTCTTCTGAATCCAGAGTGCATTTCTGGAAGTTCTTTGTTAATATACCGCTGCAACCATTTTTGAATTATCTTCAGCAAAATTTTATTTGTGTATGATATTAATATTATTCAATAATTTCCACATTCTGTTAGATCATCTTTCTTTGGAATGGGCATATATATTGATCTCTTCCAGTGAGTTGGCCAGGTATTTGTCTTTCAAATTTTTTGACATAAACAAGCAAGTACCTCTAGCCCTGCATCCATTCATTCAGTCATTTCAGTGGGTATTCCATCGATCCTGGAGCCTTGTTTTTTTGCCAATTCCTTCAGTGAAGCTTTGACTTCTTTCTTCTGTACCATTGTTTCTTATTCATATGCTACTACCTGAAATAGTTGGACGTCTATCAATTCATTTTGGTACAGTAACTTTTTTTTTTAATAATTTTTTTTTTTTATTTGGGTGAAGATTTACAGAGCAAATTCACTTTCCATACAGCAGTTCACATATACTTTGTCTCATGTCATTGACCACAGTTTTGGTACAGTAACTTTGAATGAATCTTCCATCTTCTTTTCACACTTCCTTCAATATTTTGCCCATAGAATCCTTCAATATTCCAACTTGAGGCTTGACTTTTTTCTTTGGTCCTTTCAGCTTGAGAAATGTGGGGCATGTATCTTCCCTTTTGGTTTTATAATTCCAGGTCTTTGCACCTTCATTACAATTCTTAACTTTGTCTTCTTGAGCTGTCCTTTGAAATCTTCCATTTAACTCTTTTATTTCACCATTTCTTCCATTTGCTTTAGCTACTATCAAAAGCAAGTTGCAGAGTCTCCTCTGACATCCATTTTGGTCTTTTCTTCCTTTCTTGTTTTTTAAATGACCCTTTACTTTCTTCATATGTGATGTTCTTTATGACATCACACAACTAGTCTAGTCTGTCATCATTGGTGTTCAATTTTTCAAATCTATTCTTCAGATGGTCTCTAAATTCAGGTGGGATATATTCACCTGAATATAATTCATGTAATTTGGTTCTTGTGGACTTATTTGTACTTTCTTTAGCTTCAATTTGAGCTTGCATCTGAGCAATTGATAGTCTGTTCCAGAATCAGCTCCTGGCCTTTTTTGGCTGAAGATATCAAGCTTTTGCATTGCCTCTGTCCACAGATGTAGTTGATCTGATTCCTGTGTATTCCATCTGGTGAGGTTCACCTGCATAGCCACTGTTTATGTTGTTGACAAAAGATATTTGTATGTTATTTGTATGAATAAGTCACTTATCTTGCAAAATTTTATCATTCTATCTCCAGTAACATTTCTATCACCAAGGCCATATTTTCCAATTACCAGTGCTTCTTCTTTGTTTCAAACATTTGCATTCCAATCACCAGTAGTAATCAATACATCTTGATTGCATGTTTGATCAATTTTAGACCAAAGAAGTTGGTAAAAATCTTCAACTTCTTTGTCTTTGATTTTACTGGCTGGTGCATAAATTTGAATAGTAGTATTATTTGGTCTTCTTTGTAGACATATGGATATTATACTATCACTGACAGTATTCTACTTCAGGATAGATCTTGAAACATTCTTTTTGAAGATGAATGCAATATCATTCCTCTTCAATTTTTTATTCCCAGCATAGTTGGCCATATGATTGTCTGATTCAAAATGGTCAATACCAGTTCATTTTAGCTCTTTATGACCTAAGATATCAATCTTCATGCATTCTATTTCACTTTTGACAAATTCCAATTTTTCTACATTCATACTTCATACATTCCATGTTCAAATTGTTAATGGATGCTTGTAGCTGTTTCTTCTCATTTTGAGTCATGCTCCATCAGCAGATGAAGGTGCAAAAAGCTTTACTTCATCCACACCATTGGCATAGTGCCTAACGCATTTGACTACTACCCAGAAGGCTGGAAGTTCAAACCTACCAGCCACTCCTTAGAAGGAAGTTTAGGCAATCTACTTCCATAGTGATACTGCCTCAGAAACCCAAGGAGGGGTCACTATGAGTCAGATCCAACTCAACAGCAATGGGTCTACTTTGGGGAGACAGCTCTTCCTTCATAATATTTTGAGTGCCTTCCAACCTAAGAGACTCATCTTCCAGCAACTGTATCAGGAAATGTTTCACGGCTATTCATAAGGTTTTCCAATAATATATCAGACAGTGTCATTGCTATTCATAAGGTTTTCACTGGTCAATTTTTTTTTTTTTGGAAGTAGATGACTCCTTTCTTCTTCCCAGTCTGTCTTAGTCTGGAAGATCTGCTGAAACCTGTCCACTGTGGGTGACCTTGCTGGTATTTGAAATACCAATGGCATAGTCTTCAGCCTCATAGCAACATGCAAGCCATCACAATATGACAAAATGACAGATGAGTGATGGGATTGTTAAATGGTCAATGATTATATTGATTGACTTGCAATTGGGGTTAGTTGATTTTTTTATTGTGAATAAGATTTTTATAGTAACTACTCATTTAATGTTAATGTAGGTTTTGCTTTAGTTAGGTGATCTTATACAAAATTGGTTTTGCATGTACAGTTTTGCAGTATACTGCAGAAGTCATACATTTCTTTCTTCCACTGCAATATTGTGGGGGTTCAAACCACCAAGCTTTATGTTAGTAGTTGAGCTAAAACCTTTTGTGCCATCCAGGGACCTATAAGATGGAATTTTGTTATCTATAACATTAAAATATATATTTTTTTGAATTTTTATTTAGACAGAAATTTGAGAAACCAAAGGCATCAGTGTGATCATTAATTTTTTTTAAGTTCTACTGTTTGTGTTATAAATTCCTTAAAATAAATACTTCTTTAAATAATACATTTTTCATTTAATGGGAACAATAAAAAAACAATGTTTTTCTCCATAGAATTAGATAAATTTCTAATTAGTTTTCTGATTTGCTGAAGTCTGGGTTTCATTTACCATTTCCAGAATCTAAATGCAGTATAGTTTTATATACCCAAGTTAAAGATTCATGACACAGGGCTAAATACCACAGAAATAACCAATTAAGAAAATTAATATCTTTAAAGAAAATAAGGGACAGAACAGTGAAGAGTTCACCTCAGAATGACAAACATTGGCCAAGAAAGGCAGATTACTAAAATTATATTACAGTATCATTATACATCATATAATAATATTTATTATTTCCATATGCTTCAACCCTTTCAATTTAGCAAAATATATCACAGTTGGCCCCACTGTCCTCTTCAATCCACATACAAGATTAACACTGTAGCTAAAACCACACTTAGTATGAGAATTTTCCCTTCTCACAGGAGTTGGAGAAGAGACTTTATTTTCAGTGCAGAAGAGTTACTTCTATGGGTTTAGGGAACATTACTGACTGCCATGGAGTCCCTGGATAACACAAATAGTTAAGCATGTGGTTACTAACCAAAAAGCTGGAAGCTCAAAGACATCCAGAGGTGCCTTGGAAGAAAGGCCTGGTAATCTGCTTCCAAAAGGTCACAGTCATGAAAACCCTATGGAACAAAGTTCTACTCTGAGACACACGGGGTCATCAAGAGTTGGAATGGGCTCATGGCAACTGGTACTTTCTGGCATAGAGTTTAAATAACCATAATCCTAATGCCTCCTATCACCATCTGAGACATTTTTTGTCTACAAATTCCATTGCATGTAACTGATGAACACTCTGAATTATACCATATCTGAAGAATTCAGCTAGCTAGCTAACATTGAAGGGAAGTTGGAGGGGTGACACATGTACGGTAACTTAAAATTACATTTCTAAGTATTTTATCAACATTAAAAAAACAGCTTGCTCTTAGTGAGAAATAAGCAAATAGAAATCTAGTTTTGTCCAGTTTCTTATTTGGTGTATTTATATCTTTGTGGCTATTTTTCTTTCTGTGTTGCTCACCTAATAGTTACAAACTAATATTCATTACCTCTTGCAGAAAGAAAAAATAGTTCTTGCCAGGGTCCCATTTCTCTTCCTCATCCTCAAACTACAACTTGTTAAAGTCCCAAGTATTTCTCAATTAGAAATAGCTCTTTTTGAAATCTTCTCCATAAAATTATCTACTTCATAAAAGCACATGCCATTTATTAAAAAAAAAAAAATCTACGGCATGTATTATTTTATAATATTGTAGCCTATAGTTCTATATTGTAACTAAAACTTAGTGAGGTGTTTTGTTAGATCCTTATAAATGTATGCTCTTTTAACATGCTGTAAATGCATTCTAAAATTTGTGCTAGGTTCTGGTTGCAATGGGGAAGAATTAATGTGGTCTATTAAATTTAACTTTTACTGAAACACTCTTACCTAAGCTAAAGCACTGAGATGTAGCAGGAGACTAGCTTCTACAGCAATTAAGGAATAAAATACTTGGCTTTTATAATCCATCTTTCTTGTTCTCAAAAAAGCCTTAAATCAGTATGGTGTTAGACAGGGACTTGTGACCATTAAAAATTTCATTAAAATCCATCCACATGCCATGCTTTGACAAGCCAGTTCATATATAGTATTATTTAAACAAGCAGGAATGTTTCAATTATACTATATACTATATGTTCAAATGATTAAGTCAATTATGCCATATGAAATTGTTCAAAAACTTACTAGACTCCTTACAACATACAGAATAAAGTACCAATTTCTCAGCTTAGCATGCTCTTCCATTCCTCACCCCCTGTAAACCTATACTCTACAGTTAGCCATCTTCATCACTTCACAGGAACTTGTCTATAGAATGCCCCTTTGCCATCACCTATTTAAATCTTATCAGTTCTTCAAAGTCCATTCCAAATGCAACTTAATCAATGATACCCCCAACTGAAATTACTCTTTGGATCTTTAATATAGACCCCACTTCTAGTCAGCTTTCTACTGGTATAATTTATGGATGTACTTACATCCTATTTTATACCACCCCTAAGATTTTGAAGTTGTTCAATAGCAGCACAAATTGAATTAGGTGCTGATGTCCTTTCTACAGGTCAGTGCCTTGGGCATAGCAGTTTTTCAATAAATATATAAAACTTTAAGTTAGAAAATAGCCAGTACCTCCATTAAAAATAAAAAAACTTACTGTCACTGAGTCAATTCCAATTCATAGTGACCCCATTAGGTTTATGAGGTGGTAAGTCTTTGCAGAAGTAGATTGCCCCTTCTTCCTTCTGCGGAACAGCTGGTAGATTTGAACCACCAACCTTCTTGTTAACAGCCAAATGCATTAAGCACTGTACCACCAGAGTACTTCCATAGACCCAGGTGAAAGAGAGCACTGTCCTGGACTTCAAAGTTTACATAGATCTGCATATCATCAACACACGGGGAAAGGTAAATGCATAAGAAAACACAAAGATGCTTCTGTCATTTAGGATTAGTATATGGCACTGGCACAGGATAATTGACAGTTTTAACATCTGCTTTCATGCCTAATACCACTCAGACCACAGATATTCTTTCATCTGTTTGCCCAATGAATTCAAAACAAAAGACGCCTGTGTTATAGTGCCCTAAGTTGTAGGTTATTTCTGTAACTTGCAGCAGAAACATTTAGATTACAGAGAGGACACATTCTCATTGCTGCCCAGTCAATTCTGACTCACAGAGATCTTATAGAAAGGAGTACAACTGTCCCACAGAGTTTCCAAGTCTATATATCTTTTCAGAAGAAGACTGCCACATATTTCTCCTGTGGAGCAACTAGTGGGTTCAAACCACTGATGTTTTGGTTATCAGCTGAGCACATAACCACTGCTCCACTGATGCTCCTCTTTAAGGATACATTAGTTTATTTAAATTCTTCCTCTTAGAGTGAGTACAATATGTATTTGCACTGTAAGTATTGTTACCTAGGGGTGCCTATCTCCATTTTTTAATTTGTTTCTCTTGTATTAAAGTTAATGGTTTCATGAATTAGCACAGTATCTGTAACACACTCACATTGCAGCTGGAAAAAAGCACTTTGCAGAATTCAACAATTTATATTACCCTTAAATTTGTACATATGTAGGTCTAGATTAAACATGTGTGAAATATAATGCCAATTCTTTACATTTGCTATTAGATGGACAACAAATTATTAACACTAAAATTAGGAATTATTTTATTTGTGTAAAAATAAGATTTAAATTAATTTTCAAAAATAGTACATTGCAGTATTTGAACTTTGTTTAAATTCCACTGATTTAGTGATACCCATTAATAAATTGCATTCTTATTAAAATCAGTAATTTTAAATGGTTTAGAATATAATAATTTAAAATTATACATTATAATTTTAATATTTTGATTTTGAACTTTCATCTTAGTGTATTTTTATGAAAATATATTCAATTTTTATACACTTTTGCAGTAGTAAAATCCAAAGGGTTTTTCTCTCTGTGTGTATGTGTATATGCATGTTCGTGTGTTCATACTTTTATTTGAAAAACATTTATAGAAAAAATACATATATATAAAAAAAATTCCTCATAATGCAACAATTTACATTATTTAAACCTAAGTGAAAATTGGCTAGTGCTTTCCATTGTTAAGATTCTGATACACAGCCTTCCAGCCTTCCCAATATATTTTTCTGTACTCACGCAGACATTTACTCATACAAGCAATACATTTTTACAAACAAAAAAATCAAATCATGAAATATATATTCATGTGCAATACAGTATCTCCAAATTTCTAAAAGTAAAATTGTGAAGGGAAATTTGAAAAGAAAAGTAAGTCTTAAAGTAAAATTAGGGGAGATTTTGAAAAGAAAACATTTCTTTTAAATGTTACAAACCTGCAACCAATTCACAACATTTGCAGCTGAGTATCTTTTTCTTGACTTCTCTAAATGACTATAGCCTAGATTTCTCTCTGGAATTGTATTCAGTTGCTGACATTTTCCCAAACTAGGAACTGCCCTAGACTATTCTAGAACTTTGGAAATGTGGAAATTAACCCATTTGTAGAATATAAAAAATTGAAGCCCTAAAATAATCTAAGGAACAAGAAAATCATTGTCAGTGGTCACTGGCAAGCCATATGAAGTTAGTGTTCCCATAAGAAAATTAATAGATTTTATAGAGAGGGAAAAAAAGTATGAATTGATGGTTTTGAAAGAAAAGAAGTGTCATTCTTTTTAGTCCAGAACGCAGTCTTAAGTCCAGCCAATGGCTATAGATGGTCAGAAAGTACAAGTAAAGAGGGAAATGGAAAAAGATAAATGTCTAAAGTTATGCAGTAACATCTTAGTCAGGAGGAGGACCAGGGAAACTGTGGATAGCTGTTTCCAAAAGGCGGGTTTCACCCTGAACCCCTCTCCTGCCTTTAATCAACTGAATATTCTGTTATTGCTCCAACGCCATGAACATTATCACTTAATTAAATTGTTTTACTCTTTGGCTATCATAAGTGCCACATCTCTTTAAAGCCATGTTTTATTTGGTTAAAGTTTGTTTTATCATCCACCAAAAGCATTATTAAATTGAACGGGTGACTATTTCAGCTCAAGTTAAAATCAATAATACTTAGCTGGGCCTTAGGTGCTAAATCCTAAAACTCCGTGTTTTTCACTTTGCTGCAGCCCTATATCTAAGCATCACTGACGGTTCTTTCTCCCGTGTTCACCTATGATTTATGGCTGTTCTAGTAGGTGGGAGGAAAGCTTCAAGGCCTTTTGCAATGTTTAAGCTTCTAATAATCAGTGGAGTTTTCTTACTCTTCTTGAACTAAGATTGCCATTCTCAGTTTTAGGTACTCATAAAAAAATGGAATTAAAAAAAGTTCAGTTTAATCTGTGTTCAAAAACAGTTAAAATGTCTGACTTTTAGAAGAAATGTAATCTACAAAACACACCCTAAATTTTCCTCCAATACAAAATCAATTTAAGTCCTTGGATAAGGAGTTTTAGATCTTCCTTATGTCTTTATTATTCCAAGATAATCTGATGAAAGATGAACTCTTCAAATGCCCTAAGGTGACTCCAAATATTAAAATTTTTCTAACAGAAATCCTTTGTTCATGCAACTATAATACACTCTTTAAGGCAAGGTGCTTCTATTTCCCTATTTAATTTACATAATGAAATTCTTATAAATAACATTAGCAGAATGTTTTATATCAAAGCTTAAATGATTATTAATTGCTTAAACGTAAAGAAAGTTTGTCATTCAATAGGTCTAGAAATTATTTTTAATTATGTTGGGCATATTGGGAAATAATTATTTAAATAGGAATGAATAAAATTTCACTAGGAGACATCTACAAAGACAAAGTCTATATTTTTTAAAGAAAATAAATTTAAAATTCAAATTATTTCTAGCTTGAAAAAAAATAAATCGCCCAATCTCTAATTTGAATCACTGAACTATATATATCTAAATCTATATATATAGATATATATAGATATATAGTCAGAAAGCATCTGTCAGAAACAAGGCACAAAATATCAGAGTTTCTCTATTACAAATTAATTAAATTTTTATTGCCCAATACTAATGAAAAGTAAAATTGTTTCTAAATCTTAAATTTTCTTTAAATTATATTAGAATGTTTTTATCTACTGAAAATGCTAGTATTTGAAAGATATTTGAAAAATTCTTAGAGATTCCTTTTTAGTACTTGCTATTTTTAAGTCACTCTATTCAAGTTGAATGTGAAAAGATACTAGTTCAAAAACTATAAATGCAGTACCTTAAATAAAACTGAGAAAAATTACAGTATGAAATGTGTATATTAAACCAGTGCTTTTCAATCTCTTTTAAAACATAAAAATAAAAAAGCAAAGCATTTACTTTTAACAAACTATATATGTCTATTTAATGATTTTTATATGCTGTGATTTTTTATTCTTTCATCAACTGAGCATCCAAAATAGTCAGTTACCTACTTGTTTTTTCTTTATCTAAATGCTATTTGACTATATAAGTAATACAGGAAATACCTGAAAATAATTGAAACATATTTTTAACTTGCCATAAAATTAAAGATTGGGGTAAAATTTTGAGACAGTAAATTGCAAATTTTCTCTCCTCCACAAACACACAAAAAAGAATGAATACTGATTCCCCGATACTGGAAGAATTGACTACACCAATTTTAATTGCCATTAATAAACATAAACATCTAAAAAAATAGAAACCTATAAGATTATTGACTTATACCAAAGGTTGCTCAAAACTCTACATATCCTTTATTTTCAAACTTCTGTTTGTCGGAAAAGGAAATAACCTTTACTGTTTAGTAGTTATAAAAGGAACCAGATGATTCATCTCTGTGAATCTGCTTGTTGAATTTGATGGATCATTCTTAAAAGCGACGTTGCTAATCTTCAGGTTTTCTTTTTTAGGTTATTCACAGATCAGTGGGTTTTCCAGCTAATACAGGTCTGATGCTCTTCTGTCTTCACACATGGTATTCATCATATCTTGACAAGAAAAGACCTTCAGTCTACAAATAACCTTCACTGAAGTAAGACATGTAAGTGGGTTTCTTTATGAAAGATAGATTTTATGGCTGAATAAAAAACAACTGTAGTTAAAAAGTGTCATTGCATAGCCTTATTTGAAGATTTCCTTTAAAGGAACTTTAATGTTTGTTGTTGAAACTACTAATCGACCAAAAAAAAAAAATTAAATTACTTTATCATTAACCACAAATGCAACAGGAAGGGTTGATCAGCTCCACATTTTATCATTCTGAAGCGTTCAGCCTTTAAAATATTTAAGCATCCACATTAGTTCTTGTCAAAGTAGCACAAAGCAGTGTATAATCTGACCTGTGTGTAAGAGCAGAACAAGATAAGAGGTTACAGTCAGGGTGAAATTTCCACAATGGGATTGCCCTGTGTTATAGATAATAGCTTGGCTTCCTGTTTCCAGACAATTACTAAGTGATGCTGAGGTTTTCTTTATATTTGTACTTGGTCATGCTAAGGGTGGGAATCAAGTTTAGTTGGTATTGAATTATCAAGGATGAAACAGTAAATTTGAGGCATCCTACATGTCTTGTATTATTTCATATGGCCAATTCAAAAAAAAAAATTTGATCAAATTTCATGGTGTCAGACAGCATGGCAATTTGGGCTCTCATGGTATCAAAAATAATTTTAAAGAAAATATTAAGACTTTTCAAGCTGGGCAAGAACCAAAATGATTTCTCAGTGACACTAGTGTCTGAAGAATCTCTCCGCCTAGAGCCTACTGTGCACTGACTGATTGATGGAATGTCTGAGAGACAATTTCTTAAAACACCCTATGAATTCTTCATTGGCCTTAGGAATATTAGTAAACATTATATAAACAAAAAAAAATTATTATTAGTCAAATTAATACAGAGCATGTAAAGCCACAGATTTTAACCCTACTTTTAATTTAAGAAGTCCCTGGGTAGCACAAACGATTTGTACATGACTAATGACAAAGGTTGGTAGTTTGAACCCACTCAGCAGCATGAAGGAAGAAATGTTTGGCAATCTTCTGCCATAAATATTGTTGTTGTTGTTGTTATGTGCCATTGAGTCAGACCTGACTCATAGCAACCCCTCCTTGGGTTTCCAAGGCAGTATCACTATGGAAGTAGATTGCCCAACCTTCCTTCCGAAGAGTGACTGGTGGGTTTGAACCGCCAGCCTTCTGCTTAGCAGTCAAGTGCCTTAAGCACTATGCCACCAGAGCTCCTGTCTTAAAGATGAGAGCCACAAAAACCCTATGGAGCAGTTCTACTCTATAACACATGGGGTCACCATAAGTTGGGATCAACTGTACAGAAACTATTTTTGTTTAAATGTGGGGCAAGCAATGGTAAGTGGAGAGTGTCATTATTAGGGGAGTGGTAGACAACACTAAAACAAAAATTCTATTAAATCTTAAACCTTTATTTTCAATTGTCATTTATTATAACTATCTTATCTGGCTAGATTTCAACCCAAGCAATGATCTTGGAGAAAGAAAAAAATTACTATTAGACACATCACCAAATTTCATGATAGCCATGTATTTAGTAAACCTAACTAAACTTTTAATCAAGTTATTATTCACTCATTCATTCATTCATTCAACAAGCATTACATACCTGATAATGTAAAAGATACTGGAGAAACAATAGTGAACTATATAGATGAGGGCTCTACCTACCTTCTGGGAGCTGACATTATAATGAGAGAGAAAAGTAATAAACAAAAATTAAATATAAAACAATGATAAGATTGTAATATTTGAGACATCATAGAACCCCTATTGTAACAAAACTGTCTGGGTAAGGCAAATTTCTCTGAAGAGATGATTTTTAAGCTTAAACCTAGGAGGAGAACCTGGCTAACGATCTGAAAACCAAGAGAAGCATATTTCACACTGAGGAATCAGCAAGTGCAAAGACTCCAGGATGAAAAAGAAGCACACAGAGTTATAGATGCTCAGAAAAAGCCAATCTAGCTGAGGTCTTAATGACCAAGAAAGAGTGCACAGAATGAAATGGCAGAATCAGCCAGATCCAGATCAGGTCCACAAGACTGAGAAAAGTCTGACCTCTATTCTAACATCATCAAGAGTTTCAGTCAGCCTTGAATGCAATATAAGGGGCTCTGGTGGTGCAGTGGTTAAGCACTCAGCTGCTAAACAAAAGGTCAATGATTGAACCACCACATGCTCTGTGGGAGAAAGATGTGGAAGGTTGCTTCTGTAAAGATTTTCTGCCCTGGAAACTCTATGGGACAGTTCTATTCTATCTTATAGGATCACTATGAGTCAGATTTGACTTGATGGCAGTGAGTTTGATTTTTTTTTGGCTTTAATGGCATATAGTAAGATTAAATCCAATTCCAAAGAACAAAAGCAATGGTGTGATAAAGAGGAAGAATTTAAAAGTAAAAAAAGATACATATACACATATATAATCATCTAAAATAAATGAAAACCAGACCTACATCTTGAAATCCTTATAAATTATTCTTGTGGAAAATAACCTTATTGTCATGGAAAATAATAATAAACAAAAAAACAACTAAGTGTAGAACAATAACATATAAAAATATAGTTTTCAATCATATTCATGTATATTGTAAAGTAAAAACGAGCAGTCCTGAGCATTCCAAGACAGAACAGTTGTAGTTTGGTTAAGATCACAGCATTGATAAAACTGTTAAAATGCTACATTTAAGGGGCTGAAATCACATACCAACACAACAGATTGGGTATAGTCTTTTTAATTTATTTCAAATTTTAAATTAATTTTAATATCATTACTTTCAGAGAAACTTACTTATCATTAATATTTTATTCACACTGTGATTTAAGAATAAAGTGGTTTTTAACCTTAGGAAAAAGATAATATTTTCCAGACTGGTAGTTTAATAAATGTTTGGATGGATATGCTTGTCTTCAACATTTAAAATAGATATTTAGGATCTTTCAGTTGTGGAATAACAGGCAATGGAATTAATATAAATTTATAGGATGCTTACAATAATTTCACAAATGGCAATGTAAATTGAACGACTGTGGTGGTATGTCTTAATTATGCAGGAGGATCTGAGAAAATAACCAGAATTTAGAAAAGCAGATGGGATGACATGAAGTGAAACATTTGAATGTAAACAATATTACAGATAAGATTTGGATATTTTTAATTTTTTGTGGCAAATATTATGGACATAATGATCTAAGCTCTCTCAAAAATAAATTTGCCAATGGAGAATCCAACCCTCTGAGACTGCTTGCCAGAAGTCTGTATTTTGAAGCCAGGAGCTGACATTGCACTTACCGTTTCCCACTCACACATTTTTAAGACAAGCCTGCACAGGGAAAGACCAGCCTATGTCCTATTTTGATGTCCTGTTGTTGGGAGTCATTGAGTCGATTATGTCTCGTAGTAATCCCATGTGACAAAACAGACCTGCCTAATGGTATTTTCTGGGCTATCATCTTTACTGAAGCAGCTTGCCAGTTCTTTCCCCTGCAGAGACACTGGATAGGTTTGAACTGCCATCCTTTTGCTTAGCAGCTAAGCACTTAAATATTGTGCCACTAGGGCTCCTTTTTGATGTCCTACAGACTGACAAAGCCTCTGGCCATTCCACTTCAAGTTTCATTATTCATTTGTTCATTCATTCATAAATTAATTATTGAACACCTACTATGTGCGAAGCACTGAGTTTCATCAGTGAACAAAGCAGTGGAAGATCTCTAGTCTCAAAGAACTTAATGTTCTGTCAATAGGATATAAACAATAAATAAGAACCATAATAAATGACTAAATTAAATGATAATTGCCATGGGAAAAAGGAAAATAAAGCAAGATAAAGGCAATTCAAGAGTGAGGCAAGGGGAGAGGCGGGGCAAGATGGCGGACTAGGCAGAAGGATTGCACAGACCCTCTTCAACAAAGAAAAGGGAAACCAATAAATACAGACACAGAAGATAATCTTGGACCCCTGAGCCTTGAAGGAAAGGATGCAGATTTGGACTAAACCCCAACTAGCAG
>NW_006921799.1:5346231-5351929 GCF_000298275.1 Orycteropus afer afer | reverse complement strand
AAAAAAAAAAAAAAAAGAGTGAGGCAAGGGAGCAGGTTACAATTTTAAGTGGAGTTACCAGCCTGTGCCTCCTTGAAAAGTTTACTTTTAAGCAAATAATTAAAGGAATTTTGCCAGGTATTCCAAGCAGGCAGAAGCAATACAAGGACCCAAAGGAAAGAAGTCCTGGTGTTTGGAGAGAACAGCAAGGGGCCTAGAGTGGCTAGAGAAGCACGAGCATGAGAGGCATTAATTTTGCACTTTATGAAGCTCATGATAAAAGAAGCTCTGGTGGCATAGTGGGTAAAGCATTGGGTTGCTAACTAGAAAGTTGGTAGTTCAAACCCACCAGCTGTTCCATGGGATGATGATGAGGCTATCTACTTCCATAAAGATTTACAGCCTTAGAAACCCAAAGGGGGTTGCTATGAATCAGTATCAACTCAGTGGCAATGGGTTTGTTGTTTGTTTTTAGAGCCCATGATGTGGAAGCTCCAAAGTTGTAATAAAGGAGTGGTTTAGAACAATAATATGGATGAAGGATTGGCAATTAGGACACTCATTTTGAATTTACATTTTGATAGCAAACATGTTATTTTTAATTAGAATTTTTATCACCAGTCAAATGTTATTGTTACTATCAGTTGCCAAAGCATCACGTCCAACTCATTTCAACCTTGTGTATAACAGAAGGAAACATTGCCCAATCCTGTGCCCTCTTCATGTCACATCTCGTTTTCACTGACCCTCTACTTTAGCAAACATGATGTCCTTTCCTAGGGATTGATCTTTTCCTATAACATGTCCCCAGTAAGCAAGCCAAAGTCTAAGCATCCTCGTATCTAAGGAGCATTCTGGTTGTATTGCGTCTAAGACTGATTTGTTTGTTCTCCTGGAAGACCATTAATAAGAATATCAAAATGTTCTAAAGATTATTTTAATCAGCCTTTATACTTTCATTTTCTTTATTATCATCATCATTCTTTAAGAATGGTTTACCTACACTACCTCCCCAGCTACTTCATAGTGCTCAGGTTTGGTTCAGAGGCTTTCCAAGACCTATGCACCTACCTGATAAGCAAATACTGGTGGTGAAGGAATCAGACAATAGAGGAAGCCCAGCAAACCACACAGATCCTGGAGCAAAGATATGATTAGTAATCACTTGGGAAAATGAGATAAATCCACGAGAAAATATAAAAGTTGTTTTTAAAATGTGTGGTCTGGAACATGGAGCTTCAGAATGGTACAAATAATTAACAAGAAACCCTGAAAACAAAACCCTACATGTAAAATAATCTGTCTCACCGTCATTGGACAACACTGATTTTGTTTTCTATAACAAAATTTACTCATTATACTCAAATCACAAAAAAGGATAAAAGATGTTACTGTGCTTCTATATTTTTAAACAAAGTGGAAATCTTTTAATAAACTGTTAACTCAAAACACTCCAAAAGAGGGAAGATCATTTCATGAAGCAAACTGCTTTTCTCAACAAACCAACAAAATGTGTTTATTGCATTGGAGCACAGGACCACCACATGCGATTACAGTAAAAGCTCTGCATTATTTCCATCTGGCAATGAGAACACAAGATGTGTGTAAACTACCAGAAGAGCTCTATTTCATTGTAATTAAAATTTAGTGTTACACTTAAGCAATAAGGCAACTCCAGGAGATGTGATTATCATGAGATAATGACCTTCGGGTGTTACAAGGCATACAAGGAACCAAATGCCTCCAGTCCTCTAGGGGGCAAGATTATTTCCACATAGCAATCTCCACCTCCTCTCGCTTACCCTCCCCTGCCCCTGAAACTGTAGGAACAGTGAAAGAGGAAAGCTTGGGATTAAGAGTATCAATATGATTTCTACAAAAAGAGGACATTGGGGGACTGGTATATGACAAAGTTGGCATTGTGGAATGCTGAAACAGCAGTTTCAAATGAGCTGTGTTGTTCATGCAATAATTATGCAATGGCTTTAGAATTCTCTGGACACATATAGAACTGTCAGTGATGTCACAGTCATGTAAGTAATCCTCAGCAAGGGCACAGATCTAACCTTTTCCCCCTGTTTTGGTTTCATGATTTCCATTTCATAATAGCAATAAGATATGACAGGTGGTGCATTTTGCGAGGGTTTATTATACTTCTTGGGTGGTTGAAGCCACTCAGCCTTTGGCCCGAACCTCTCAAGACATCTGAGATGTATAATAATTCCCCCAAAATGCAATGCCTGTCATCTCTTACTGCTTAATTACTTTGTACTTACCAAGTAATTCTTCTTAACGTGAATGCAAATAACAGTGCTTGTGTTACAGTTTATTCTATACTACTGAAAACTACTTCTAAAATGGGATAACATAAAATCATTTCTACTGTAATGCATGAAGGAACATTCATTTATATTACCATTATAACCCTAAAATGAAGGGTCACCTAAAATACAGAACACGTTTGGATTTCTTAACACTTTTTTTGGAGAAGAAAATGATAAATTAAAATGAAAGGAAGTAATATAAAATAAGATTTTGCTCAGTAACAGCTTTTGTTGAGGAGACAGATGTATATAAAAAAATGTACCTCAATCATTTAAGGATTCTCAAAGTATTCTGTTTCAAAAAGAATTTAACTTGTAAATATTATTTTAATAAGAAAAAAGAGGAAAATCAACTGTAATTATGATAAAAAAGAAAGCATTGAAACTGAGGAAATTATTTTTAAATACTGATCTAGAAAGACTGGCATATGTAAATATATGGAAGTGTGTGTGTGTGTGTGTGTGTGTGTGTAAAATCTGTGATGCATGAAAAAATTGAAGTGGTAAAAGAGTAAAGTATTAATTAATTCAGAATAGAGGAGGTCCTGCTAAACCACTGATAAAAAAAAAAAAGAAGAAGAAGAAGAAGAAGGAGCCTGCCTAGGAGACCAAATTTATAGTTTCTCTGTCCTCCATTTCATGTTACCTGTGTATTGCCATGTCCTTGTAAAGACTCTAAACTCTCTCTTAAGAAAGTATAATTTTTACTTAAGTTGAGGCTGGGTAAACGGTCTGGCTAGGTTATGAATTTAGAATTATTTTGTGGTATGTTTATGCTTTATTGAAATTCAGAAATATCTATAAAACAATTAATTCACCAGGCAAAAAAAAGTATATTAATAAATAAGATATATTTATACAAATCAATGAATACAAACTGTACATCACAACATTCTCAAAATCAATCCCTGAGTCAAATCTGTGTAATTCATAATTTACAATGAAATGGTAAATTGCCTTAAGGGTCTCAACACAATCAATTCTCTCAATGGCACGCAGTCGGTTGTCTCATTCAAGGGTATTTTGCTCAAGGGGTGGTGGCAGGGGAAGGTTCCATACTTGGTCCAGGTCCTGCTCTCTGCATGCATTGTGTGTCTATGATTCATCCTTCAAGAACCAACTAGGATCTCTCTCATTCCCCTAAATGATTAATCCTTGGCTAACACTACAAGGCTGGCTATTCAAGTCCACTCAAAGTTGCCTCAGAAGATAGGACTGGAGACCTACTTCAGAAAAATCAGTCATGATTGTTTTCTAAAAATTTTATTTTCTTGTTGTTGATAATATACACAGCAAAACATATACCTGTTCCACATTTTCTACATGTGCCATTAAGTGACATTGACCACATTCTTCAAGTTGTGCAACTATTCTCACCCTCATTTTCTGAGTTTGCCTCCTCCATTGACATAAATTCACTGCCTCCTAAGGTTTCTATCTAACCTTTCAAGTTGCTATTGTCAATTTGATTCCATATTTTTGTTGTTGTTATGTGCCATGAAGTTGGACCCAACTCATAGCAATCCCTCCTTGGGTTTCCGAGGCAGTATCACTACAGAAGTAGATTGCCCCACCTTCCTTCTGAGGAGTGGCTGGTGGATTTGAACCACCAGTCTTCTGGTTAGCAGTCAAGTGCCTTAGGCACTATGGTACCAGAGCTCCCAAATATCATAGATAAGGTTAAAAAAAAAAAAAAACAACTCAACCTAAAATAACCAAAAAAACAGGGATAGGAGGGGAGGGAAAACTGCTAGACAGGTACAGACAAGTATTGATTTGGGTGAAGGAAAGGTGCAATGTACCAAATGTAAATTAGCAACACAGTGACACTGAGGAAGAGGAAGGTACACGGAGGTACAGACAACAAAGATGGACCCTTTTCCAGGTACAGTACTGCATTGTAGGTGATGGCAAGCATTGATCTACAGGTGGATACATGGATGGACAGGCTGAATGATCATATAGATAGTTCATAAAAGAGCACAATCCTCAAGGCAGACATTCTTTATTAGTTAGGCTAAACTATTGTTTGGTTTTAAGAAGACTCCAGGGAATAATTTTGGCTTAAGGTTTAAAGACTGTCTCAGAGCAATAGTTTCAGGGGTTCCTTCTACTTTGATGGCTGCAGAAAGTTTGAAGTGCAAGAAAATTTTAACATCTGTTCTGCATTTTCCCCCTTTTCATCAGGATTCTTCTATAGGCTCTTTGATCAAAATGTTCAGTAATGGAAGCCAAGCACCATCCAGTTCTTTTGGTCTCATGGCAAAGGAGGCAGGTCCTCATGGAGGCAATTAGCCACACGTTCCATATCCTCCTTCTATTCCTGACTCTTTTTCTCCCTTTTTTGCTCTAGAGAATAGAGAACTATTTTGTTGTATCTTGGATATCTGCCTGCAAGCTTTTAAAACTGCAGGCACTATGCAATGAGCTGGGAAGTTCATTAGAACAGAATCACTAAACACATTATTATGCCAGTTAACTGGGATGTCCCATGAAACTATGACCCTAAAACTTCAAACAAAGACATCAAATCCCATGAGGTTTTTGGTGTACACATCCTTTTTTTTTTTTTTTTTTTTTTTTTTTGGGTCGGGTTTTCAAAGAAAATTTGTCAAGAACCCTATGGGACACAGACACACATACTATCACCATGAGTCAGGATTGACTCTGGAGCAACTAGTACTGGTAAAGTCATTTGATCTTTCTCAGTCAAGATACCCTAATTGCAAAAAGAGTAATAATACTAGGTCTATCAACCTCACAATTTCTTGTGAAGATAAGAGAAATAAAATACTAGAAAAGTGTTTACAACTTAAGTGCTTGTCAAATACTTTTCTGATATTGTGGTGGTGGTTGTTACCTTGTAATAACTGAATATGAAAAATAGGGGATAAACCCACTTAGCTACTACTTGAAGAAAAACACCAAATTAAAGGTACATAAGATGGTAACAAAGGAGCTCTGGGTGCACTGTGCCTGAGGCATTTGACTGCTAACCAGAAGGTTGGCAGTTCAAACCCACCAGGCACTCCATGGAAGGAATATGGGGCAATCTACTTCCATAAAGATTCATTGCCTTGGCAATCCAAATAGACGTTAGTTACTATGAGTTGGAAATGATTTGATGGCAGTGACTTTGATTTTTGGTTTTAAGATAGTAAGATAGGGGCCATCTTCTATTTTCTAAAATAATCAGGTGAAGGAATAGAAAAGATCAACTTTTAAATAACTATAACAGTATGTAGGAGCTCTGGTAGCATAATGCCTAAGGCACTTGACTGCTCACCAGAAGGCTGGCGGTTCAAACCCACCAGCCACTCCTCGGAAGGAAGGTTGGGCAATCCTACTTCTGTAGCGATACTGCCTCGGAAACCCAAGGAGGGGTCGCTATGAGT
>NW_006921799.1:5339653-5346131 GCF_000298275.1 Orycteropus afer afer | reverse complement strand
TTCAAACCCACCAGCCACTCCTCGGAAGGAAGGTTGGGCAATCCTACTTCTGTAGTGATACTGCCTCGGAAACCCAAGGAGGGGTCGCTATGAGTTGGAGCCGACTCGACGGCAAACAACAACAACAACAACATAATGGTATGTAAATAAATCTCACATCAAAAATATATAAACAAAAGAAAAATTCAGTTGCTGAATTTCTCCTATGTCTGAAGGTATTTGTCACTTCTTCATAGAAGGTAGTGCTGATTTTGGCCTTTTCTAGGAAGCCTGCCTTCATTGAAAAGGTGATAACAAACCTTGTTTGCATTACCCAGTGTCAGAAGGAAACCTTTCTATCACTTATGATCCTATTTCTTTATTTGTTGTTATTAGGTGCCAGTGAGTCAGCTCTGACTCATAGTGACTCCATGTACAGCAAAATACTTCCAGGTCCAGCGCACCATCCTCACAATCCTTGCTATACTTAAGCCCATTGTTGCAACCACTGTGTCAATCCACCTCATTGAGGGTCTTCCCCTTCTTCACTGACCCTCTACTTTAGCAAGCATGATATCCTTACCCAGGGAATGGTCCCTTCTGACATGACTGAAGTAGATGAGAAGTCTAGCCATCTCACTGCCAAGGAGCACTCTTGTTGCACTTGTCCCAGGACAGATTTGTTCATTCTTCTGGCCATACATGGTATTTTCAGTATTCTTCACCAACACCACAATTCAAAGGCATCAACTCTTCTTCTATCTTCCTTATACATTATCCAGCTTCCTTATGCATCAGAGGTGATGGAAAATGCCATGGCTTAGGTCAGGCATACCTTAGTCTTCAAAGTGACATCCTTACTCTTTAACACTTTAAAGAGGTCTTTGGAAGCAGATTTTCCCAGTGCAATATGATGTCTGATTTCTTGACTGCTGCTTCTTTGGGTGTTGTCTGTGGATCCAACTAAAATAAAATCCCAAACAACTTCAATCTTTTCTCCACTTTTTGTGATGCTGCTTATTGGTCCAATTGTGAGGATTTTCATTTTCTTTATGTTGACGTGTAACTTATACTAAAGACTTTAGTCTTTGATCTTCAGCAATAAGTGCTTCAAGTCATCTTCATTTTCTGCAAGCAAGATGTGCCATCTATATATCACAGGTTATTAATGATGTTTCATCCAGTCTTGATCCCATGATCTTCATACAGTCCAGCCTCTTGGAGTATTTGCTCAGCATACGGAGTGAATAAATATGGTGAAAGGATACAACGCTGACGCCCTCTTTTCCTGATTTTAAACCATGCAGTATCCCTTTGTTCTATTTGAACAACAGCCTCTTGGTCTATGTACAGGCTTGTCATTAACACAATTAAGTATTTTGGAATTCTTATTCTTCACAATGTTAACCATAATTTGTTATGATCCTCACAGTCTAATGTTTTTGCATAGTCAATTAAACAAAGGTAAACATCTTTCTGGTATTCTTTGCTTTCAGCCAAGATCCATCTGATATCAGCAATGACTCATTCCTTGTCCTCTTCTGAATCCAGGTTGAATCTCTGGCAGTTCCCTGTCAATATACTGCTGCAACCATTTTGTAATTATCTTCAACGAAGTTTAACTTGCATGTGATATTAACGATACTGTGAGATAATTTCCACGTTCTGTTGGATCACCTTTCTTTGGAATGAGCACAAATATGGATCTTTGCCAATCAGTTGGCCAAGTAGCTGTCTTCCAAATTTCTTGGCATAAGTGAGTAAGTGTCTCTAGTGCTACATCCATTTGTTGAAACATCTCAGTGGATATTCTGACAATTCTTTACTTACATACAACATTTTCCTATATTCATTATTATATTGGTCTAATTTGTTGTAGATTCAGTTATGAATATGTTCAAATTAATTCTGTCTTGGATTATAAGCTACAAAGTAAGACAAAAAGCCAGCCACTGAAAAAAAAAAAACAAAAAATACCTAACCCAAATCAATATAGAGATAAGTGTTAAGTATTTTTGATGGTAGGAATATTTTTATATAAAAATTTATCTGTAAATACTGTTATTTAGGAAACTCACACATACTTTACCACAATGTTAAAGATATGCTTCTTTTTGCTTCTATACGTGCAAGGAAGTCTTTCTTGATTTATATCACAATTTTATCCTAGTATAAGGTATAATTTTTTGTTCCTCTTTCTATTGTGCACAATTTTTGCCTAATACTAGGCCCTTTTTAAGGAGTTCTAGTCATTAAGCATTCAGCTGCTAATCTAAAGGTTAACAGCTCTAACCTACCCATCAACTTCACAGGAGAAAGACTTGGAGATCTGCCTAATAAAGATTAACAGCCTGGAAAACCTTATAAGATGGTTCTACTCTGTCACATGGGGTTGCTAAGAGCAGGAAACTAACAACAATATCAGGTACTTTTTGGAAGTTACCTAAATTATGAGTTGTTTTTTATCTCAAATACTTGTTTAAAATGTGTTCTGTTCATAAAGCACAGAAACACAGAGGAAGTCTACCATATAGAAGTTTTCAAATCTCTCTAACAATGCATTTATATTTCCAAAGGTAGAATGTTGTTGTTGTTGTTGTGTTGTTGAGCCAGACCTGATTCATAGTGACCCCTCCTTGGCTTTCTCAGGCAGTATCACTACAGAAGTAGATTGCCCAGCCTTCCTTCCGAGAAGTGGTTGGTAGGTTTGAACTGCCAGCCTTCTGGTTAGCAATCAAGTGCCTTAGGCACTACGCTACCAGAGCTCCTAAAAGTAGAATAGCTGGGAACAATTTGAGAATAGATTTTGTTATAGGTGAGTTATGTCCTCCACTTCTTTCTGTTTATATTTTTTTCACTATAAGTAATTTAACTCTTAAGTGATTTCCTAAAATTGTTTCCAGATTCTTAAATCAGGCCTTTAAAAAGAAAATAAAGTTAGAATTGTCTGGTGACTGAGACAGTTATTATAAAGCAATCTAGAATAATTCTAACTTTTCCAAACTCTCTTTTCTCAATGATATTTGTACCTGTGCAAGTAAGAGATAAATACAGAAGTTTACTAAATCAAGTACAGGCAGTCACTGGGTTACAAATGAGATCTGTTCCTAGCTGAGTCTTTAAGAATTTGTTATGGCTTGGAACTGGTTCTACCTGCTTGTGTCATGACTAAAGAAGCATCATCAGGACAGACTAGGATTTTTAAACTTACTAAATCTCTTGCCCTTGGATTTTGAGCACAGTTAGAAACAGTGTCACCCTGCTTAAAGATGGTGTTCTATCATTCACAAATAGGAAAGCTCCATTCAAAGATGACAGCTGACCAGCTTCTTTGAATGGGTGTCTTTCTCCACAATCCTACCAATAGCCCAATCTCATGTATTAGGCTCCTGAAATGGCTCATTATGCCTCCTCTGAGTCTCCAGTTCCAGAGCCTTGGCCTATAATTTTTCCCATTCAGGGTATCATGCTGAATCTGCCAGTGTAAAGCTTCAGTCTGTTCCTATTTGGCTTTGTTAGCCGTAACAGAATCAGTTTAAAGGGCAAATAGTCGATAGTTGTAAGTTGGGCAGAGCCTGTACACATTTGACTTGAAGTATTTATCTGCTTCCAGGACTGCTCAAACACAAACTTTTTCTGATATTTGTTAATATAAAAAAACATATTAACTTAATAATAGAAATTGATTGAAGTTTATTTACTATACAATTTGCAAAGCAAGGTAACATTTCTACAACAGAGTCAAAAATGTTCCAAACATGAAAAACTTCCACTGATTTTTATACATGCATCTTATCAACATTCCCATGAAAAAGGGTTGTAACAAAACTGATACAATAATTTGGGGTCAGGAAGGATTTCATACAGCATTGTTTTGAAGAACAATTGCAGTAATTGCTTATTTACCTTAAAACATAGCCCTAGTCTGATCTTTGGAGTCTTTGTTTCTCAAAAGTGTCTGCACATAAATAATTCTATAAAAGAGCACAATTCCATCGAGTTGACTCTGACTCATAGCAACCCTATCTACAACAGGAAAAAACACTGCCTGGTCATATGCCATCCTCACAATCCTTGCTATACTTGAGCCCGATGTTGTAGCTGCTGTGTCAACCCATCTCCTTGAGCATCTTTCCTTTTTTCAAAATGATCTTCACTAATTTATCTAGAACATTGTTTGACTCAAAGGTGACTTTTAGAATAGCTTCTTTAAGGTTCAATGTTCAAAGGATATTTAACATCAAGGTAGACCAGGAAGTGAGCGGAGCGGTTTAGAACAACTAAGGGAGACAAACTTGTTTGTCAGTTTGTCCTGCTGTGGTGGCTTGGGTGTTGTTGTGAGGCTGAAGGCCATGCCACTGGTGTTTCAAATGCCAGCAGGCTTACCCCTGGTGAACAGGTTTCCACAGAGCTTCCAGACTAAGACAGACTCAGAAGAAGGAAGAGGGCATCCACTTCTCAAAGAATTGGCCAGTGAAAACCATATGAATAGCAATGAAACATGATCCTATATACTACTGAAAACTTTATGAATAGCCCTGAAATGCTCTTATATAGCACCAGAAGATGAGCCCCTCAGGGTACAGGGTATTCAAGGTATAACTTGGGAAGAGCTGTCTCCTTAAAGTAGAGCCTACTTTAATGAAGTGGATAGAGTAAAGCTTTTGGGACCTCCATTTGCTGATGTGGCATGACTCAAAATGAGAAAAAAACAGCTGCAAACATCCATTAATAATGTTGTTGTTGTTGTTGTTTGTCGTCAAGTCGGACCCGACTCATAGCAACCCCTCCTTGGGTTTCTGAGGCAGTATCATTACAGAAGTAGATTGCCCCATCTTCCTTCTGAGGAGTGGCTGGTGGATATGGAATGTACAAAGTATGAATCTAGGAAAAACGGAAGCTGTCGAAAATGAAATGGAACACATAAAGGTCAATATCCTAGCCATTAGTGAGCTGAAATGGACTGGTTTTGGCCATTTTGAATCAGATGATGATATGATCTACTATGCCAGGAATGACATATTGAAGAGGAATACTGTGACATTTATCATCATAAAGAATGTGTCAAGATCTATCCTGAATTACAATGTTGTCAGTGATAGGATAATATCCACACACCTATAAGGAAGACCAGTTAATGCTACCATTATTCAAAGTTACGGACCAACAAACAAAGCCAAAGATGAGGAAATTGAAGATTTTTACCTGCTTCTGCAGTCTGAAATTTACTGAACATACAACCAAGATGTGTTAGTTATCACTGTGGATTGGAATGCAAAAGCTGGAAACAAAGAAGAAACACTGGAAGTTGTAAAATATGGCCTTGGTGATAGAAGTAACATTGGAGATCTCATGATAGAATTTTGCAAGACCAATGACTTATTCATTGCAAATATCTCTTATCAACAACACAAATGGTGGATATACATGTGGACTTTGCCAAACAGAGTACACAGGAATCAGATCAACTACATCTGTGGAAAGAGGCAATGGAGAAGCTCAATATCTTCAGCCAAAACAAGGCCAGGAGCTGACTGTAGAACAGATCATCAACTGTTCATATGTACATTCAAGTAGAAGCTGAAAACAATTAAAATGAGTCCACAAGACCCAAAATATGACCTTGATTATATCTCTCCTGAATTTAGAGAACATTTAAAGAATAGACAGGAAAGGAAGAAAAGACCAAAATGGATGTTGGAAGAGGCTCTGAAACTTGCCCTTGAATAGAGAGCAGCTAAAGCAAATGGAAAAAATGACAAGATAAAACAGCTGAACAGAAGATTTCAAAGAGCAGCTCAATTATTATAGTGAAATGTGAAAAGACCTAAAGTTAGAAAAGTTAAAGGGAAGAACACACTTGGCATTTCTTAAGCTGAAAGAACTGAAGTGGAAATTTAAGCCTCAAGATGCAATATTGAAAGATTCTATGGGCAATATATGGAATGATGCAGGAAATATCAAAAGAAAATAAAAGGAATACACAGAATCACTGTACCAAAAAGAATTGGTTGATGTTCATCCATTTCAGGAGGTGGCATATGATAAGGAACCAATGCTATTGAAGGAAGAAGTCAAAGCTGCACTGAAGGAATTGGCAAAAACAAGACTCCAGGAATTGATGGAATACTCATTGAGATGTTTCAACAAACAGATGCCGCACTGGAGGCACTCACTTGGCTATGCCAAGAGATTTGGAAGACAGCCAACTGGTCAACTGACTGGAAGAGATCCATATTTGTACTCATTCCAAAGAAAGGTGATCTCACAGATAGTGGAAATTATTGAACATTATTATTAATATTACATGCAAGTAAAATTTTGCTAAAGATAATTAAAAAATCGTTGCAGCAGTATATTGACAGAGAACTCCCAGAAATTGAAAGCTGGATTCAGAAGAGGACATGGAATGAGGGATATCATTGCTGATGTCAGATGGATCCTGGCTGAAAGCAAAGAATACCAGAAAGATGTTTACTTGTTTTTTATTGACTATTCA
>NW_006921799.1:5336863-5338978 GCF_000298275.1 Orycteropus afer afer | reverse complement strand
GACTGCTAAAAGAACTAACAAATCTGTCTGGGAAGAAGTGCAGCTGGAATGCTCCTTGGAAGTGAGAATGGCCAGACTTCATCTCACCTGCTTTGATCATGTTGTCAGTAGGGACCATTCCTTGGAAGAAGCTATCATGCTTGGTAAAGTGGAGGATCAATGAAAAAGAAGGATGTCCTCAATGAGATTGATTGACACAGTGACTGCAACGATTGGCTCAGGTATAGCAAGGATAGTGAGGCTCACACAGGACTGGGCAGTGTTTCATTCTGCTGTGCATGGGGTCAGAGATGACTCAACAGCCCCTAACAACAACAAAAGGTTCAGTGTTGAAAGAGTATCTAAGATCAATAGCCTGGGTCGGGGGGAGGTTACTCCAACTCCATGGAACCCAGATACAAAAATAAAACTGTTCTTCATATCCAAAGAAAGAATCTGGGCCATTTTTTGTAGATCTAATTTTTGTTACACAAGGAAGCCTGGTAAGTCTGACCTAGAAAAATCGATAGGCAACACATGTCTGCTGATTATCTCTCTCTATATATATGCACTTACATTTTTTAATGCACTTATATTTTTTAATGCCACCTGGTGCAATACAGTTTAAAATGTGATAACTCATTCAGGTGGGAAAAGCACAGTCCAGGCTCCTTCTGCCTTAATCTGGAGTTCTGTATCAACAGTTTCACTTTCTCCCACCTCATTGTGCCCTTGAGGCAATTATGACCTTTCTTGGTAGTGGTGGTGGTAGGGTTGCTGTGTAGTTGTGTTACTGTTTTGTGGTTGTTAACCACAATTGTGCCTTCCAGGATGCTCAGTACAATTTCCAAACAGTTTAATCAGAAATTGCTGGTTCTTTTCTTTGTTTATATCATAAGCTCCCATTCTCTACCTCACTTCTAAAATAATGACAGACAGTATTGTGCATTTACTATGGGATAAGAAGTCCTTCCAAGAGTCCCAAGATACTTGATGATAGCTGATTGAAACTTGTTATATTCCTGACACCAGGTGATGTTATTATGAGACCTTTCACTTATGAGTCCCTGTACATAGTGACTCCTTACAGGTCAAAGATTTTTCCAATACATTTTATTTCTTTTTTATTAAAGTTATAAAATGTGGATGCCTAAACTTCAGAAATCTCTATATTCTGGTTTATACTCTTATTCTGGTTACCTAGTGCCAATCTGACAAGAAATATACCACAAATGGGATGGCCTTAACAAACAGGAGTTTATTCTTACAATTAGGAGGCTTTAAGTCCAAGTTCAAAGTGCCAAGCTCTAGGGGCTGGGTGAAAGCCCCTCAACTTTGGGGTCTAGCTCTGCCACCCACAGGAGCTAGAGATGTTTCTTCACTCAGACAGGTGCTGGCTGCTGAGGCTGAGAAGCCCCAAGGTTGACAAGTAAAAAGGCACAGTCTTGATGTTACCAAACCACATGGCAGGCCATTAACTTAAGTCCATTGTAAGTCCCAAGGTCAGCAGAGCATAGCAGGCTGTGAGCAATGACATGGCTACATGCAGGGTCCAAGCATGCCATAGGCTAGAGGCTCTTCTCAAAGCTTCTGCTTGTATACAGGAAGCAGACCACATACCCAAAGGCAGCTATCTACTCAACTGCTCACAGTAGATTCCACCCTAGAGTTGATTACCAGTCTCATCATGGGGAATAACTACCACCAGCTGCCCAGCCACTCAACCAGGCCCAGCCAAGTTGACACAGAAACATAACCACCAACTCTAATATTTACTGGTTCTGTAATTGTTATACACTCTAATGTTAAGCCTTAAAGGCTATAATGAATTTTAAGAATGTAAAACTTTTAGGCAGGGATATTTAGTGTATTTAGGAATCCATAGGATTCTCCATGGGGGAAAGGTGCTATTCATATTTTTATTTACATTGGAATGTTGTTGCAAAAACAGCAAGGAGGCCACATCTTCTGACCTCCTCTAATCCCGCAAGAGGAAGACAGGATTACCAGCAGTAACCCAAGGTCTATTACTGCAAGGCCAGACATGCTGCCTCCCTCCAGCACTTTCACCAACCGTTCCTCCCAAAGCACCCACCACCTCTCTCCTGGGTTCGATAATTCGCTGCAGTGGCCACA
>NW_006921799.1:5331801-5334403 GCF_000298275.1 Orycteropus afer afer | reverse complement strand
GCCGTCAAGTCGGCCCCAACTCATAGCGACCCCTCCTTGGGTTTCTGAGGCAGTATCACTACAGAAGTAGGATTGCCCAACCTTCCTTCCGAGGAGTGGTAGAAAAGCCATACTAAATAATTTACTACACTGCAGTTGTTCTTGTTAATTGCCTTCCAGTCAATTCCAGTTCATCAAGACTTCATATGTGTAGAGTAGAACTATTTCATAGGGTGTTCAAGCCTGAGACCTTTTGGAAGTAAAAACCCAGGCCTCTCTTCCAAGGCATTTCTAAGTGGATTTGAACTGCCAACCTTTAAGTGAGTAGTCAAATGCTTAACCATTAGTGCCACTGAGGGACTCTATGTTGCAGTAGCCTTTGGCATTCTAAAAAACTAAGTATTTGTGATTGTGTTCACTATTTATGAAGGAAACTGAAACCAATTTAAGCCTCATTTCACCTGGGTAAGTGCAGTCTTACCTTCCTGATCCAGAACTAGATATAAATCTTTCTTTGACTGTGATTGTGAGGGCTGCTCCTCCAAAAGGTTATCATAGCTCCAGAGGACCAAATGATTTTCTTTCACTTTGAAACTGTTTTCTATGGGAAGAAATAAGTAAGTCAATTATGAGAAGACTCCTTTCGTTACCGCCCCAGTGAAATGTTAGTCTCATGGTCAGTCCTTGCTGATAAGCATATGTAGTCATTTAACTATGGCTTAAGAATTAGAGATACTTTGGATATCGAAAAGTAGAATAATCAATGCTGGCTCTGTAGAAATATACACATATATCTATGTATTGTATATCTATTGTATACCTATATATCTATGTATTATATGTGTATATATACATACATACATACATACATGGGAGCTGTGGTGGTGTAGTACCTAAGGCATTTGACTGCTAAGCAGAAGGCTGGCAGTGCAAACCCACCAGCCACTCCTCAGAAGGAAGGTTGGGCAATCTACTTCCATAGTGATACCACCTTGGAAAATAGATATATATGATAATAACTTTCTTTCATGAACTCATTGACCTAAATATCTATACACAGTATCATTACAAGAAGTAAAAGAAAATAAATAATAAAAAGTCTAGGAAAAGAAATAGAAAAACAACTAAATAAATACTTTGGAAAAAAATAAATAAATTCCATCAAATAAAAATGACACAGATCACAAAACATTGTAGGAGAATGAAAGTAACAGAGTACCACAAACAAAATATATTCTCTGTTATCTTCGATACTGGTAGAGCAGGGATTGCAAAAAACAAAATGCATCAATAAACCCAAGACATTTTTTAAACAACTGTTTCAAAGTGAAGTCTCACAAAATCATGAATCTAGGTTGCTCACAAAAGATAAATTGGCAGGCTGGGCTTCATCTCCTTTAACTTCCTCTCTGAAACATCACAAGCTGTGAAATCGTTAAATAGATAAGCAGTCAGAAAGAGAAACAATTAACATCTTGCCAAATTCACAGATTACATTATTAGCCTCTAAAAAAAATTGAAAGCAGATTTAAAGGTGATCCCATTATCAGAATATAAATCCAACAAAGATGACTTGAGCTCCTACTATGTGCTAACCACTGCTTCATTAGCATCTGATTCAGCATGTTGAATTCAGTGGAAATCACATCTTTAAAGCCCTCAGCCTTCATCTCAGAGAACTGTGTCAGTCTAAAATGAATCTCTGCTTACATAAATGACTTCCTCGTTTGCCTTGCTGAAGGGAATTAACTTATCTGAATCAGCCTAGTGACAAATCCAAAAGTAACTTGATGAGATCAGATCATATAGTTCCAGTAAATTAGCACATACCAAATACAGTATCTGCTGAATCTTCAGTATTCAAACAGACTCCTATCTATTGTCAGCACTAGCAAATGACCTTCAAGAAGGCTGCTTAAACTAAGGCTCCTTAGTTTAATTGAGGCAGTGACTAGACCCAGAAGTATTGAATCTTTGCTTAGCTACTTCACACTGAGACTCTCTGTTCAATCTGACTTCATGAATTTATTTATTAACTATGGAGAAGTTTTAATACACCAGAAAAGTACAGAAAGACTTCTTCATGCCAGCATCCTATTGTTTTCAGTAGTTAACTTCTGTTGCAGAACCACAAATTGGCAGAGGCTAAGTCATAAGACTGCTCTGTGGCTTCACCTCCCAATCTGAGCCCTGAGATCCTGTCAACACTTTAAATTTGCTTTCTTTGTTGAAAGAATTTCATAAGAGAAGGGGAAAAATACTGAAAATCACATATAAAATATGTTTTTGTAATGTGAATTCATTCAGAGATCATGTTGTACATCAGATTTTTACCTCACACAGTTCTAACTCATATTACCTCATCTCATCGTCAAGGAAAAGCCTGCTCTTCTTTCAGCTTTATATGTACTGGTGAATCTGGATAAAGGATATATGGAAATTGTTTGTAGTTTTTTTTTTTTTCCTACAAGCTTTAAATTATTTTAAAATAAAATACTAGCCTACCCCAATTAAGAAGTTAACAAGAGAGAAATGGAGTGGAGTATACAGGAGTTTTTGTGCACTTCTTGTAACTTTTCTGTAAATAAATTATTTCCAAATAAAAATTTGAATATGTATATAT
>NW_006921799.1:5313080-5331701 GCF_000298275.1 Orycteropus afer afer | reverse complement strand
TTTATAAATAAAACAAGTATAGTTAACAAGATGGATTAATGCAGTGGCTGCAACAATGAGCTCAAACACAGTAATGATTGTGAGGCCGATCCAGGACCAGGCAGTTTTGTTCTGTTGTACATGGGGTTGCTTTGAGTTGGAGCTGACTCGATGGCACCCAACAACAATAACATAAACATACTTGTGTCTCATACAAATTTCATATTATGATAATTTACCATGATGAAAAATTTGAAAATTTTCCCTTACCAAAATGAATGTTTTTCTACTTCTATCACCTATGTGTAGTATGAGTATTAACATTTGTGTAAAAGGGGGAGAAAATTAAGCTTTTACGGTTGAGAGATGAATTGCCAAACAATACAACCTTTGTTGTGACACCATAGATAAAACAGGCATTTTGTGATTACCCCAAGAAGCTTTTTCCAGCATTCTTTCACTAGTAAAAGAAAAATAGCAATACTGCTTAATTGTTAGCATATGAATCTGTTGTATCTCCCAACAAATTCATCAGGAAATTTCCCTAGATTTGAGAAAAAGCTCCAAAAGTAAAACTATCTCAGTTGTAATATGAATAAGTAGTTTTTCGATGAAATATACTTTAAACTATGTGAGTGAGAAACAATCTGTGTCTTTAGGGAATATGAGGTCTAAATTTCCTGGCAGCATTCTAGAGTTTTGTACCTGGAGGTCTCATTAGTTTAATTTCTGTCATATTTTCCTCTTGCTTTCCTCTGACCCTACAAGAATACTACTGGAATACTGGGTGAAATCAGCTGGAATACTTTTTTTTCTAGTAAAGAATGTTGTTGTTGTTGTTGTTATGTGCCATCGAGTCGGACCCGACTCATAGCGACCCTTCCTTGGGTTTCCGAGGCAGTATCACTCCGGAAGTAGATTGCCCCATCTTCCTTCCGAGGAGTGGCTGATGGGTTTGAACCACCAGCCTTCTGGTTAGCAGTCAAGTGCCTTAGGCACTATGCTACCAGAGCTCCTTAGTAAAGAATAAGTTTGCAAATATATCTGTGCAATTTAAGAAAAAAACAAAATGCACGTCAACAGCCAAGACTGTATATTGTCCTAGTACTACTAGGACTAAGCATTTGACTATAGCTTCTGCTCTAAAACTTGGATCTACTCAGAGCACTAATGTTCGAGGGAAGGTTAAGAAGTTGATGTCAGTCACTTTACGTTTTCAAATTCAAATGCTGAGATTCTTTGACACTTTCTACACACAAATAAGACTAAGTGTTCCAAATAATAGTCACTAGCATCTCTGAAAGTCTGTGAAGCCCAAACAGCCATAGTAAGTTCTCTCATTGCCTCTTAGTGCTAACAATTATGGACATTTGCATCTGGAAAAAGATGAGTTTGATAAACAATCACTAATGATCTTTGAACTTGGTACCACAATGCCTTGACCATTTTATCCTAATGCAGCCAGGAAAAGAAAAGAAAGTATGAGCTGTTTCACAAAGTATTCATGCTTAATACATGAATATATTTCAATATTTCTATTAAAGGATAAGGATGCCTCATCTTAGTAGTTATTGGATTACTGCCTTTCACCTGTGTTGCAAATGATTGACACTTAGGAAACGGATGTCAGATCATGCTCACTGAACTCCCAAAGAGTTTGGGAAGCCCTGAAATGCAGAGGTGAGGAGCAGGTATTTTAAAACCTGTAACAAAAAAGACCTTGGCAACTAACAGCTGAGAAAACAGAGTGAGTTTTATCTAATTACTACTTAACATTATTTTGAAAAGCAAACAAAAGGGATTGTTTTTAAAACTCCTTTGCATAAGTTTTGTGTCCTAGTATTCTCAACATTTCATCTCCCTGCCTTATAAAATATTCAATTAATTAAATAGTAGAAGGAATTCTCTCCTGTTATTTTCAAGAATTCTTGAAAGAAACAAGACTAGAAGTTACTTCTTCGAAAAGATTAATAAAATTGACAAACCACTTGCAAATTTAACAAAGGAAAAGAGGGAGTGAATATATATAACATAAATGAGAAATTAATTTGGCAACACCACAACAGAACCAACAGAAATTAAAAGAATAACATCAGGATACTATGAAGAACTATACTTGAAAAAAATTGAAAATCTAGAAGAAATGGACAGATTTCTAGAAACATACTACTTACCTAAACTAACAGAGGCTGAGGTGGAAAATTTAAACAGACTCATAACAAAAGATGAAATAGAACAGGTCATTAAAAAAAAAAAAAAAATTATGAACCAAAAAAGCCCTGGCCCAGACGGTTTCACTTGCAAATTACATCAAACGTTCAGAGAAGAACTGACATATCGATACTACTCAAACTATTCCAGAACACAGAAAAGGATGGAATCTTTCTAAATTCATTTAATGAAGCAAGCATAAACTTAATACCAAAACCAGGCAAAGACGTCACTCAAAAGGAAAACTACAGACCAATATCCCTCATGAGTATAGATGCAAATATCTTCAACAAAATCCTAGCCAAAATCCCCCAATAATATATCCAAAAAATAATACTTTATGACCAAGTAGGGTTTGTATCAGGTTGGTTCAACCTTAGAAAAACCGTGTCATCCATCACATAAAGAAAACAAAGGAAAAGAACCATATGATCATATCAATTGACGCAGGAAAGGTATTTGATAAAACCCAACACACATTCCTGATAAAAACTCTCAGCAAAATAGGAATAGAAGAGACATTCCTCAACATAATAAAGATCATATATGCAAAAACAACAGCCAACATTATTGTCAATGGAGAGAGACTAGAACCATTTCCCTTGTGAACAAGAATCAGACAAGGATGTCCTCTATCACTGCTTCTATTCACCATTGGATTAGAAGTCCTAGACAGGGCAATAAGGCAAGAAAGGGAAATCAAAGGCATCCAAATTGGTAAGGAAGTAGTCAAACTATCCCTATTTGCTGATGATATGATCCCATACATAGAAAACCCAAGAGACTCTGCAAAAATACTACTAGAACTAAGAGATTTAGCATAGTGGAGGGATTACAAGATCAGCATAGAAATATCAATTGGATTCCTCTACACCAGCAAGGAGGGGTCGCTATGAGTCAGGTTTGACTCAACGGCACATAACAACAACAACAACAACACCAGCAAAGAGATTGCTGAAAAGGAAATAAGGAAATCAATACCATGTATAATAGCTACCCCAAAAAAATAAAATAGTTGAGAATAAATCTCACTAGGGACACAAAAGATCTGTACAAAGAAAACTACTCCAAGAAACCATAAGAGATCTACATAAATGGAAGAACATACCATGTTCATGGATAAGAAGACTGAACTTTGTGAAAATGTCAATTCTACCCAAAGCAATCTACACATTCAATGCAGTCCCAATCCAGATCCCACCAGCATTCTTTAAGAATATGGAAACACCAATCAGCTAACTTCATATGGAAAGGAAAGAAACCTTGAAAAAGGAAAGCACTATTGAAGAAGACGAAAGTAGGAGGTCTCACACTCTTGGATCTCAAAACCTACTATACAGCTACAGTAGTCAAAACTGCCTGGTACTGGTACAATGAGAGACACAGAGACCAGTGGAACAGAATTGAGAACACAGAAACATATCCATCAATCTACAATCAGCTGATCTTAGACAAAGAGCTGAAATACATTAAATGGGGAAGAGATGGTCTCTTTAACAAATGGTGCTGGCAAAACTGGATATCCATTTGCAGAAAAATGAAACAAGATCTGTACCTCACACTGTACACAAAAACTAACCCCAGATAGATCAAAGACTTAAATGAGAAACCTAAAACTATGAAGTTTCTCAAGGAAAAATAGGGACAAATGTAGGAGCCCTAATTTATGGTATAAATAGACTGTAAAGCAAAGATGCACAAACAGCTGAAGATAAACTAGATGAATGGAACCTTCTAAAAATTAAATTTTATGGGCTTCCAAAGACTTCTCCAAAAGAGTCAAAAGAGAAGCTACAGATTGGGAAAAAATATTTGGCAATGACATATCTGACAAAGGACTTATCTCTAGAATTTATAGAAATCTCCTACACCTCAACAACAAAAGGATTAACAATCCAATTTAAAAATGGGCAGAAGACATGGATAGACACTTCATCAAAGAGGATATTCAGGCAGCCAGCAAATACATGAAGAAATGCTCATGATCCTTAGCCATCAGAGAGATGCAAATCAAAGCAACAGTGAGATACCATCTCACCCCTGCCTGAATGGCAAAGCTCAACAAGACAGAAAATAACAAATTATTGGTGAGGATGTGGAGAGATTGGGACTCTCATTCACTGCTGGTAGGACTGTAAGTGACACAACCACTGTAGAAAGCAATAAAGCAATTCCTTAAAAAGTTGGAATTAGAAATACCATTTGATCCAGCAATCCCATTACTAGGTATATATCCTAAAGAAGCAAGAGCCAGGACAAGAATGATATATGCACAGCCATCTTCATTGCAGCACTATTTACAATAGCGAAAAGATAGAAACAGCCTACATGCCCATCAACAGAAGAATAGATAATCAAACTATGATACATACACACAAAGGAATGTTATGCAACACTAAAGAATAGTGTAGAATCTGCAAATCACCACACAAGGTGGATGAACTTGGAGGACATTACACTGAGTGAAATAAGTCGTTCACAGAAGGCCAAATATAGTATTAGTTCATTATTGTGAAAAGTCAAGGAAAGGTTTATATATGGAAGGAAAATTTCTCTGTTGGTTACCAGGGGTGGGAGGGGTGGGGAAGTAACACTGAAAAAAAAAAAATGCATTGACCCATGTCACTTTAGTTTTGTGTATTTCACTGTACATAAAATATTTCAATAAAAAGTGTTTAAAAAAAAAAAAGAATTCTTGAAAGACAAAATTTTCGCCAAGGATCCTAAAAGCACATTTCTAGCCAATACTAGCAGTCATTGCTCAGAGGTTCGAATTTCACAATAGAATCAACAGAGTAATGAGGGTGCTGCTGATTGTGTTACAGAGGCAAATTATCTACCCCATCACCATCATCTTAAGTGCTGCTGTAGAATTGCCACTCAGATGGAATTTACATATGGCCTCCAGTGTTTGTACCTGACAGAAACTGAAGATGATATGTATGACAGACCAAGAAAAACCTTCAATATTTAGAAAATATTGTCTCCATGTCTCAAATTAAAGGGGTAATTTGAAATGAAATACAATTGTTTTCTTTACTTTGTGCTGCTTTAACAGAAAATACCACAAATGTGTGGCTTGAACAAATAGGAGTTCATTCTCTTACAGTTTTGGAGGCTAGAAGTCAGAGATCAAAGTGCCAGGTCTAGGGACTGGATAAAACTCCTTTGACCTTGGGCTTCAGCTCTGCCTCTTGCTCCCAGTCATTGAAGCTAGAGGCATCTCTTCACTCAGGTTGCTTCTGGCTGCTGAGACTAACAAGCCCAATATTGACAAATAAAATGGCACAGTCCCAATATTACCAAACCACACAGCAGACCATTGATTCAAGTCCCATTAACAGTCCCAAAACTGACAGATAACATGGCAGGCTGCTGAATAATGACTTGGCTACATGCAGGATTCAAGAGTGTCAAAAGCTGAATACCTTCCTCACAGTTGCTTCTTATGTATTGGAAGAAGACCATATCCCTAAAGCAGCTACTCAGCTACTCCAGTAGATTTGACCATGGAGTGAATTACCAATCTCACCATCAGAAGTAACTACATCCACTTGCCAAGCCACTCAAAACTAGGCCCAGCCAAGTTGACACATGACCTTAACTACCACAATGACCATTACATTTGTGGTAGTTAAATTTGTATGTCAACTTGGCTGGGCCTGGTTGAGTGGCTGGGCAACTGGTGATAGTTATTCCCCATGATGAGAGTGGCAATCAACTCCATGGTGGAATCTACCACAAGCAGCTGAGTGGATGCCTTTGGGATGTAGTCTGGTTCCTGTGTATAAGAAGAAGTCTTGGGGATAGTCTCTAGCTTATGGTACGCTTGGACCCTGCATGTAGTCATGTCGTCGTTCAGCAGCCTGCCATGCTCTGCTGACTTTGGGACTTACAATGGACTTGAATTAATGGCCTCCCATGTGGTTTGGTAACATCAGGACTGTGCCATTTTGTCAGTCAACTTTGGGCTTGTTAGCCTCAGAAGTCAGTAGCTGCCTGAGTGAAGCTTCATTGGGCCAGGAGCAGGAGGCAGAGCTAAGCCCAAGGTCAAGGGGCTTTCACCCAGACCCTAGAGCCTGGCACTATGAACTTGGACTGAAAGCCTCCAAAGTGTAAGAATAAACTCTTGTTTGTTAATGCCATCCCATTTGTGGTAGATATTCTTGTCAGAGCAACACTAAGTAACCAGAAGAACATAAAAACTAGTTGTTGTTGAGTTGATGTCAACTAATGGCAACCCCAAGTGTGTCAAAGTAGAACTGGGCTCCATAGGGTTTTCAGTGGCTGACTTTTTGGGAAAACAAATTGCCAGACTTTTCTTTCAACCAGGCCAAGTGTGTTAACTATTTGTACCACCAACAGACTCCATAATATAAATTTTTTATTGTCAGAGAAAACTCCCATGACAACTTATGTAAAATACACCTTTGACCTAGTTCTTTTTCTTCTTAATTTACAACTGTCTAGAATTGCATCAGATGTTTGTTTCCATGTTTACTTCCTGTCTCCTCCATTGGATGCCAGCCCCATGAGGACAGGTCTTTGATCTCGATCACCATGGTAGCCACAACACAAAAGCATGCCTAAACCACAGTAGATGCTCAAAAAGTATCTTTTGAACAAATTAATGGCAAAGCACTCTCTCCAATAATGCCATTAAAACACAGAATATAACTTCTCTAGAAGATGGGTAGGTAGGTTCACATATTCCAGTATCAGACATTACATTATTTGTACTCTGCTTATAGAATCAAAAGATCTCTAGTGACTTAATGATAAGGCACTTGACTGCTAACTGGAAAGTCAGCAGTTCAAATCCACCAGCCTCTCCATGGAAGGAAGACAGAGTGATCTACTTCTGTAAAGATTTATAGCTTCAGAAACCCAAATAGGGCTTCCTGTGTGTTGGAAATTATTTGAAAGCAGTGAGTTTAGTTATTGGTTTTTTACCAAATCAAGGGCACAGAGGTCATAATCTATGAAAGGGAGGTTTTATCTTAATGTGAATTTCAAGATTGTTATCAGAGCCCTGTCACTCATGATCTTGATTATTATTTAGCATTCCAGTGGCCCCAGAGATGAGGTGCCAGGGGACCCCTGCATTTGCAACAGAGCCCATTCAAGCATAGGCCACTGGTAAAGACAGAAGTGGACACTAGTCAATAGATTGATGAAGAGGTCTACTGAAATAATGCTTGACAGTGTCCTTTGATAAAGTGTTGAAATCACCATAAGTTCACTGAAATTATGGTGTAGAATTTCCTAGAAGTTACACTGAGAATGTGCAATATGGTTTTTCACAGGGAAATAATACCTTAATTTCTACAAGGAAGTTGGGTAGGAGGATATCCCCTTAGGAAAGGACATTCCTCAGTCTTTAGGTTTAGCTTTTATGAAAACAGGGATATAGACACTCAGGAAACTTTCTGTCTATGAGATTCGGTGTTTACAGGAAAATCCTAAAATAACCTTCAAACTTGATGAGACTTCAGAGAAAGTCCAATAAAACCCAGAGAATGAACAACTTATGTGGGCTAGAAATAGGTTACTGATCCCTAGTACATTTTAGAGTATTCTAAACAGTAACGTTCTATTCCAAGGATATGATTTACAATCCTCCCTAAATCTGGTCTCCAGAGCTGACTTAGGCTAATTTCTAGATCCTACTGCATCTACTTAGATCTTGCTCCCCATATATTTTGAATGCTAAATGCAAAACATGTACACTATTGGTGGCTATATTTTAGGTGGGGAATGCAATTCTTCCCCATAGTGGCAATACAGCATCCTCTCAGTTATAAATATCTTCACTTCAATGAGAAAAGATGATGAAATTCTTTTTGAAGACTCTCAAAGGGCTTGCAGATTTTTAAAAATATTACTGCCACTTTGTTTGGAAGAAATACAGTTTGGTCGTAAAACCATCATTCGTGATTGGATTTATGAACACAACACACATTTGCATGCTGTACGTGAAAACTCTGCACCAAAGAGTGGTTTCAAACAAGGAAACTGTTGCTACTCAGAATGTTCTCATCTGTATTATCATCAGCAAATTTCAAGTTTCCCAAGCCTGCTAAAAATAAATGTAATTCAAAAGGATCTTTCGTAGCATGAACAGATTCTATCAAGTTCAAAATTCCTCAGACCTTCATTTTTCCAAGTAGAAAGAGAAATTCCTACTTCTATACATCCGACTCGATGGCACATAACAGCAACAACAACAACAATACATCCCAAAAATGCTTTTTCTTTTAAAATTAGATCAGGGGAGAAATATTTTTCTTTTTAGTCATTCTCTTTGTGAAATATTAAGAACTTAAGATCTGTCTGCAACTTGCTTAAGACATTTTATTAGGACTATGTTAATAAAAGAAGAATTGTCTACTAAACCCAATTCATTAATTCAACAGTTCTGAGTAAGCACAAGAAATTGTGCTAGGAATGGATTTTTGTTAAAAAAAATAAATAAAAACTGCCTTAATGTTATTATACTTTACAGCAGAATGAAATAAGTGTTAAGTAGAGGTACATTGGAGTCTCTGGGTGGTGTACATGGTTAACACATTTGGCGGTTAACTGAAAGATTGGTCATTCAAGTCCACCTACAGTGGTCTTGGAAATGAGACCTGGTGATCCACTTCCAAAAAAAAATCCATTAAAAACTCTACAGAGCATGATTCTACTCTGACACATATAGGGTTGCCAGGAGTTGAAATAGACTCAACATCAATGGGAAGAAGAGGTACATGTGATCATTTATGGGAAAGAGAATGTAAAGGAGAAATTAATTAGGACATGGGGGATCTAGTAAAGCTTCTTGAGAAGCTGTCATTAATTAGCATTTGGTTTGACTGATGAGTAAGATTTTGAGAAGCAGAAAACAAGAGAAATCTGAGAGATGTGTAAAGTCGCTGACTCAGTGATTCAGAGATATCTGTCAAATTCAGTCATGGACTCAGATCAAAATTTCATGAAAGCAAATGCTTTGGATTGATATTGAAGATGTGAAATGGAGCCCAAGGTTTAATGTATACTTTCCAAGTGCAGTAAAGCAACCCCCAGGGAATTTGGTGATTGACTAAATTATTTGTAGTGAAATCATCTCCATAGATGTGACTCATATTTTTAATATCCAAAGTTTATACACAGAATATAAATTAAGATTCTATATTTTGAACATTTGTTACCAAATTCCTTTAAAAAATTCCTTCATGGAATAAGATGCAAATTGGAATACACTTGGCAGAATCCCTCCAAGCACATGGAAGGCAGCAGCATCACACCAGCAGCTGCTTTGGTCCCAGTGTTTCATCCTGTCAATAAAAAAATCCTTGATGTGCTATTGAATATACCGTTATCTTGACAGCCATCTTCATGTAATATTCAAGATAGCTTTTACACAGTCTCAGTTATAATATTAGCCTGAGATCTGATGCTTGCTCTTTATTTAAGGGATAATGAACTTGATCTGATGTTTTCTGTTCTGTGAGCCAATTCAGACTTGGAATCCTCCTGGGCAGATATCACTGTCTTTAACTGACTGTGAAGTTAAGATCTTCCTAGACAAACCATATCTATTCTTATCAATTATTGTTCTATATCCCTAGTTTCGCTCAGATTTAACTCAAGAGCTATTTTCATCAGCTTTCCACCAGATATTGAGTCTAATCTTTGAAATATTGAAACCACTGAATCCCCACCATCTAGGATAACAAAGAACAATCTTTAAAATCTCTATCTTGGTTCCAAAAACAAACATATGTTGGTTCCATGACATTCATTTTCTCAAAACTATTCCAATATTGCTCCTTTTCCGAAGACTATTGGGATTGTAGTTTATTAAACTGAAACTTGGGTTTTGAAAGGAAAACAGGAAGGGAGGGAGGGAAGAAAGAAACTGAGCAAATACAAGCCTCCAAGAAATATGACCTGAAAGGATATGTCAACATGAACTTTTTTTATTATTATTACTTTTAGGTAACTCAGTCTTTTTTACATAAATGCTCAGTCTGTCTGATTTTTACAACCATACCCTGCTTCTCAGCAAGATGGCAACTGGACATATTGGAGAAGTGGAGCTTAAGGTGATTCATGACTAAAGGAGGAAGAGGAAACTATGTGCAGGCCTTTAATATCCTCTGGCAGTAAACCTAGGCTGCAGGCCCCACTAGCATTTGTGGTCAGTTCCCTTTGCCACTGGGTCAGGGCCTGCAGTTGTCCCTGCTGTACAACTCACTGTCACATCACCAAACACTGACAAAAGATGTGGCTGTAACTCTCCTTTAGTCATGAGCACAGGAGGTCTGCCCCACAGCCTCAGTGACAAGATCATCACATTCCTGCTACCATGATTTCCTCTGTCAATCTTCCCTCACAGACTGGGTTGTCTCTTCTTCAGAGTCCTGACCCTTCCATACAGGTGCAAAGCACAGTTCACAAAAGTTAAACTCATGCTGTGCTTGTACTCGGAGATCACCTCCAAGGGATATCTTTGGACAGAGGTAATCCCCGAAAGTCCCCAAGGTAGGACAGGAGCCCAGAAAGAGATGAGGATGCACTTGTCCTGTCCTCTGCCTCTCCTTCCTCACTCTCAAGGCTCAAGGATGGAAAGGGCAGACTTTCCACTTCCTCTACATTTTATCCTGAGATTTCCCTATAGAGTGAAATACCTAAGTTGTAGTCAAAGAGTTCTCAAAGCATGGTTTGGGGAGCCTAGGGGTCCACAAACCTCTTTCAGGAGATCTTCAAGATCAAAACCATTCTCATAATGCTAATGTATGGTTTGCCTTTGTTATTCTAATTATTTTGCAAGTATAAAACGGGGTTTTCCAGAAGTTACCTGATGTGTGATATCACAAAAGACTAAACACAAAGGCATATAAGACGATCCTGCAGGACATTAAGAAGTGCATTCTTCTCATTAATTTTTTCCTACTGTCTTAGTCTGGAAGCTCTACTGAAACCCATCCATCATGGGTGATCCTGCTGGTATTTGAAATACTAGGTGGTATAAGTTCCAGCCTCACAGCAACATGCAAGCTACCACAGTATATCAAACTGACAGACAAATGTTTACTATTGAACTTTTAAGACAAATCTATAAATTTTTTTTTTACATTTTCTCAGTTTTAAATTCTAATACAGTAAATATCAGTAGACATAACTCACATAATCAAAAACTCTTTGGGGTTCTCAATAATCTTTTAAGAGTTAAGAGACATCTTGAGATCAAGAAGTTTGAGATTCATTGCTCCAGTCCACCAGGCCTACCTCTTGATCTATTAAAGAAACTGTTATTTGGAAATCCCACCACCACCATCCACACAAATAGACCACAGTCTCACTAAAGAGCTCGGGAGAATCAACAACGGTCAAAAGCTCCTGTCTGTGCCAGGATTAGAGCTCTCCATCCCTGATCAGTAAGCCTATGGTTGACACTTGAGTGAAAGATTTAAGGTAACATGATTAAAGGGGAGAATTTAAAAAGTGGAAGCTCAATATCTACAAAATATTGCCCACATTACATATTTTCACATATAAATAGCACCCACACAAATAACACACAATACATATAACATGCATGGCACACACAGGTAACTAACACACAAAGGGGTTCTGTGGTTTACAAATAAAGCATATAACATGCACTTTATTCATGTAAAAATATGGTACTCTCATATGTGAGAGGATTAGGAGACCAGATGAGGGACCTTTTTATAATAAACTAGGTGATGCCCAGTTAGAGGCCCAAGTGACAAAGGGTGATCTAGCATAGGAAAGCAGACATTCTCATTCATTACCCCCGTTCAGTACAGCTCTGGCTCTCTGACAGCTCTAAGTGGCCTAGCTGTGGACAGCCACATTGTTCTCCTGAGGGTTCCCACAAAAGAGGTGGTGGAGGGGTGCTCTTCATAAGGAAACTCAAATGTAGACCATCAGCAAAGTTTTCTTGACACTTAGGGCTCCCAGAAGGAATATAATAAGGGAGGATCAAACATGTGGGGGCCAGGAACTATCAAAATTCAACTATTAATGCTGATGAAATTATACATTTACCTGTGGGCTGGTGAAACCTGGAACACAGTTATAGATGATATGTACCTATAAAGCGTGTTTGGTTACATATTTGTATATTTATACTCTACCTAAGCATTAATTTCCTGATTCCACTGTGTTTAGCTATACCTCCTAAGAAGAGCTCTCAGTATATTAGGATGTTGAGGAATATAAAGATTTTTCAGTTAAATGCATCAGGTTATCAAGGTGATAATTTCATTCTTGTTCTGAAGTATTGGAAATACTGAAAAATTTTAGATGTAGGTGTTTGGCTGAGAGAATAAGCTGGAAGCAGTCCTAAATACATTTTGGCAGAGAGAATAGGAACTTGCTTTTTCAAATCTTGTAATGATGCCAAATGTTCTCTCTTCCATTGACATTTTATTAAAAATGTTCACCTTCTAAGTGCTTAAAAAATAATTAATTAATTAAAGGTAGTGTAGCAAATGTTGGATATTTTTTCTGAAATTTTAGCCACAATGATTACCATGCCAAGTTGTCTCAACTTTCTGCATGCTATGAAAGCAGAGCTCCATTTTCTATAATCAGTCAAAGGAATATAAGTGAATCATCTTCCTGAGGCCCAAATAGATTTTCAAGGGATTTTTTTTGTCTTTTAAGTAAAAGAGACAGCATGCTTTCTATTTTCTTCCTTCCTTTTTTTTTTTTTTTTTTCACTCAGATGCACCTGTTACATTTTTACCACTACTTATCAGGATCAATTATGTGTCCAAACAATCTTCTAAGCTGTTTGAACATCTGCTATCGTATTTTATCCCCTAACAAAAGAATTCTAACAGAAACATGAGTTTAAAGATCACAAGTTTGTGATTCAAAATTAGGAAACAGAACACAGGTAAAGATCTTGGGTGGTAAATTCTCTAAATGTAGCTATCTGGGAGATAGATTGCACAACAGAAATGGCATAATCTTTGAATATAGGAAAGCCTGGTGTCAAATTCTAACCCCACAGTTCACCAGCTTTGTGATCTTGTTTGATAGTTTAAATGGAAGTTACTTTTGATAGAATAATAAGAAGAATATTTCTATTTTTTAAAAGGTTAGTTCTGTGCCTCATTTCAAAGAAAAGAAAAGAAGGAAAGAAAAGTTAGTTCTCTTTCCTCCTTTTTGAATAGGTAGAGTTCAACACAATAGTGTGAAAAAAGAGTCTTTCCAACCTGCTCTCCTTACTCCCTCAAATGAGCTCTCCACTTTATTTATATTGTTACCTGCTATGTTTTAATGACAGCCTCTCAGGTTCGGTTCTGTAGCTTCACAATCTTCTTCTAAGCATTTGAACTATGTGTTTTGTGTTTGACCCTCAATGAATGATGATTTGAATATTACACTTATCTCTTTTTACAGTAGTGTTTTCTCTTTATAGAAATAATAGTATTATTTTCTTTTCCCAGTTGTAAAAGGACATAGAAATTATACAGTGTTTGTTTGGTGTTTGTTAGCTTTACTTCCTTTGTATGTGATGGCACTTTTCCTTTTGCATGGCTTATATACCTTGTGCATCATTCTCACTGTAATTTAAGCTTTGGTGAAATTGTATTAATGACATAATTCTATAAAAATTGTAAAGGCAATTATATAAACAAATCTGTAGGGATAAGGAGAGAACTTCTTGATAAGCTCCAATTTTAAAGAGACATAGTCAACAGAGAAGAAAAAACCTGAAGACATGACTAGCTAGCAGCAGAACTTATAAACCTTTCACAGGTCCACAAAGGTCAAGGAGGAATAAGTCTACCACTTAAGACCAGTGGTAACTGGAACTCTTCTATTTTACTTATTTATTTATTTATTTTATGATCTTCTCTCATCTTCTTATTTTTCTATACTTATTTTTATTTTGTTTTTTATAGCCTTCTCCTTTACCCAAATTAATAGATATCTACCCTCTAGTTCCTTCAGTGACCACAGCAGGACTTGAACCTGCAATCTTCTGATCTAAAGTCAGATGCCTTACCCATTAGGCCACACAGCAATGTAGTGCCTAAGCCATTTGACTGCTATCCAGAAGATTGGCAGTTCAAACCCACCAGCCACTCCACAGAAGGAAGACTGGGCAATCTACTTCCATAAAGATTTACTGCCTCAGAAACCCAAAGGGGGTCACTATGACTTGGAATTGACTCAATGGCAGTGAGTTTTGGTACCCACTATATAGTTGTTTACCTTCCTTGCCCCTCCCACCCCTGGTAACTAACAAAGAATGTTTCTTTTTGTGTGAAACCCTTTTCTTCGCTTTTGACAATAATGGTCTCATACAATATTTGTCCTTTTGCAATTGACTAATTTCACTCAACGTAATGTTCTCTAAATTCATCCATGTTTTTAGATGTTTAGCACATTCACTGTTGTCCTTTAATGTTGCATAATATTTCTACATGCATCATGTTTATTAAGAGAATGATGTCAACACTGAGAACAATCCCTCCTTATGTTAAAGTTCTATGATTCTATGATTTATATCCTACCTTCACTACCATTACAGTTTCTGCCACATAGTAGACATTCATTAGACTGTAGTGTGAATGAATGAATGGCAAAGATTAACATTTTCGGAACTACGTGGCTTCAAAACTATATAAGTTTGAAGAAATGTTATATAGGTTACATTAAGATCTATGTCTTAGCTGTCTAGTGCTTCTGTAACAGAGCTATCACAAGTGGGTAGCTTTAAGAACAGAGATTTATTTTCCCACAGTCCAAGAGACTGGAAGTCTGAATTTAGAGCACAACACTAGGAGGATATCCTCAGGGTCTGTTGTTGTTGTTGTTGTTATGTGCCGTCGAGTTGGACCCGACTCATAGCGACCCCTCCTTGGGTTTTCCAGGCAGTATCACTACGGAAGTAGATTGCCCAACCTTCATTCTGAGGAGTGGCTGGCGGATTTTAACTGCCAGCTTTCTGGTTAGCAGTCAAGTGCCTTAGGCACTATGCTACCAGGGCTCCTCCTCAGGGTCTAGTGGCTGGTAATCTTTGGAGTGGCTGGCTTATAGATGCATCTGCTGTTTGTCTGTCTTCATATAGTATCTTCCCTCTGTGTACATCTTTGTGTCTATTCTGCTTGTTTTATAACTCAAAGTGATTAGGTTTAGTATCCACCTATGGTAGTCATGTTTGTGTGTCAACTTGACTAGGCCTGGTTGAGTGGTTGGGCCGCTGGTGGTAGTTATTCCTCATAATGAGACTGATAATCAACTCCATAGTGGAATCTACTGTGAGCAGCTGAGTAGCTGCCTTTGGGTATGTGGTCTGCTACCCATATATAAGCAGCAGCTTTGGGAAGGGTCTCTAGCCTATAGCACGCTTGGAACCAGCATGTAGCCGTGTCATTGTTCAGCAGCCTGTCATGCTCTGCCGAACTTGGGTATTACAATGGACTTCATTAATGGCTTGCAGTGTGGTCTGGTAACATCAGGACTGTGCCATTTTTTGTCACTTTGGGCTTCTCAGCCTCAGTAGCCAGCAACTGTCTGAGTGAAGAAAAGCCTCTAGCTTCAGTGGTCTGGGAGCTGGAGGCAGAGCTAAAACCCAAGACTGAGTGGTTTTCACCCAGCCCCTAGAACCTGGCACTTTGAACTTGGACTTAAAGCCTCCGAATTGCAAGAATAAACTCCTATTTGTTAAGGCCATCCCATCTGTGGTATATTTCTTGTCAGAGTGGCACTAGGTAACCAGAACACCACCTTATTCTAGTATAACCTAATTAATATAATAAAAGAAAAATCCTATTCCAATACAGATCATGGTTACAGGTACAGGCATCAGGATTTCAACATACATTTTTGGAGGACAAAATTCAGTGTATAACAATCTCAAATGTAATTAAATTTCAGAAAATCTAATAGGACTTAGAACAAATATCTCAAATATGTGAAATATTAAAAGAGGAAAGGAAATATTTTAACTGATTAGACAATATGAAATATGATTTTGACATCAGATAATTCGTTGCTGTTGTTGTTAGGTGTTGTCGAGTTGCTTCCAACTCATAGCAGCCCCATGCCCAGCAGAACGAAACACTGTCGGAGCCTGCACCAGCTCCAGGATCCTTGCTACACTTGAGCCCATTGTCACAGCCATCATGTCAATCCATCTTGTTGAAGGCCTTCCCCTCTTTCGTTGACCCTCTACCTTACCAAGCATGACATCCTTCTCCAGGGAATGGTCCCCTCTGACAACATGACTAAAGTAGGTGAGACAAAGTCTGGTCATCCTCGCTTCCAAGGAACATCTCGGCTGCACTTCTTCCAGGACAGATCTGTTAGCTCTTTGGCAGTCCATGGTACCTTCAGCATTCTTCGCCAGCACCCTTCAGCAGTCTTCAGCAGCACCAAAACTCAAAAGCATCAACTCTTCTTCAGTCTTCCTTATTCATTGTCCAGCTCTCACATGCATATGAGGCAGTTGGAAATATCATGGCCTGTGTCAGGTGCACCATAGTCCTCAAGGAGACATCCTTGCTCCTCAGCACTTGAAACAGTTCCTTCACAGCTGACCTACCCAGTGCTACACGTCATCTAATGTCTTGACTGCTGCTGCCATTGGCCTCGATTGTAGAACCAAGCAACATGAATTCTTTGACAACCTCAATCTTTTCTCCATTTATCATGATGCTGCTTATTGGCCCAGCTGTGAGGATTTTTGTCTTCTTTATATTGAGATGTAATCCATACTGCAGTCTGTTCCTCAATCTTCATCAGTAAATGTCTCAAGTCATCCTCACTTTCAGCAAGCAAAGTTGTATCATCAGTGTATCTCAGGTTGTTAATGATTCTTCCTCCAATCCTGATGCCACGTTTTTCTTCATGTAGTCTAGCTTCTCGGATTATTTGCTCAGCATATAGATAGAATAAGTATGGGGAAAGGATACAACCCTGATGCATTTCCTTCCTGATTTTAAACCATGAAGTGTCCACTTGTTCTGTTCGAACTATAGTCTCCTGGTCAAGGTACAGGTTCCTCATGAGTACCATCAAGTGTTCAGGAATTCCCATTCTTCTCAATGTTATCCATAATTTGTCATGATCCATACAATCAAATGCCTTTGCCTAGTCAATAAGACACAAGCAAACATCTTTCTGGTATTCTTTGCCTTGAGCCAAGATCCATCTGACAGCAGCTATGACATTCCTTGTTCCACGTCCTCTTCTGAATCCAGCTTGTACCTCTGAAAGTTCTCTGCCAATATACTGCTGCAACCATTTTTTAATTATTTTCAGTAAGATCTTACTTGTGTGTGATATTAATGATATTGTTCAATAATTTCCACATTCTGTGGGATCACCTTTCTTTGGAATGGGTACAAATATGGATCGCATCCAGTCAGTTGACCAGGTAGCTGTCTTCCAACTCTCTTGGCATAACCAAGTGAGTGCCTCCAGTGCAGCATCCATTTATTGAAATATCTCAATGAGTATTCCGTCAGTTCCCGGAGCCTTGTTCTTCGCCAATTCTTTCATTGCAGCTTTGACTACCTCCTTCAGTACCATTGGTTCTAGACCATATACCACTTCTTGAAATGGATGAAGATCCACCAGTTCTTTTTGGTACAGTGATTCTGTGTATTCCTGCCATCTTCTCTTGATGTTGCCTGCATCATTCAATGTTTTGCCCTTAGAATCTTTCAATATTGCAACTTGAGGCTTAAATTTTTTCTTCAATTTTTCAGCTTGAGAAATGCTGAGCCTGTTCTTACCTTTTGGTTTTCTAACTCCAGGTCTTTGCACATTTCACTGTAGTAATTGGCTTTGTCTTTTTGAGCTGCTCTTTGAAATCTTCAGTTGAATTCTTTTATCTTGTCATTTCTTCCATTTGCTTTAGCTACTCTCCACTCAAGGGAAAGTTTCAGAGTCTCTTCTGTCATCCATTTTGATCTTCTCTTTTTTGTTGTCTTTTTAGTGACCTCTTGCTTTCTTCATGGATGATGTTCTTGATGTCATCCCACAATTCATCTGGTTTCTGGTCATTGGTGTTCGATGCATCAAATCTATTCTTTAGATGATCTCTAAATTCAGGAGAGATATATATTAGAGATCGTATTTTGCCTCTTGTGGACTTGTTTTAATTGTCTTTAACTTCAAGTTGAACTTGCATATGAGCAGTTGATGGTCTCTTCCACAATCAGCTCTTGGCCTGGTTTTGGCTGAAGATATTGAGCTTCCCCATCATCTCTTGCCACAGATGTAGTCAATCTGATTTCTGTGTGTTCCATCTGGTGAAGTCCACATGTACAGCCACCATTTGTGTTGTTGAAGAAAGGTGTTTGAAATGAACAAGTCGTTGGTCTTGCAAAATTCTACCATGTGAGTTCCAGCATTATTTCTGTCACCAAGGCCAAATTTTCCAACTAC
>NW_006921799.1:5270030-5312714 GCF_000298275.1 Orycteropus afer afer | reverse complement strand
ATCAATCTTTATGCATTTCATTTCATTTTTGACAACTTCCAATTTTCCTAGATTCATACTTCTTACATTCCATGTTCTGATTATTAATGGATGTTTGCAGCTCTTTCTCTTCCTTTTGAGTGGTGCCACATCTGCAAATGGAGGTCTCAAAAGCTTTACCTTAACCATATGAGTAAGGCTGGTACTCTGATAATGCAGCTCTTCCCCAGTCCTACTTTGAGAGCTTTCTAAGCTAAGTGACTCATCTTCCTCCTCTGTATTGGACAATGTTTCTGGACTATTCATAAAGTTGTGCAGTAATGTATCAGACAGTGTTTCTCTGCTATTCATAAGGTTTTCCCTGGCCAATTCTTTGAGAAGTGAATGGACTCCTCCTTCTTTGTAATCTGTCTCAGTCTGAAAGCCCGGCTGATACCTGTGCAATAGGTTTGAAACACCAGTGGCATAGCCTCAAGACTCACAGTAACATGTCCCACAGTAGGACAAATCGACAGACAAGTTTGTCTCCCGTAGCTGTTGGAAACCCCTCCAACCACCCTTACTTGGATGCCTGCGGCTAACTCCTTGATCTGTTCCAGTCTCTTTTGCCTTTCCTGTCCTCTCCCTTCTTCCCACCTCACTGCTTGTGGGGGGTGGCCTGAGTTCCCTCTCCTCACCTGGCTTCCTGCGGTTGAATCCTTGATCTGTTCCCATCTCCTTTGCCTTTTCTGTCCTCCTGCCTCGCTCCTTGTGGGGCATGGCCTGGGTTCACTCTCTTCTTCTGGGTCCCTGTGACTGACTCCGTGATCTGTTCCAGTCCACTTTGCCTTTTTTTTTTGTCCTCTCCCTGTTTCCCGCCTCCCTGCCTGTTCTTAGGTTCCCCCCCCTCTTTTTTTATTTTTTTTTTGTCATCTCCCTGCTTCCCGCCTCACTGTCTATTCTTAGGTTCTCAGGTCAGATAATTTAGGTTTCCATTTAATTCAAATAAATTATGTATCTATATGTTTAATTTTAAGCAAGGTAGGCACAGATAATCAGAATAACCCCACCTATTTCCAGTCACACAAGAAACATCTCAATTCTCATGTCTAATTTCTTATGCTCTTAGGTTTAGAGTTACATTTTGGTTTATACTCTTCTCCCTATAAGATTTTAATTATATGTATGATAGCATTGTATCATTAGCACATCGAATCCTCAGTTCACAGAATAGATAAACATAAGCAAATTGACTGTTAAGCTTCTTTTACCTAAAAAAAAAAAATCTTGTTTTTCCATTTACTCCAAATATAATATCAAAGATTCATTCACTTAGAAAAAAGGGGGTGGGGGAAGAAAGGAAGGAGAGAGACAGAGAAAAAAAAAAAAAAATTCCCAGAGAACTCAGTGGAAATTTCTGAATATCTGACCATGTTTAAAGGATATTTTCTCCTCTTGACAGAAGTTATTAGCAGCTTGTAGAACAAGTAGTTCACTCTTCAGGTTAAATAATGCTCCTTTAATGATGTTTTTTCTTTTCTTTTGGTTACTTTGTTTTAACATATAACATACTCATGCCCTTTTTCCTTGCACTGTACATCACAAGACAATCTCCTGTCCCTGGAAATCAATTCTACTCTTTCCTTTTCTATTGTGTGGATAATAAGATACTGGGAGTTAGTCAACAATCTCACACTTCCCCAGTCCATACTGCTACTTAACATATTGCACTGCAACCTGAAAATTCCATAATTTCAATGTTAATATGGAACAAGTAATTCTTATTTTTGAAGTCTATAAATTAATGTCTTCACCAATAAAATTTGTAATGAGAAAAACTAATTAAATTAGAATAAAAAAGTTTTAGGAGAGTGATTCGCATTCAGCATTATAGCAAAAGTTCTCAAGAGAGTTTTATCCTAATAGTATTTTACAAGCTCTTGCTATGCATTCCTTGGTGCTGCAAATGCTTAAGTGCTCAACTTCTAATGTAAATACTGGCAGTCCAAACCCAGGAGCTTTGGAGAAAGGCCTGGCCATCTTCTTTTGAAGGTTACAGGCTTGAAAACACTATGAAGCACAGTTCTACTCTACGACACATGGGATCACCACGAGTGTAAATAAACTTAAGAGCAACTTTTTTTTTTCCTTTTCCGTGTATAAGACATAGTAATTGTTATCCTGAGGAGAATACTAAAATATAAGACATAGCTTCCATCACAGGAAATATATGTTCTAATTGAGGAAATTAAACTAATGTGAAAAGTTTTTTTTTAATTGTGTGAAATAACAAAATTATATTCTTGGAAATAAAAGACTAATTGACTGAATGGAATGGGAATAAAAACTCTGTTGTAGAGCAACAGAAGATGGAATTTTACATGTTGCCCACGTTTGTTCCCTGTAGCATCTTAATGCCTAAAAAACTAGGTGCAGCAGTTTGCAGTGGGGCTTCTGGGGCTGTCAACAGCTCATTAAGTTGGAGAAGGCCAGATTTAGTGGAGAAGGAAAAGAAAGAAGGGAGAGGCAGGGTAAACAGCTGAGAACAATAAAAATAAGCGAACCTGCCCTGTGGCGCTCTAGCCGACAGGACTGAGCAACAGAGTTCTGCCTGGACAGTGAAGCAGGAACATGGGAAGACCAGCAGACACTCCAGGGCTCTGCTCACAGCACTGGCTTCTAGCGGTAACTTTGGGACCTGTGCTAAGTGAGTGGGCAGCATATCTGAGAAATGGAGCAGAGAACCCTGTGGCTTGGGTCACTGCTGAATTGTGAGCAGAGAGGAAAGCATGCCATGGGTAGGCAGGCCCTGGGATGAGCTTGCAGTGTGGGGCTGGGGTCCAGCTCTTCCAGGACAGTGTTTTGACACGGAAGTGTCCAGAGTATGGGGTTTCTGTGGTTGTTTGAACTAGGCAGAAAATGGTGGCCCCCTAACCATTGGGGTCTTTGCTGAGTTTGAGCTGCAGGCCTGTGAGTGACAGTATAATGTCATTGTCAGCAGCTGACCCAAATGCCAGATACCTGTTACTGGTTCCTTGAAGCTTTTTTTTTTTTTCTTTTATTCCTCCTTCCCTGCCCCACCCAATAGAAGAACCATATTTAGCTATCACAACACTTGCCTGTTCTAATCCTAAATCCCCTTCATGACAAACAGAGACCTGCATCCATGTTCCACATAATGATTGCAGCATTACAAAGAAAACTGTGGCACAACCTAGCACAACTGAATTGTTGTTGTTGTTGTTGTTGTTGTTGTTGTTGTTATGTGCTGTCGAGTCGGACCCGACTCATAGCGACCCCTCCTTGGGTTTCCAAGGCAGTACCACTACTTCCTTCTGAGGAGTGGCTGGTTGGTTTAAACCTCCAGCCTTCTGGTTAGCAGTCAAGTGCCATAGGCACTATGCTACCAGAGCTCCAACCTGAATTAGTAACCAAAAAAATAAAATAAACCAGCTCCATCTTTGCAAAAATATTAAAACATAAAATCAAGACAAAACAAATCAATACAAAACTAATAGTTAAAGACAACAACTTCAAAATGTCTAGGAAACAACAGGCAACTTCAAATCAAGCAAGCAAACAAACAAACAAACAAAAAGTTAAGACAACAGAAATAAAATCTCAAACAAAAATCTCATTAAACAAGGAGGAAGAAGAGGCAATATAATTATCTGAAAAGGAATTTGGGAGATATATTTAGAGAACTCTACAAGAGCTTAAGGAAATCTCAAACAGAACCAAGGAGAACACAGACAGTACCCTGGAAGTACTCAGGAAAACCATTCAAGAACAAAATAACAAGATTAATACACAATCTGAACTCTCACAAAAATAGCAGTTAGAAATCCAAAAGATGAATACTTCCAAATGGACAGGAAAACAGGACAATGTCCTCATAGAACAGACTGGTCCAAAAATATAGAGATAAGAATTCACTCCAAGGTAACCACAGAGAAAATTAACAACCTCCCTAAGCAAACCCAGAAAGAAGGAAAGCATATGGCCTTAGTAAGAACAAAACAACAATAAAGAAGAAAAGAGAGGAAACATTTGACAGCAAAATGAATCCAGCACAGAAAAGTAGATGGACTAAGGAAACTCCAACAACGTGACCAAAAAAAAACACAATAGAATGACAGCAATCAATTCATAGCTATCACTATTTCCACTCTGTGTGAATGGATTTGCACCAATTAACAGAAAGAGTAGCAGACTGGAAAAGAAAAGTAGACCCATCAATATAGTGCCTACAAGAGACCCACCTAAGACACAAACATAAAAACAAAGAGTTAAGGGGTGGAAAAAAATACCAAGCCAACAGTAGCCAAAAAGAGCAGGAGTGGCAATATTAATTTCTGATAAAATAGACTTTAAGGTGAAAAACAGCATAAGAAACAAAGTAAGTCACTTTATAATGCTGAAAGTGTCAATTGACCAAGAAGATATTATTACTGTAAAAAAATATCTATGCACCCAATGAAAGTGCTCCAAAATATATTAAGCAAATATTAATTGAATTGAAAGAGAAAATAGACAATAGTACTAGGAGACTTTAACACACCACTTTCAAGGAAGAACAGATCAACTAGAAAAAAACTCAACAAAGATACAGAAGAACTCAACAACACAATCAACCAGCTCAAACTCATAGACATACATAGAGCACTACACCTAACAAAAGCACAATTCACATTCTTCTCCAGTGCACATGGATCATTCTCCAAAGTAAATCATGTGTCAGGACATAAAACAAGCCTCAATAAATTCAAAAACATTGAAACCCTACAAAGCATCTTCTTGGACCACAATGCTATTTCTAATTTCAAAATTAGAAATTAATAATAGGAAGATCAAGGAAAAAACATCAAACATGTGGATGTTGAATAATACTCTGCTCAAAACTACTGGGTAATAGAAGAAATAAAGAGTGAAATAAAAAAATTCCTAGGAACAAATGAGAATGAAGGTGCATCTTACCAAAACCTATGGGACACAGAGAAAACAGTACTCAGAGATCAATTTATAGCAATAAATGCACACATCAAAAAAAGAGGAAAGAAACAAAATCAATACTTTAACTCAACAACACCAACAATTAGAAAAAGAACAACAAAAAGATCCTGCAGTATCCAGAAGTAAGGAAATAATAAAGATCAAGGCAGAAATAAATGAAACAGTAAACAAAATTTAGAAAAAAAAAACAAGAGAAAATCAACAAAACAAAAAGTAAGTTCTTTGAAAAGATTGACAAAATTGACAAACCATTGGCAAATCTAACAAAAGAAAAGAAAGAGAAGATAGAAATAACAAGAATAATAAACAAAAAGGGTGACATTATAACAGAACCAACTGAAATAAAAAAGAAACTGACAGAATATTACAAAGAATTGTATTCCAACAGATTTGAGACCTAGAAGAGATGGACAAGTTTCTAGAAACACAAGACCTACCTAAACTATCTGAGTTGGAGATAGAATACTTGAACAGACCCATAACAAAAGAAGAAATTGAACAGGTCATTAAAAAAAACTTTCCACAAGAAAAAGTCCTGGCCCAGATGGCTTCAATGGAGAATTTTACCAAACATTCAGGGAAGAGTTGACACCTATACTACTAGAGCTATTCCAGAACATACAAAAAAATGGCATACTCCCAAACTCATTTTATGAAGCAAGCATAATACGATACCAAAACCAGGTAAAGACACCACTAAAAAGGAAAATTACAGAACAATATCCCTCATGAACATAGAAGCAAATATCTTCAACAAAATCCTAGCCGACAGAATCCAACAACATATCAAAAAAATAATACATCCTGACCAAGTGTGATTCATACCTGGTATGCAAGGAAGGTTCAACATCAGAAAAACATTCAACATAATCCACTAAACAAAGAAAACAAAACAAAAGAACTATATGATCATAGCATTTGACACAGAAAAAGCATTCAATAAAATCCAACACCTGTTCCTCTTCAGAACTCTCAGCAAAATAGGGATAGAAAGGAAACTCCTTAATATAATAAAGGGCATATATGCAAAGCCAACAGCCAACATTATTATCAATGGAGAAAGACTCAAAGCATTCCCCTTACAAACAGGAACCAGACAGGGATGCCCTCTGTCATCACTCTTATTTAACATTGTATTAGAAATCCTAGCCAGGCAATAGGAGCTCTGGTAGCATAGTGCCTAAGGCACTTGACTGCTAACCAGAAGGCTGGCAGTTCAAACCCCCCAGCCACTCCTCAGAAGGAAGGTTGGGCAATCTACTTCCGTAGTGATACTGCCTCAGTAACCCAAGGAGGGTTCGCTATGAGTCGGGTCCAACTCGACGGAACATAATAACAACAACAACAAACCAAGGCAATAAGGCAAGAAAGAGAAATAAAAGGCATCCAAATTGGCAGAGAGGAAGTAAAGCTATCTTTATTTGTGGAAATGTGATTCTATACATAGAAAACCCAAGAGACTCAGCAAAAAAAAAAAAAAAAAACTACTGGAAGTAACAGAGAAGTTCAGCAAAGTGACAGGATTCAAGGTCAACATACAAAAATCAGTTGGATTCCTCTACACCAACAAGGAAACCTCTGAAAAAGAAATAAGGGAAAAAAATACCATTTACAATAGCTACTAAAAAGATAAAATATCTAGGAATAAATCTTACCAGAGACACAAAAGACCTATATCAAGAAAACTATAAAGCACTACTACAAGAGACTACAAGAGATCTACATAAATGAAAAAAGCTGCATAGTTAATGCATGTTGTTGTTGTTGATGTTATGTGCCATCAAGTCGGATCCGACTCATAGCAACCCCTCTGAGTTTCCAAGGCATTATCACTATGGAAATAGACTGCCCTATCTTCCTTCCGAGGAGTGGCTGGTGGGTTTGAACCACCAGCCTTCTAGTTAGCAGTCAAGTGCCTTAGGCACTATGCTACCAGAGCATAATGCATAGGTAGGCTGAATATTGTGAAAATATCAATACTGCCCAAAGCAATCTACACATTTCATGCAATCCCCATCCAGATACCAACAACATTTTTTAAGAACATGGAAAAACCAATTACTAACTCTGGTAGCATAGTGCCTAAGACACTGGACTGCTAACCAGAGGGCTAGTGGTTCAAACCCACCAGCAAATCCTCGGAAGGAAGATGGGGCGATCTACTTCTGTAACGATACTGTCTCGGCAACCCAAGGAGGCGTCGCTATGAGTCAGGTCCAACTCGACGGCACATAACAACACACAACATGGAAAGGAAAGAAACCTCGGATAAGCAGAGCACTACTAAAGAAGAAGAACAAAGTGGGAGGTCTCACACTCCCAGATATCAAAACCTACTATACACCACAGTAGTCAAAACAGCATGGTATTGATACAATGATAGACACATAGACCAGTGGAAGAGAATCGAAAATCCATCCATCTATGGAGAGCATGGGGAAGAGATAGCCTCTTTAACAAATGATGCTTGCAAAATTGGATATCCACTTGCAGAAAAATGAAACAACATTTATACCTCACCCCATACACAAAAACAAACTCAAGTTGGATCAAAGATTTAAATGTAAAACTCAAAATCATGTAATTCATCAAAGATAAAATAGGGCAAATCTAGGCAACCTAATTTATGGCATAAATAAACTATCAAGCATAACCCAGAATGCACAGGAGGTGGAAGAGAAGCTAGATGACTGGGACATTTTAAAAATTGAATTTTTATGTGCATCAAAAGACCTCATCAAAAGGGTAAAAAGAGAACCTACCCATTGGGAAAAAATATTTGCCTATGACAAAGGACTTATCTCCAAAATCTATAGAAAACTTCAACACCTCAATGCCAAAAAGACAAACAATCCAATTCAAAAATGGTCAAGGGACATGAACAGACACTTCACTGAAGACAATACGCTGGAAGCCAACAAACACAAGAGGAATTGCTCATGATCTTTAGCCATTAGAGAGATGAAAATCAAAACAACGATGAGATATTATCTCATCCCAGCAATAATAGCAAAGTTCAACAGGAGAGAAAATAACAAATGCTGGCGAGGTTGCAGAGATTGGAACTCTTGTGAGAGATTGAAACTCTTGTGCACTGCTGGTGGGACTGTAAAATGGTACAACAATTGTGGCAAATGGTACGACATTTCCTTAAAAAACTAAAAATAGAAATACCATTTGAACCAGCAATTCCACTGCTAGGAATACATCCTAAAGAGGTGAGAGACAGGACATGAAAAGACATATGCACACACATGTTTATCACAGCACAATTTACTATAGCAAAGATATGGAAACAACCTTAAAGCCCATCAACAGATGAATGCATAACCAAACTATGGTACATTCACACAAAGGTATACTATATTAAAGAACAATAAAGGATACACGAATCATCTCACAACGTGGATAAACCTGGAGGACATTATGCTGAGTGAAATAAGTCAATTGTAGAATGACAAATATTGTATGAGCCTAATACTGTAAAAAGTCAAGGAAGGGTTTGCTTAGGGAAGGGAACTCACTTTTTAGGTTACCAGGAATGGGAGAGATGGGAAGGGAATAATTTTGAACTAGTTGGGGGCCATTTGCTGAGTTGGGTAATGGGCAGGATGGTATGGAAAGAGTCTGTGACCAGCATGATAACATTGGGGAAAAGGAAGACACTGAACTGTGCACATAAGACAAAGATGACAGAGGCTAATACCAGTATATCCACAATACTGCATTACCATTAACACCAAACACCAGGCTACAGATAAACACACAGACAACTGATAAGATCCAATAGGGGTCAGTGGACAGGATTATACTCTTGATAAATTCAGCTGAGGTTAATCTTTCACAGACACCAGTGATACAAAATACTGCAATCATTACAGAAGCAACAGAAGACAGACATAGAGCAATCCCTCATAGAGAGCCAGACACTGTGGGAGAGAGATCCACCAGATCTGCCCACTCAGGACCATTGTACTGGGGGACACCAGACTCAATTGGCACAACAAAATACATAAAAATCTTGTTCAACAACCTACTTTGGTGAGTAGCTACTGGGCTCTTAAAAGCTTTTGAGCGGCCATCTGAGATGCAGCTAATGTTCTCCTATTGTCAGAAGCAAAGAAGAATGAAAAAAAAAAAAAGTCATTTGGAAACAATCAGCCGTAGGACATGATGGACTTTGAGACCAGAAGAATTATATGGTGCTCAGCTACCAATGCCAACCATTCAGGAATGCATCAAAACTGAAGATCCAGGATAGATTGGGAGGGAAAACATGGAACAAAACCCAAAAACACAATAATGATCAGAATTACTGGTCGGATGAAGTCTGGTTGGACCTCAAGACTACGGCCCTGGGATACACTTCGGACCTGGGATAAAACTCACTCCCAAGGGCTGGGTCTAAGCCTAATATTAAATAAGATGTACATGCAGACTGCTTATCCCAAGGTGATGCACCTACATACTCTAAGGAGATACATCCCTTGGAGCAATCAGTCATGGGGAACCAGAGGGGCAACATTCACACGGAGGAAAAGCAGGACACACAGAAGTGCATAACTAAGAAGGGCACAGGGTCAGGGGGTTACTGGGAAGGGAGTGGAGGAGAGTGGGTTGGGGTTGTGGATGGTAATTGGGGAGTGAAATGTACACAAAATGTTGAATGTAAAACAAATTCTGTTCTGTAAATTTGCATCTAAAACACAATTAAAAAAAAAAGAAGAAGAAGAAAGAAAGAAAGAACTCTCTCCGGTGGTGTACTGCCTAAGACATTTGACTGCTAACCAGAGGCTGTCAATTCAAACCCACTAGCCACTCCTCAGAAGAAAGATTGGGCAATCTACTTCCATAGAGATACTGCCTCTGAAACCCAAAGAGGGGTTGCTATGAGTCGGAACTGATTCAGTGGCAATAAGTTTAGGCTTTTTTTTAGTTTTTTAATTCAGAAGAATAAAAGATCACTTGGCCTGGACTGAATTTGGAAGCCTTCTCAAAAAAGAAGGGACTTGAGTTATAATTTGAATGATGGATGGGATTTAGGGTGGCAAAGAGAAGAGAGGGCATTCTAGGCCACTGAGATTGGTGTAAGCAAAAGCACAGAATCTGAAAAGTTCAAGACACTTTAGGGCAGAGTTTAGCTATAGTACAGTGCCAATGAAGTGAAGAGTTACATCCATCTACAAAGGTTGCAACTCAATGGCTAAGGTCTTAGACTGTCAGAATAAGCCCTTCGGACTTCATCTAGTAGGTTGTGGAGAGTCACTAAAGTTCTTGAGTGAGGGAATGACAAGCTTGAAAAGTGTTTTATGACCAACTTGTCAGCAATATGAAAGATGAATTGGCAAGAAGAAAGTAGGGTGAATCATTAAAATAAAAAAAGCTTCTATAATAGAAGAATTAGGGAACAGTGTTAAGAAACTCAGCGAGAATAGTGGTATTTGTAGAAGGGAGGGCAAGGGAAAGAAATGAAATCAAGAGACATTTTTTAAGAAGACTGGACAAAAGTTGGTGACTGGTAAGATGTGAGAGACAAAGGAGAGCAAAAAGAACACCCATGACATCCAGTTTTAAAGCCTGGGTAACTAGAATAGTCATTTTACATTTGTGTATCACATTTGCAAAGCCTATTCATACTGGGAAAAAAAAAAAACAGAGAACAATGAAATCTCTTGCAATAAACATTATGTCTTTGGAGGTAGATAAAAATGCTCTTTCAAATGGGTAATAGATACTTCAAGGATGTTGCCAGCCTCCTCTACCACTGCTCTATGTTCTTTCATATCTATGGAGACTCTTAATAGTTAGTCATAGTTGTACTTCCTCATCCATCCCTCTTTGACCAAGCTTGGATTGAATCAGAGATGGGCACTGAATTGCTGGGATTCTCATCTGATACTTGAAATTGAAACTTGGTAAAAGAGTAAGCTTTAGGTACTGGAATTTAAAAGTAATATAAATGTGAGGTTGGAGAAAGCCATTTTGGGGCATCTATCAAAAGGACTAGGAACAAAGGTCTGGTGAGCTACTTCTGAAAATCAGCCAATGAAAACTCTGTGGATAAGGGATGCAACTGATCATAGAGATGCCACAGGACCAGACAGTGTTTCATTTTTGTGCATTGGTCCTCCATAAGTCAGAGAGCAACAGCTAACAACAACAGAATGAAGGGGCCATGTGCAAATGTAACAAAGAAAATAGAGAAGAGCCAGGTAAGTAGAGAAAAACAATGACAGGAGATGACATTAACATTAAAAGAGAAAGAGTATTTGCCTTAATCTGTCTTACTGATCAGGTCCTGGTTATCTAGTGAGACCCAGCCACACTTCCTGCCTGTGGTTTAGTCAGATACATTTATACCCTTCCTCAAATGTTTCGGTGTGATTTAGCTAGTTTGATGTGCATTGCTTGCAACAACAACATCCCTGATAAAGAAAACCTTCATACTACTTGTCATGAATTTAATTATGTCCCTAAAAAATATGCTTCAACTGGTCTAGGCTATGATTCCCAGTATTGTGTGGTTGTCTTTCATTTTGTGATCTGATGTAATCATCTTCCATTTTGTGATGTGTTATAAATCCTAACCTCTATATGTTATTGAGACAGGACTAATATGTGCTAGGTCTTGAGTCAACAGCCATACAAGAGGGAGTGACTCAAGTCACATTCTTACTCAAGTCCCACCCTTCATCCTCTTATTCAGTCACACTCTTGCTTGAGTCACATTTTTATCCAACAAGATACAAAAAGAGAGAGAAATGGACAGAGAGGAGAGGGATGTCACTACTACCAAGAAAGAACAGCCGAGAATGGAGCATGTCCTTTGGATCCAAGGTCCTAAGCTGAGAACCTCCCAGACTCAGGAGAAGTTTGCTGCTGAAACACCTAGAGATCTCCAAAGAGCAACAGCCCACAGATGTTGAAAGCAGACAAAAACTTTCTCCTAGAGCCACTACCCTGAATTTGGACTTCTAACATCCTAAACTGTGAGAAAATAAATTTCTGCTTATTAAGCCACCTACTAATGGTGTATGTGTTATAATAGCACTAGATAACTAAGACACTAGTGCCTCATGATATCATGAACAGAAATAAGACAACCAGGAAGCTGATTTAGTAGTAGATAATAGGAAGGTAGGGAGAGCAGCTTCAAATGTGTTATGCATCTAACACACCATTGGAATTATAGGAGTGAAGCTAGGTTAGCAGTTGGAAATGTCAATTTAATTGTCATTTAAGTAAAGATAATTGTTAAATTCTCTCACGCGTGAGCTTGTGATAAAAGAAGACAGAGACCCTTATTAAGAGGAAGAAAACCTAGTAGAAGTGGTCCAAGAGATTACCAAATTTCCAATAAAGCTCTTTTTAAAAAAGAAACTGAGAAGGAAAGAAAAATAATGCTCATCCTGAAATATGTCCTTTACCCTTTGTTATAGGAAGAAAAAAAAAAATATATATATATATATATTCTGAAAATTTTTTTAAAAAGTACTGAAAAAATTCTATCAAAGTGAATAGATACTTTTAATGAGTGCAAAAAAAGTAAAGGTGTGTTAAATTTCAGCTGACAAAAGTTAAAGTTCAAGAATTTGTTTTAACAATAATCTATTGCTGTATGTCTATTTTCATAAAAACTTCAAACCTGGGATAGAAAAGTCCCTTTTCTGGTATAAGTTGAAGTCCTCTTTTTCCATAAAATCTTCTTAGATGAAAAAATTTACAAAACTATCCCAAATAAACATATCTTACAATTGAATACTTAGTGTCCTAATTGGGATGCTTTATTCAATATTTAAAAGTGTTATCATTTGACAAACACAAACAAGTGTGATATGTAAGTTGACTTGAATGCTATTCTATTAACACAATTCAGTAGGTGTTTGCTACATAGAGTGAGGCAAAGAAAGAATGAATCAGTTCTAAGCACCAAAGTCGGTTTGACTCCACACTCAGAACCTAGCATAGTGCTAAAACTGCAATTGTGCTTTATAATTTTGAAATAATACCACAACAAACCCTCTAAGTTACTACATATGATCTGGCATCTAAGAAAATGTCTTTTTCTAAGTCTCTTTTCAGCGATTATCAAAGAACAACGTGCAGCCCAACTAAATCAGATGTAACTCTGGTCTGTTACATGTAATTTGGAAGAAAAGAATTCTCTTATACATACAAATGTATTGAACTTTAAGCTTAGGGATGGAGCAGAACTTTTGTAAAGAGTATCAGTAACGTTACCTTATTTCAGACGTAAAAGAAGCTGTTTAGACCATAAAATAATCAAAGAGTTAATCTCGTTTCATTCTTACAGGCGTAAAACCCACTGGAAAGCTTTAACTATGATAATTTTCAAACTTTCAAGTCTGTGCTCAAACCACAAAGCCAGCAAACTACAGGTAACCAAAGGGGCTGTTTGGTAAAGACAGAAATGAACTATGCCTCTTGAAGTGTTTCCAGGGAAATGTGTTTGGAATATTTAAGTCCCAAGTGAGTTACAAAGGTTATTCATTCACAAGTGAGATAAATTCATAGCTGTCAAATTGTCTGGATTCTCTGTGTGATCACCAGGGCTTCAAATCATTTATTTATTTATTTATTTCTAGCAAAAGTTCAATATTTTCACAGCTTCAAATTTGATCGTACTTTATAATTTGGAAATAAAGAATTGCTTCTCTCCCTCACCTGCTCACTGAAGCAATAAAAGTCCATGAGCATATTAAAGCAGTTTTTTCTCTTTCTCTGTATTTTTTTTTTTTTTTAGTAGAGCCAAGTGTTTCTAAATTAGACATTTCTCCTAGTGAACTAACTAGATACAATTAATTAAGTGTCTGATGTCACCAAACAGATAGGGGTGCTAATCCAAATATAAATGTTACAGTGTTTTATATTCAACTATATTCTCTAGCTCTGGTGGCGTAGTGCCTAAGGCATGTGACTGCTAACCAGAAGGCTGGCAGTTCACACCCACCTGCCACTCCTGGGAAGGATGGTTGGGCAATCTACTTCTGTAGTGACACCACCTTAGAAACCCAAGAAGGCGTCACTATGAGTCGGATCCAACTCAATGGCAATGAATGTTTATATTCTGTAGCACAATTGTAAATGAAACTGTTCAATAGAATCTCTGAGATAAATTTTGTCTTCTTAAGAGCTATCAGAGGTGGCTCAGAAGGCAAAGAAGAATTTTATTTTAATTGTTTGGTGAAACATATATTATAAGGTAGGAAGAGAATAAGAATTCTTAAGAAAGACAACAAAGGAAGGTAAGATAACACTTGACAGAACACTTCTCAGGAGACAGAAATGAGCTGAGCTACTGGCCAGATTAATTTTCAACCCATTTCAGCTTGAAAACGTAAAGAAGAAGAGATAGTTCTAGGGAACAGTGCTGAGCCCTGAAGTATTCTTCCCTGAGAAAGAAGCAAGGACTTCTGGGTACTATGACTCCATCCAATAAAGCCAAAATGCATATGTGTACATCTGGCTGGAAAACAAACCAGAGCAATAAGCCTGTTCATACCTGTGCTATAAGCCTAAGCACTTCTAACTCTAAGGAAAAGAACCAGCTGCTGTCAAGTTGATTACAACTCATGGCAACTCCGTGTGGGTCAGAGTAAAACTGTACTCCATAGATTTTTCAATGGTTAGTTTTTCTGAAGTTCAGTGCTAGGCCTTTTTTTCCCAGGCACTTCTGGATGGACTCAAACCTCCTGTCTTTTGATTAGCAGCTGAGTGTGTTAATCATTTGCATTACCCAGGAATTCTAGTGAGAAGAGAATTATTATTACACATGAACAACTACCCCCTTTACCGTGAGACCAGAATAACTAGATGGTGCCCAGCTAACATTACTGAATGTTTTGATAAGAGTCCTGATTAAAAAGGGAGAAATATGGAACAGAATTTCAAACTCTCATGGAATCAAGTGTTCTACAGCCGTTGAGTCTGGATAAGCCTCTCCAAAACTATTGCCCTGAGATCATCTTTAAATTTTAAACCTTAATTCTTAAGCCAAAAATATCCCTTGAAGTCTTTAAAGCAAGCAATAATTTACCTTAATTAGGAAAGAATGTCTGTCTTGAGCATTGTCCTCTTTAAAAAACTAACTACATGGTATCAAATTGACAACAGGACTCAAAAGGTTAGACAGGAAATTGAGGGAGCAGTGAGTTTATGTTAATGAGGAAGAAAAATTCAGAAAAAGAGGGTGAGAATCCTGCACAACTTGAAGCATGTAATTAATGTCACTGATTGCTACATGTAAGAATTATTTAATTGGTATATGTAATGCTGTATATATTCTCAACAACAAAAGACCCGATAGTGTTTTCTAGGTTGAAATTTTTATGGGACTAGACCCCAGGTCTTTCCTCCCACAGAGCTGCTGGTAGGTTTGGACTGCCAGCCTTTCAGTTAGCAGCAGAATGCTTGACCATTATGCCACCAGGGCTCCTTGCCAAATACACTAAGGACTATAAGATACATGAAGGTAAGCAGGAAGAACCTAAGGTTAACTAATGGTAGCATGTAAAGTTAAGTCCAGGATTGCCTTATGAACACAGGCATATTTAGCATATAAGAGAAACATCTTTTAAAGAATGCTGCAGCATTACCCAGACAGCCAGTATTTGGTTAGAGATTCGGGTCATGCTAGTTCCATTTCTACCAATACTACATATGTATATTAAAAACAGTTCATTAAAAAAAAAAAAAAAACTCTTTGTTCATAAAATAATTTACATGTTTTTAAAAATCAAATGTCTTTCGACATATTTCCTAACACTGACTAACTTTAGAGGATGTGTCCCATACTTCACTAATACATACATGCTTGAAAATTGTTTATAAATCAAATGATATTTTAATTATCTAAAGAAGATGGCTATTAAGGAATCCTATTATAAAGCACTCTCTAATCTGAAAGAATTTTTCATGTGTGACTTTACTTTTTTACAGAAATTAAAGTTTTACAATAAGTAAAGGACTTTTGTACAGTTCTTTAATTTCTTTTATTGCTTGAAAGATTGAATAAATCCAAATTCATATAAAAAGAAAAAGAAACATTAATGGCATATGAGTCTCATTAATTTAACAGCACAGTTTAGGATGGAATAGGTGAGATCATATCTAAGGACCTGCTTTCAATTTGGGGCTCAAGAATATCACAAAATATTATAAAAATATGAGTAACTAAAAATAAATTAAGGAAGTAGAACAATAATCACTGGACTCAATTTTAAAATATATTTATTCTTTTAATTACATATTTTTTGCCTTCCTCTTCACAAAGTTAATGTGTTCACCCTCTCGTTAGTGGTGACCCTCCCTTCTCTACCTTCCCCTGGTAATCATCAAAGAATATTTCTTTTTTTGTGAAATGCTTTTCTTGACTTTTTACAGTAGTGGTCTCATACAGTATTTGTCCTTTTATGATTGACTAATTTCACTCAAAATAGTATCCTCTAAATTCATTCATGTTATGAGATGTTTTGCAGATTCTTTATTGTTCTTTAATGTTGCATGGTATTCCATTGTGTGTAGGTACAATGCTTTGTTGATCCATTCCTCCATTGATGGACATTGTTGTTTCCAACTTTTTGGTTTTAAGAATAGTGCTGTGAAGAATGTGGGTGTGTATCTATCTGTTCATGTCGCAGCTCTTATTTCTCTAGGATATATACCTAGTAGTGGGATTGCTGGATCATATGAAATATTCATTTCTAGTTTTTCAAGGAAGTGCCATACCATTTTCCACAGTGGTTGCTCCATTTCACAGTCTCACCAACAGTATATGAGGGTTCTAATCTCTACACACCCTCATCAGCATTTATTATTTTCTGATCAATTGAACTCTGCTATTAGTGCTGAAGTGAGATGATTAAAATACAATTATTTTGAAAAAATAAAATTAGCCATATAGGACTGAGAAATGCTCAAATTTGACATAGTGTAAGATTCAACAGACTTGCAAAGTGAAAACTGATAGTAATTAACTTCTTACTAAATAAGAGTAATGAGACAAGCATAGAATTGATCATTTTAAAGGAAAAAAGAAAATCATGGAAGATATGATTATTCATTTCAATAAAAATTCAGAATAATACATTTTCTTTGGATCAAATTCATTGTTTATAATTCTACTGTGTTAAATGCTAAATTTACCAACAAGTTTTGCGGGGCAGAAGAGAAGCTTAAGAGTCAAGCTTCCTCAGTGAGAATTTAAACTCAGCTACTAGGTAGCTATGTGACCACTTTAACTTCATTCAACTTCAGTTCCATCTTCCAAAAAAAAAAGAAGAAGAAGAAAGAAAGAAAGACTGAAAGAAATTCAGATACTGGGTATATACTCTGTGGTAGTTAAATTTGTATGTCAACTTGGCTGGACCTGGTTGAGTGGCTGGGCAGCTGGTGGTAGTTATTCCCCATGATGAGATTGGCAATCAACTCCATGGTGGGATCTATCACAAGCAGCTGAGTAGCTGCTTTGGGGATGTGGTCAGCTTCTTGTATATAAGCAGAACCTTTGGGGATAGTCTCTAGCTTATGGCATGCTCGGACCCTGCATGTAGCCATGTCATTGCTCAGCAGCCTGCTATGCTCTGCCAACCTTGGGACTTACAATGGACTTAATGGACTTAAATTAATGGCTTGCCATGTGGTTTGGTAACATTGGGACTGTGCCTTTTTACTTGTCAACCTTCGGTTTGTCAGCCTCAGCAGCCCACAGCTGTCTGAGTGAAGAAACTCCTCTAGCTCCAGTGGGCCGGGAGTAGGAGGCAGAGCTGGACCCCAAGGTTGAAGGGCTTTCACCCAGTCCCTAGAGCCTGGCATTTTGAACTTGGACTTAAAGCCTCCAAACTGTTAGAGAATAAACTCCTGTTTGTTCAAGTCATCCCATGTGGTATATTCTTGTCAGAGTGGTACTAGGTAACCAGAACATACTCCATAAGCAAGTTGTAAGGGTTTAAAAATATAATGCATTTAAGCACTTAATGCAAAATTAAGTCCACAATAAAAATTAAATGATCTATTATTATTTATGGAAATATTTAATAAATATTCCTAGTTTAATTTAAAATTAACTTTCAGGAGATTAGCTTCTTCTTACTGAATTTTTACTTGATTGAACCTACCCTGTTTGCTTCCACGAAAGGATTCAAAGAACTTTACAATTAATGATATGTGTTCAATACTGCCATAAAAATACAAATACAAAAATTAAACCCATAGAGCAGGGAATGTAAGTGGATATAGTTACTAAAGTTCAATCTTTATTTCCTGGCTACCATGACAGAAACAGAAAATATTAGGTTGTACAAGTTCTACTTTTTAAGTTATAAATTCTTCAAGAAAAATAAAAATAATAAAATATTTTTACAACATTTTCCAAAATATTTTCCTCTCTCAAGTTTCATTTGATTCTCCACAAAAGTCCTCTAAGTCTGTTAACCAGGTATGACAACCCGATTTAATGTATGAGGAAAGTAAAGTCCAAAAAGGTCAGAGCTAAGAAGAAACAGACCTGAAACTTGAATCCAGGTAGGGAAAAGTGCATATACAAAAATTAACTTAGTTCTGAGCTGTCTTCAAGGATAGGCAAAAAAGGTGTGAGTGTGAGAGTTTGTGTGTATATGTGGTTGGAAGAAATACCTCCTATTATCTGACAAAATTTTTAATGAAAGGAAGCACACATTACACCAGTAAACATAAACTTTTACCTCCCACTAAAACTAAGACAAATTAGTAATAAATATTTATACAAGGAACTTTAAACCACAAAAATGGGCTGTGATTTTGATAGAACTCTTAAACAAAATGCAGACATCTTCTTTATGAATCTATTATATAGCCTGAGGGAATGATTTTACATTGATTCTGCAAAGGAATTATTTTTAAACTGCAGAGGTTGGAGTAATATTTTCTAGGGCAATGGTATTATTTCAAGAAAGATCTATTAAGAGATCTTTCTAAATTCAAACCAAAACTATTGCCATTGAGTTGACTCTGAGTCATAATGACCCTGTAGGACAGAGTAGAACTTCTCCATATAGTTCCCAAAGTTGTAAATGTCTACAGAAACAGCCTGCCACATGTTTCTCCCATGGAGCTGTTGGTGCATTTGAACTATGGACCTTTTGGTTAGCATTAAAGCTCTTTAGCCACTACATCGCTAGGACTCCTAAGAGCCTACTACATGCCAATATCTAAGCTAAGTTCTGAGTATTCAGAGATGAAAATTATGATTCTGGTCTATCAAAGGTCTACTGGTCCAGTGGAGAAATTAAATTGTGATGAAATGCCCTCCTGGTGACAGAGGTTGTGAAAGCAGTAATGAGAGATCAATTAAATATGTAAATCCAACTGGTGGAGTCCATGTCTTGGGGCTTCAGAAGACATTTGCCAAGTAGACAAATGCAGAGCAAGTGTTGCAAACTGAAGAAAGAGTATGTGCAAGGAAAAGGTGAAGCAGATGTTAACAGAAGGTAATCAATTCAGGATTGCTCGAGCTTTAAGACACAAGGAAAAAAGGTGGAAAAAGTGGTTGAAGCAACATAGGGGTCATAGAGGGCTTTTTATGCTGTGTTAGAAGTATAGAGTTTGCCCTTTGGGTAAAGGAATGTTATTGATGTCTATTGAGAAAAGAAAGGATATGGTCTGATGAAGACAGGAATGAGGACCCTGAGTTTTATGTCACTATCAGTATGACCAGTTCTCCAAGTGACCAGTTTGTTAAATTTTCCCATTCTATTGATTACCTATATTGTTACAATAATGAAAGATTCTCAGGAGAAAATATTGAACAATGTTCATCATCAAAAGAAGATGGAAGGAATAGAGTCACAGTACCAAAAGAATTGGTCAATGTTAAACCATTTCAGGAGGTATCTTATGATCAATCAATGGTATTAAAGGAAGAAGTCTGAGCTGCACTGAAGGAATTGGTGGAAAATAAGGTTTCAGGAATTTATGCAATACCCAGTAAGATGTTTCAACAAAAGAATGCAGCACAGGAGGTGCTCACTCATTTATGTCAAAGAATTTGGAATGTAGCTACCTGGCCAATCATCTGGAAGAGATGCAATGCATATTTATGCCCACTCCAAAGAAAGGTGATCCAAAAGAATGTGGAAATTATCAAATAGTATCATTAATATCACACACAAGCAAAATTTTGTTGAAGATGATTCAAAAAATGCTTGTAGCAGTGTATTGATAGGGAACTGCCAGAAATTCAAGCTGGATTCAGAAAAGGGCATGGAACAAGGGATATCATTGCTATGTCATAAGGATCTTAGCTGAAAACGAAGAATACCAGAAAGATGTTTACCTGTTTTTATTGACTATGCAAAGGCATTCAATTGTCTGGATCACAACAAATTACTGGAAAAAAAATGGTAATTCCAGAACACTTAATTGTGCTCATGAGGAACCTGTTCATAGACCAAGAGGCAGTCATTTGAACAGAACAAGGGAATATTGAATAGTTTAAAATCAGGAGAGGTGTAAGTCAGGGTTATATCCTTTTACCACACTTATTCAATCTGTATACTGAGCAAATAATCTGAGAAACTGGACTATGTGAAGAAGAATGTGGCAGATGACACACTCTTACCTGCTGAAAGTGAAGCTGTCTTGAAGCAGTTACCAATGAAGAACAAAGACCCCAACTTTCACTATGGATCACACCTCAACATAAGGAAAACCAATTCTTACAACTGGACCAATAAGCAACATCACAATACATGAAGAGAAGATTGAACTTGTCAGGGATTTCATTTTACTTGGATCCATAATGAACACCCATGGAAGTTGCCATCGTTAAACCAGATGGTGTATTGCACTAGGCAAATCTACTGCAAAAGACTTCTTCAAAGTGTTAAAGAGCAAAGGTGCCACTTTGAAGACTAAGGTCTGCCTGGCCCAAGCCATGGTATTTCAATAGCCTCATATGCATGTGAAAGCTTGACAATGAATAAGGAAAAGCAAAGAAGAATTGATATATTTCAATTACGGTGTTGGCAAAGAATACTGAATATACCATAGACTGCCAGAAGAATGAACAAATCTGTCTTGGAAGAAGTACAGCTGAAATTCTCCTTAGAAGCGAGGACGGCAAGACTTCATCACTCATGCTTTGATCACATTATCAGGAGGGACCAGTCCCTGGAGAAGGATATCAAGCTGGTAAAGAAGAGGGTCAGTGAAAAGGGGGAAGACTCTCAGTAAGATGGATCGACACTGAGTCTGCAACGATGGGTTGAAGCATAGCAAGAGTTGTGATGATGGTACAGAACCGGGTAGTGTTAAATTCTGTTGTACGTATTGTCACTATGAATCAGAGCCAGCTTGACAGCACCTCACTACAACAATCACAGCAATTACCAAAAATCATTTTCCATATAAAGTTTAGGAGCTCTGGTAGCCTAGTGCCTAAGGCACTTGACTGCTAACCAGAAGGCTGGAAGTTCAAACCCACCAGCCACTCCTCGGAAGGCAGATGGGGCGATCTACTTCCATAGTGATACTGCCTCAGAAACCCAAGGAGGGGTCGCTATGAATAGGGTCCGACTCATCGGCATGTAACAACAACAATATAAAGTTTATAGGTTTGTGAATTGTTAATTGACTTGTTTTCATTTTGACTTCATAGCAACATTTCAAAGAATGTAAGTTTGCATTTGCTGCTGAGATATAATCAAATTCAGAGCTTGGATAGAGAGAATAGGCCTTTGCCAGGAAAAGATAGCAAGGAAAATGGGCACACAGCACAGCTCAGGCATCTGAGCCCAGAAAGTTTATGAGAAGTGTGGAGGGGGCGTTGTAGAAGGGGGTAAGCTTGAAGGGACCAGAGGGAGAAACTAAAGGGTAGAGAAAGGGAAGACTGAGGGAAGATTGTGTAACACAGAGAGGACACTGGGGAGAAGGACGGAGAAAAACAGAGGATCGGAGGACAAGGCTGAAATCAAAGAAGGAAAGAAAGGGCAAAGGAGAAAATGTGGGAATAGGGAAAAGTCTGAGGGCCATGACACCCCTCAAGCTCCCTGAGATCTATCATCTATGCATATAAGTGATGTAAACATTTTTATGTCAAATGGAATATTTGGCAAATTGTTGTTAGGTGCTGTCAAGTCAGCTCCGACTCACAGCAACTGTATATCCAACAGAACAAAACACGGCCCAGTCCTGTGCCAGCCTCACCATCCTTGCTATACCTAAGCCCATCGTTGTAGCCACTGTGTCTCGTCTTCCTGCACTATATCAGACAATATTGCAGCACTATTCATAAATTTTTCCAGTAATAGATCAGCAGTGTTTCATTGCTATTCATAAAGTTTGCACTGGCTAATTCTTTGACACATGCATGGCCCCTTCCTTCTTCCAAGTCTCTCATAGTCTGGAAGCTCCGCTGAAACCCTTCCATGATGGGTGACCCTGCTGGTATTTGAAATAGCGGTGGCATAGCCTCCAGCCTCACAGCAACATGCAAGCCACCCCAGTATGACAAACTGACAGACGAGTGGTAGATTTGGCAAATTAGACATTCATAAATTTTATTTTCAGCAAATTGACTTTTAGCTAATTGAATTTTTTTTTTTTTTTTTTTTTGCAAATGATCAGGTCCCATTACAGAATACACAATAGGAGATATGTGTGCCTAGACCTGGAAGGGGGATGAAGAATAAAGGAAGAAGTGTTTGTTTGTTTGTTTGTTGTTATTTAACTGGAAATTTGAATAAATTCATAGGAAAGAAGACAGTTAATAAAAGTACCAAAAAGAGGTGGAATATTTTTGTAGCAAGGTGTTCCGGTTACCTTTGTTGCATAACAAACGTTGCCAAAACCTAGTAGTTTAACAAATAATAGCATTTATTTTGTTCACAAATCTGTACTTTGGGTAGGGCTTGGCAAGGACAGCTCACTCCTGCTCCAGTAACAACAGAAATGACTCAAAGGCTAGGGAATAAAATCAACAAAGATGCTGCTTGCCACAGTCCCAGCTCTTCTTAACTGTGCTGGTTAACTTTATGTGTCAGCTTATATACATGTTTTCCTATTGCTTTTGTTTCTCTAGAGAACCTTAATTGATACATGCATTCATTCACATGCCAGTGACTGATGTTGGCTCTAGATTGGGAGGTCTTAGGACCTCTCCGTTTTGTCTCTCTGCCTGGGGTGGTTTGGGCTTCCTTACAACATGGTGGTTGAGTTGAAGGGCAAACATTCAAAGAGAAAGAACCAGGCAGAAGTTGGATTAACTTTTCTAACTTAGCCTCAGACATCACACAATATCACTTTTACTGTATTCACAGGACCATTCCTATTCAAGAAGGGTGAACACAGAACCCACCTTTTAATGGAAGACCATTAATATCATATTAGAAGAAGAAGTTTGTTATAGTTATTTGTGTGGCCATCTTTGGAAAAAATAATTTGTGACCAAGCTCACTAGGATAACAACAACAAAACATTAATTCCACAGCACAGGGATAAAATAACCTGGGACAGACAAGAAGACAGTTTTCATCCTAGGGAGAGGGCAGATTAGGAAGTCAGCAGATTGTAAGATGATTTAAAGAGAATGGGAGAAACAAGAAACCCAAAGGGGGTCACTCTGAGTCAGAATAGACTCAATGGCATGAGTTTTTTGTTTGGTTTGGTTTGGTTTTATGTAAGCCGGTTTCAAATGAAACCTTGGCCCTGTGATTTTTCTTCTTTACTTTAAAGTCAAGTGCAGGGGGTTATAATTTGTCATATTTAGATTAAAGTTTTACCACCCTTTAAAGTACCTCATCTTGAAGTTCTTTCCTATTTTGCTATAATTATTAGTAGGCAGGGGTAGATTACTCAAGAATCAAGGTAAGCACAGGCTTACTTGTGCTTACTTGCTAATCTTGCACATGTCTTTCACCAAATCTGGGCTTACTTGTGCTTACTTACAAATACACTTGGATTGGTAAGTAAACAATAGTAAACCCATGCTTACCTTGCTTACTAGGTACTCCATTCCTATCAGAGACTGTAAATTTGAAAAGGCTTTGATTCTGTAGGAAGGTGCTATGAGTTTAGGAGAGAGATTCTAGCCATACCTTGAGGGAGAATCTTTGACACAGTGAAAATGGTCACTCATTACTAAGTAAGTACAAGGAAGCCTGTGCTGACCTTGTTTATTAGGTAATCCAACACTGTTAACAATCGTAAAAGAACTAGCACAGGTATTCGGAAGACCTAATTTCCTCCTTTTGCTGTCTTCTTGGGGAAGAATTGAGCAAAGGTAAGAAATGGAGTCAAAAGCAGATTATGTAATAAAACATCATGTCAATTCCAGTCTGCCCTAGTCTTTCTCCAGTATCAGTTATCACTATATCCTATACTCTGTGTGCTATAAAAAGTCCTCCAAATATTTCCAAGGATGAAGAAAAAACATCCTTAAAAATAGCATGTTTAATAATTCCTAAGACTTACCACTCACTGTGGTTAAGGCATTGGACTGCTAACCAAAATGTTGGTGGTTAGAACCCACCAGATGATCTATGGGAGAAAGATGAGGCAGTCTGCTTCCATAAAGATGTACAGCCTTGGAAACCTGTGAGAGTCACTATGAGTCAGAATTGACTCAATGGCAGTGGGTTTGGTGGGTTAATGCTTACCACTAATTTATTGTCAGAATTTTAAAATTACTCACAGGTAGTTACACTTATCTAAGTTTTTCCTTGTCTTTCAATGTCTACTGTTTTCACCTTAGATATTAAAAATAACATTTTCCAGCTTAATTATTTCTGGAATACTTTGTCTATTTCAAACCTATTAGTTAATATATACTTATTTCTTTATCCCTGGGTCCAAAGGAAATTAAATCTTGGAGAAAATGTAGATAGAATAAGGAGAAATATTGTTTTCCATGTTCACTAAGGTTCAAGAGGAGTAAGAACTACCTTTTGTTAACCTGTTGGGGAAGGTCAAGGCAAGTAACTGTGTTAATGGACCAATCACTGAACTTTTAGGAAAGGTTTAAAAGCATAGAGGTTGAGAGATTTGAACTGCCGGAAGCTATAGAGATTTGCTGGCAGAATTTCTAAGAGGAGTTTGAATGTTAAAAGGGGAATTATGAATGGTGACAAGTGCAGACTTAGAGCGAACTCTAAGGTTTGATGCAATATTTGGCTACTAGAACATCTAAGAAATTCTGTACATGATTTTTGCTACCCTAAAAGATTTTTCTACCCCAAAAAGATAAGTACAAGCTTTGTATAGTCTACAAATCTACTACAGCTCTGTCAACTCCATTTATTCTTCCTATTACGTGAGTTGCAGATCCCTTCCCTTCTCATATTATCAGAGTTTATTCTTCAATTATCCCCTCTTTACTGTATCTTCAAATTCTCTTTTTAGACTCAGTCATTTTCACCAACATATCAGTACATTCTAGTATCCTTACATCTTTAAAACATCATTTTCCTTTGACCATTTATCCCCTGCATACCCCTCCAAATGCCACTCTTCTCACAGCCAAACTTCTTGAAAAACTTGCCTCAAACCCTACATCAAAATTCTCACATCACATTCACTGTTCAGGCACTTCAATGGTATATCCGTTTCTACAATTACCCTGAAATTGTCAAGGTGAGCAATGATCTCCAGTGTGCAAATCTAATTAGCACTCTTCTACACTCAACCTTCTTGAATTCCCAAGTGTCAATATATCTGTCACTTGATCCTCTTCAAAACATGACCACCAATCCTTATTAGTGTATTTGGCCAGCTTCTTCTACTCTTGACCTTCAAATTATGAAGTTCTTTTGGGCCTTGCGTGGAGCCTCTTTCCCTCTGCACTCTCTCTTAAATGATTAATATTTTAAGTTTCATGGATTAAAGTATTATCTTTATGTCAACAGCTTCTAAAACTTCCATCTCCTGCTTTGATCATTCTATTGAGCTCAAAGCTCATGTATTCAATGACCTACTTGACAGCTCTACTTCACTTGGTTGTTCACAGTATCTAAATATAACATGTATCAATCCAAAATTATTTATATATGGCTTTTGGTATGGTGGCGTAGTGCCTAAGGCATTTGACCGCTAACCAGAAGGCTGGCGATTCAAACCCACCAGCCACTCCTTGGAAGGAAGATTGGACAATCTATTTCCAAAGAGATACTGCCTTGGAAACCCAAGGAGGAGTCACTATGAGTTGGAACTGACTCAACAGCAGTGAGTTTAATTTCATCTCAAGAAATGGTCCTATGATCCATCCAGTTTCTATAAACAAATACTTGACACTTGCCCATCTTCCCTATCTTTCAAGTCCACATCTAATCCATACCAAGTCCCAGTCAATCTCACTTGAAAAATATACATTTGATCACCCTACCATGGTTTATGCAGTTCATCATTGATGTTCCAGGTCTCTAATTCTCCCATATCATGTGCAACATCCTCTCCATTCTTCACTTCAGCTCCACCAGCTTTCTCCTCGTTCCACAAAGCAATGTTTTTGCATTTAAGTTTTTCTCTATATTGTTGCTATTGTTGTTAGGGGCCATCGAGTCAGCTCCAACTCATAGTGACCTTATGGACAACAGAATGAAACGTTGCCCAGTCCTGTACCAACCTCCTAATTCTTGCTATACTTAAGCCCATAGTTTCAGCCACTGTGTCAGTCCAACTCATTAAGGATCCTCCTCTTTTTTGCTGACCCTTCACATTGCCAAGCATGATATCCTTCTCCAGGAAATGGTCCCTTTTGACAACATGACCAAAGTAGGTGAAATGAAGTCTGGCCATTCTTGCTTCCAAGGAGATTTCTGGCTGCACTTCTTCCAGGACAGATTTGTTATTCATTTTGGCAGCCCATGGTACTTTCAGTATTCTTTACCAACATCACAACTCAAAAACATCAACTCTTCTTTGGTTTTCCTTATTCCTTCTGCAGCTTTTACATGCATATGAGGTGATTGAAAATGCCACTCTTTACTTGGGTGAGGCAAGCCTTAGTCTTCAAAGAGATATCTTTGCTCTTCAGCACTTTAAAGAGGTTTTTTGCAGCAGATTTGCCTAGTGCAATATGATGTCTGATTTCTTGACTCTGCTTGCATTGGTGTTGATTGCACAACCAAATAATATGAAGTCTTTGACAACTTCAATCTTTTCTCTATTTATTGTGATGCTGCTTATGGGTCCTGTTTGAGGATTTTCATTTTCTTTACATTGAGGTGTACATTGTACTGCAGACCATAGTCTTTAATCTTTATCAGTAAGTGCTTCAAGTCATCTTCACTTTCAGCAAGCAAGGTTGTGTCATCTCCATAACGCAGGTTGTTAATGAGTCTTCCTCCAATCCTGATGCCACATTCTTCTTCATGTAATTCAGTTTCTTGGACTATTTGCTCAGCACACAGATTGAATAACTATGGTGAAAGATACAACCCTGACACACTCCCTTCCTGATTTTAAACCAGGCAGTATGCCCTTGTTCTGTTTAAACAGCAACCTCCAAGTCTATGGACAGATTCCTCAGGAGCACAAATAAGAATTTTGGGATTCCCATTCTTCTCACTGTTATTCATAATTTGTTATGATCCACACAGTCTAATGCTTTTGCACAGTCAATGAAAAACAAGTAAACATTTTTCTGGTATTCTTTGCTTTCAGCCAAGATCCATTTGACATTAGCTATGATATCCCTCACTCCATGTCTTCTTCTGAATCCAGCTTGCTTTTCTGGAAGTTCTCTGTCAATATACTGCTGCAACTGTTTTTAAATCATCTTCAGCAAGATTTTACTTCCATATGATATTAATTATATTGTTTGACAATATAATTAATATTTCCACATTCTGTTGGGTCACCTTTCTTTGGAATGGGTACAAATATGGATCTCTTCTAGTCAGTTGGCCAGATAGCTGTCTTCCAAATTTCTTGGCATAGATGAATAAGTGGCTCCAATGTGGCATCCAGTTGTTGAAACATTTCAATAGGTATTCCATCAATTCCTGGAGCCTTGTTTTAACACCAGTTCCTTCAGTGCAGCTTCAACTTCTTCCTTCAATATCATTGGTTCTTGATCATATGCCACCTCCTGAAATAGTTGAACATCGACCAATTCTTTTCAGTACAGTGCTCTCTGTGTTGTTCAATATTTTACCCATAGAATCTTTAAATATTGCAACCTGAGGTTTGAATTTTTCTTCAGTTCTTTCAGCTTGAGAAATGCCAAGTGTATCCTTCCTTTTTGATTTTATAACTCCAGGTCTTTGCACATTTCATTATAATCATTGACTTTGTCTTCTCAAATTGCTCTTTGAAATCTTATGTTCAGCCATTTTACTTTATCATTTCTTCCATTTGCTTTAGTTACTCTCCATTCAAGGGCAAGTTTCAGAGTCTCTTCTGACATCCATTTTGGTCTTTTCTTCCTTTCTTGTCTTTTTAATGACATTTTGCTTTTTTCATGGATGATGTTCTTGATGTCATCCCACAATTTGTCTGGTTTTCAGTCATTGGTGTTCAGTGCATCAAATCTATTCTTCAGATGGTCTCTAAATTCAGGAGAGATATAATCATGGTCATATTTTGGCTCTCATAGACTTGTTTTAATTGTCTTCAAGCTTCAACTTGAGCTTGCAGTTGATGGTCTGTTCCATAGTCAGCTCCTGGTCTTGTTTTGGCTGAAGATACTGAGCTTCTCCATCACCTCTTTCCACAGATGTAGTTGATTTGATTCCTGTGTATTCCATCTGGAGAAGTCCACATGTATAACTGCCATTTATGCTGTTGAAAGAAAGTATTTGCAATGAATAAGTCGTTAGTCTTGCAAAATTGTATCTTGTGATCTTCAGCGTCATTTCTATCACCAAGGCCATATTTTCCAACTACTGGTGATTTTTCTTTTTTTTCCAACTTTTGTATTCCATTCACTAATAATAATCAAGACATCTTGATTGCATGTTTGGTCGATATCAGACTGCAGAAGTTGGTAACACTCTTCAATTTCCTCATCTTTGGCTTTAGTGGTTGGTGTGTAAATTTTAATAATAATAGTATTAACTTGTCTTCCTTGTAGGCATATGGATATGATCCTATCACTGATAGCATTGTACTTCAGGATAGATCCTGAAATGTTCTTTGTGATGATGAATGTGTCACCACTCTTCAATTTGCCATTCCCGGCATAGTAGATCATATGATTGTCTGATTCAGAATGGCCAAAAACAGTCCACTTCAGCTCACTAATGCCTAAGATATCAATTGTTGTGCATTCCATTCATTTTATATAACTTCCTATTTCTTAGATTCATGCTTCATGTATTTCACATTCCAATTATTAATAGATGTTTGCAGCTGTTTTTGTCCCCATTTTGAGTCTTGCCCCATCAGCAAATGGAGGTCCCTAAAGCTTTACTCCATCCATGTCATTAAGGTCCATTCTGGTGGTGTAGTGCCTAAGGCCTTTGACTGCTAACCAGAAGCCTGGAGGTTCAAACCCACCAGCCACTCCTCAGAAGGAATATTGGGCAATCTACTTCCATAGAGATACCTCCTCAGAAACCCAAAGCGGGGTTGCTATGAGTCGGAACTGACTTGAAGGCAGTGAGTTTTTTTAGTTTTGTCTACTTTCAGGAGGTAGCTCTTCCCCAGTCATATTTTGAGTGTCTTCCGACCTCAAAGGGTTCATTTTTCAGCACTATATCAGACAATGTTTCAGGGTTATTGGTAAAGTTTTCCAGTAATATATCAGTGTTTCATTGCTATTCATAAGGTTTTCACTGGCCAGTTCTTTGAGAAATAATGGCCCCTCCCTTCTTTCCAGCCCATCCTAGTCTGGATGCTCTGCTGAAACCTGTCCACCATGGATGACCCTGCTGGTATTTGTAATACCACTAGCATAGCCTCCAGCCTCACAGCCACCAGAGTGTGACAAACTGACAGATGAGTGATGGGTTTTTCTCTATGGGAATTCTTTATTCACAATCTGTGTCTAGTTGATAGCTTCTTAGTTTTCACATCTATGTTAAATTTTCTTAATAAGGCTTTCTCTGATTCAAATAAGGAGGTCCCTTATGCTATGCTGTCTCATAGCACCTTCTATTTCTGTTGTTGTTGTTTTGTTTTATCTATTTTTTTGCACTTATTTCTTACAAATTTTAAGTATATATTTGTTTTACTCACTCAATGGCACTATATCTCTTTTGTTTTCTTAGTCCAATGCACAGCACATCCTAGGAACAAAATAAAAATACATTAAGTAAATATATTTGTTGTTGTTGTTGTTATGTGCTGTCGAGTCGGCCCCGACTCATAGCGACCCCTCCTTGGGTTTCTGAGGCAATATCACTACGGAAGTAGGATTGCCCAACCTTCCTTTCGAGGAGTGGCTGGTGGGTTTGAACCGCCAGCTGTCTGGTTAGCAGGCAAGATTTAGAGACAGAAAATTACATTGGAAAGAGCAAAGGTTCTGAGTCAAAAGTTTTAGGTAAAATCCTAGCTCTTCCATTTACTAGTTGTCACTTTTAATATTAGTAACTCTGAGTCTTGGTTTCCACATCAATAAATGAAAATTATTATCAGGATTAAATGAGAAAATATATGTAAAAGTACATGGACACATTCAATAATAACATAACCTTTTCATCTTTTAAGAAGTGTCTCATAATCCAGCAGTTGAGTTCTAGAATCATCTCCAGTTTTTGAAAAGGTAGTCTCTTAAACTTTTTAAAACCAACACTATTTTTTATTGAACAGCTACCAAATCTACTATCTATGATCTACAATACCTAATTCATATACATATGTTAGCAATCTACTGTACACAACCCAGGTCTATTTCAGAATTTCATAGACATACTATGTTAAGGATCTAAGAGGTGTTCATACAGGGAGAAGAAAGGAAAGGAAATATATCACAAAAGAAATTGGTGTATCTGAGTTTGACACTGCCAAAAGGTCCCTATGTAGTAACTGCAGTTGGAAGATAGTTTAAAAAAAAAGAGTATGCTATCATAAAACTTGAGCAAATTTCTTTAAAAATATTTTTCTTTTTAAACATGTAGACTTTATTAAATAGGCTGGTAGGAGTATAAAATGGGATTAACATAATTCTGAAGATCAACTAGACAATGTATATCAAGAAATGTGAAAATTATTATACTTTTTGTGGACCTAAAAACTATAAACATAAAATCTTTGAGTTGCTTTGGTTAAAATTAGGAGAAACTATATGTTACAGTGATAAAGCAGCTTTGAAAGAAAAAAATACTATTTCATACACTTTGAATTTTCAGAAAGTATAAAGGAAAAGATGTTAACTATATTTGTATATTTGTATTCCTAAAACTTCTGAAGCACAGAGAATAAGAATAAAAATAACAAAAAATGTGATATATCATGTGGGAGAAAGGGTTTGCTTATGTATGAATTCAGTCCCTGTCTTTTGTCATATTGTCTCAGAAAGAAGAAGCTTCCTGAGATACCCACATGTTCATCTTAAACTAATCAACACAAATGTCTCTCTGTGAAATGTATTCAGTATGAAACATAAATGCTAAGAATGTTTCTGTCACCAAGAATGCTCATTTAATATTTAGACTAGATCTGTTTAATATAGGTAAAGAACAGCAAGGAGAGCAGTATAACTGGAGCAGCTTTAGGAGGGGTGAATTTTGTAGAAATGAGGACAAAGAGGAGGGGGAAGCTAGACCCCATAGAGTTTTTTGAGGCTATTTAAGAATTTGGGATTTTATTCTGAGAGGGATGGAAAGTCATTATAAGCAGGGCTTATAGCAGCAGTGAGATGTCATCTGACATGTTTTAGAGGATCACTCAGGCTTCTATCCTGACAATAGACTGAAGAGGGCAATTGTAGAAACAAGGAGACCCACTAGAAGCTATTACAGTAATCCAGGTCACAGATGATGGTGGTTGGGACCCGAGTAAGAGCAGAGGATTTGGTGAGAAGAAGACAGATTCTATAGAGCAAATAATAGTTGCTGATGAATTGGCTGTGTGGTTTGTGAGAAAAAGAGCAGTCAAAGATGACTCCAAGGCTTTTGGTCTGAAAATCTGAAAGAATGAAGTCAACTGAAATGGGGAAGACAGATGATGGAACAGATTTAAGTTTAGAATGGGGTAGCAGCAAAAAGCAGTGTGGTATTGGACATATTGCATTTATGGTGTCCATTATGCATCCAAGTGGAGCTGTCAAGTAAGCATTTGAATATAAGACAGTTTAGAATTTTAGAAAGAGGTCTGGACTGGAGATGTAAATTTGGGAATCACAAGCATTTGGACAATATTTAAAGCTGTGAGACTGGATGGAATCACCAAGTTAGTATGTATAGATCATAGAACCAAAAACTGAAAATTAATGTTCTTCAACATTAGGATATTGAGGGGAATTAGGAAACCAGCAAAACACTCTGAAAACAAAGCAAACAAAACACATCAGCTACTTGTGATGTAGGGAATAAAAAATCCAAGTGTGGTATCATAGATGCCATGTAAGGAAAGTCTATCAAGGAGGAAAGAGAAATCAACTGCATCAAATAGAACTGATGGCACAAAGAGGAGAAATAAGAATTTTGACCACTAGATTTAGCAATCTGGAGCTCTTTGGTGACTGTGACAAGAGATGTTTTCAGGGAGTGATGGAGCTAAAGCCTAACTGGAGAGGATTCCAGAAGAAATGAGAGAAGATGAGCTGGTAACAGTCTTTTGAGGAGGTTTTCTGCCAAAAAGAATTAGAGAAATTGGGTGATAGATGGAAGGAGACAGAAGGAATTGCATTGACAATAAGAGAAAAACTGTAACTTCTTTAAAATATGTGTACGTATATGTAATGTATAAAGAACTCTGGTGGCATAGTGGTTAAAGCACTTGGCTGTGAACCAAAAGGTCAGCAATTCTAACTCACCAGCCACTTCACTGGAGAAAAATGAGGCAGTCTGCTTCTGTAAAGATTTATAGCCTTGGAAACCTCATGTGGTAGTTCTACTTTGTCTTGTAGGGTCATTGTGATAGTTAAGCTGTGTGTCAACTTGGCTGGCCCTGGTTTTGAATGGCTGGGCAGATGGATGTAGTTATTTCCCATGATGAGACTGGTAATCAGCTCCTGGTGGAATCTGCCAGAACAGAAGCATTGAGAAAGGTCTCTGTAGACTTTTGGCACACTTGGACCCTGCATGTAGCCAAGTTATCATTCAGCAGCCTGTTATGTTGTCTGAAGATCTTAGGATTGTTCCTGGATTTGAAAGAGTGGCCTGGTGTGTTGTTCAATAATTTTGGGACTGTGCCATTTTATTTCTCAACCTTGGATTTGTCAGCCTCAGCAGCCATCTGAGTTAAAAGAAGCCTCTAGCTTCAGTGGGCCGGGAGCAAGAGGCAGAGCTGAAGCCCAAGGTGGAGGGTCTTTCACCCAGCCCCTCAAGCTGGCATTTGAACTCGGACTTCTAGCCTCCTAAACTGTAAGAGAATAAACACCTGTTTGTTAAAACTCCCATTTGTGGTATTTTCTGTTATAGTAGCACTAGAGGTAACCAACACTGTCACTAGGAGTCAAAATTGATTCAATGGCAGTGGGTTTGGTTTGGTTTATGTATAATGTATATATATTTAAATAATGTATATGCTATTAACATTTGATTAGGGACACTGATACAGTACAAGCTTCCCTCTGGAGATGGAATGAGAGAAGAGTGTTAACCAATGTAGCAAATGGCTATTTGCATGAAAAATCTGGTACTTTGAAGAAGGAGTGTGGAAGGGAATTAAGAAACTAAAGAACCTTTTCCAAAAAGAAATAAAGATCCCAGGTGTGTCTTAGTCTGGGTTTTCTATAAAAGTAAAACTAGTAAAGCTTACATATATTTCTACATAGAGAAAAAAAAATTATCTCAAGGAAATGGCTCATGCAGTTGCAGAGGCTGGCAAGTCCCAAGTCTGTAGGTCAGGTGTCAAGATGAAAGCTTCTCCTAACACACATAGCTGCAGGGACTGACAAACCCAATACAGCAGGCTGCTGGCTTTGGAGGCTAACAAAGCCAAGACTGAGAGGTAAAATGGCAAGCTGCTGGTGCATAGGCTGTGAAGGCAATGATCTGAAGATCACTGGACAATACAGTAGGACACTGATTCAAGTCCAGATGATGATGAGCCAGATGTGGCATCTCACTCAAGAAAAAAACCAGAGCACTTTGTCAAAGCTTTTCCATATATATTGTAATCAGACCACACCCTGAAGGAAACTCCCTTTCATCTGATTGACTGCTCATAACAGATTTCATCATGGAGGTGATTACATTTCATCAGATGTCATCATGGGGATGACTACATCATAATTGCTAAACAGCTTAAAATCATGGCTGAGCCAAATTCACATACAACCTTAACTATCACAAGGTACATCCAGAACCAGTAGTAGTACCAGCAGTAGTTTAAGGGGTTGTCAGACAAGCAGTCAAGCATAAAAAGCTTTGTCCCCCAAGGACCACTACCATGACCCATTTCTGTTAAGTCACCTGATAGTCTTTTCTGCATCTATATGAATATGGGGGCAGATAGGTTTATCTAACTGGTTTATAGGGCATTATAGATAATTAGAATCCCAGAAACAGAATGTGAAAACTAGAGTCATCTGTATAGACTTGGAATTATATAGCAGCCTTAAAATATTTGATGAAACATATAACCTAAAAAAGATTACTCCAATTAGCATGCTGAGTCTAGTTAATCTTTTGTAATTTAGTTCTTAGCCTGAGTCGAGGCCACAGAGGGAGAGTTTCTTTATTATATGAAGCCCAAATCAGCAATTCTTCTAGTTAGAAAAAAAAAAAAAGTCATACAAGAAGTTGCATGCATTTTATTATCTTCTCTCTCCATGTACATTGAATTCCTTGGGGAGAAGTCCACTGTATTTTAAATAAATGAATTTTATGCAACTTACTGTTCTTTGAAGTTCTGGTTGATGGAATTTTCTGCATGAAGAACTGGTTTGTTTGGCTACCTTTTCAAACTTCAAGGCTAAATTTTGAAAGGAAGATATATTTTCTCATAGGACTCCAAGAAATTTGTACTGGAAATGAAGAAATTACTTAAGTTTTAGAAAGTGCCTTGTAAAGCATTTCCAAAAAATCATTCTGAAAGTTAGTTTTTAGTTCAAGAGCTGTCTGAATGCTCCTTCATTGTACAGAGCATGAACATTATATATTACCACTCATCTCCTGATACTTTCTATTGACAAAATTGTTTTTGTTGTTGTTGCTGTGAAGTGCCTTCAATTTGGCTCCAATAGTGACCCTATGTACAACAGAATAAAACACTGCCTGGTCCTGCGTCATCCTCACAATATTCACTATACTTGAGGGATAATCGCAGCCACTGTGATAATCCATCTGGTTGAGGGTCTTCCCCTTTATCGCTGACCCTCCACCTTACCAAGCATGATATTCTTCCCTAGGGACTAGCCCCTTCTGACCGCATTGCCAAAGTATGTGAAATGAAGTCTGGCCATTCTTACTTCTAAGGAGGATTCCAACTATGCTTTCAAGACAGATCTGTTCATTCTCCTGGCAGCCCATGGTGTTTTCAGTATTCTTCACCAACACCACAAATCAAATGCATCAATTCTTCTGGGGTCTTCCTTACTTATTGTCCCACTTTCACATGCATATGAGGCTATTGACAACACCATGGTTTGGTTCAGGCACACCATCTTTGCTCTTTAACACTCTAAAGAGGTCTTTTGCAGCAGATTTGCCTAGTGCAGTACGACCTCTGATTTCTTCCACAGGCATTGATTGTGGACCCAAGTGAAATGAAATCTCTGACAACTTAAATTTTTTCTCCATTTATTGTGCTGTTGTTTATTGGTGCAGTTGTAAGGATTTTTGTTTTCTTTATATTGAAGTGTAATCCATACTAAAGGCTATAATCTTTGACCTTCATTAGTAAATTCTTCAAGTCATCTTCGCTTTCAGTAAGCAAGGTTGTGTAATCTGTATATCACAAGTTGTTAATGAGTCTTTCTCCAATCCTAATGCTGTGTTCTTCTTCATATAGTCTAGCTTCTCAGATTATGTGTTCAGTGTACAGATAGAGTAAGTATGGTGAAAGGATATAACCCTGCCACACACCCTTTCTGATTTTAATCTATTCAATATCCCCTTGTTCTATTCAAATAACTACTTTTTGGTCTGTGTATAGGTTCCTCATGAGCACAATTAATGTTCTGGAGTTTCCATTTTTCACAATGTTATTCATGATTTGTTATGATCCACACAATCATATGACTTTGTATAGTCAATAAAACAGATAAGCATCCTTCTAGCTTTCTTTGCTTTCAGCCAAAATCCATCTAACATCAGCAATGATATCCTTCATTCAGTGCCCTCTTCTGAATCTGACTTGGATTTCTGGCAGTTCCCTGTCAATATACTGCTGCAAGCATTTTTTAATTATCTTCAGCAAAATTTTATTTGTATGTGATACTAATGATATTGTTTGATAATTTGTGGGAATTAAAGAAATTTGTACTGGATTGCCTTTCTTTTGAATGAGCAGGTAGCTGTCTTCCAAATTTCTTGGCATGAATGAATGAGCTTCTCCAGCTCCGCATATATTTGTTGAAACATCTCATTGGGTATTCCCATCAACTCCTAGAACCTTGTTTTTCACCAATTCCTTTTATCCAGCTTGAAATTCTTCCTTCAATACCATCAGTTCTTGATCATATGTTACCTCCTGAAATGGTTGAATATCAACCAATTCATTTTGGTACAATGACTATATTCATTTTATCTTTTATGCTTCCTGCATCATTCAATATTTTGCCCACAGAATCCTTTAATATTGCAATTCAAGACTTACATTATTACTTCAGCTTTTTTTTTTTTTAGCTTCAGAAAGGCCAAGTGTTTTCGAAATATATATATATATATATATATATATATATATATGTTGTTGTTGTTGTTGTGTGCCGTCGAGTATATATATATTTGTGTGTGTGTGTGTGTGTGTATATATATATATATATATATCATCAATGGAGCTCTGGTAGAGTAGTGCCTAAGGTGCTTGACTGCTAACCAGAAGGCTGGTGGTTCAAACCCACCAGCCACTCTTCGGAAGGAAGGTTGGGCAATCTACTTTCATAGTGATACTGCCTCAGAAACCCAAGGAGGGGTTGCTATGCATCGGGTCTGACTCGACGGTACATATATATAACATATATCATCAAGGTTATATTCCAGGTCTTTGCATATTTCATTATAACATTTTACATTTTCTTCTTGAACTGCCCTTTGAAATCTTTTGGTTTTTTATTTCATTTTTTCCATTTGCTTTAGCTGCTCTCTGTTCAAGAGCAAGTTTCTGAGTTTCTTCTGACATCCATTTTGGTCTTTTCTTCCTTTCCTGACTTTTCAATGACCTTTTGCTTTCTTCGTGTGTGATATTCTTAATGTCATCCTATAACTCATCTGGTCTTCTGTCATTGGTGTTCCATGTGTCAAATCTATTATTCAGATGGTCTCTAAATTGAGGTTGAATATAATCAGGGTTGTATTTTGGCTCTCATGAACTTATAATTTTCTTCAGATTCAACTTCAGCTTGCATATAGGCAATTGATGGTCTGTTCCACAGTCAGCTCTGGCCTTGCTCTGACTGATGATATTGAGCTTCTCCATTGCCTCTTCCCACAGGTGTAGTTGATCTGATATATTTGTGTGTGTGTGTGTGTGTATATATATATATATATATATCATCAATGGAGTACTCCATCTTGTGAGATCCCATGTACAGTCACCATTTATGCTGTTGAACAAAGGTATTTGCCATGAATAAGTTGTTGGTCTTGAAAACTCTATCATGCAGCATCATTTCTATCACCAAGGCCATATTTTCCAAATACCAGTGTGTCTTCTTTGTTTCCAACTTTTGCATCCCAATCACCAGCAATAATATTGCAAACTGCAGAAGCTGGTAAAATCTTCAATTTCTTCATCCTTGGCTTTAGGAGTTGGTGGATAAATTTGAATAATAGTATTGACCGGTCTTCCTTGTACGTTTATGGTCATTATCTGTCACTGACAACAATGCACTTCAAGATGGATCTTGATACGTTCTTTTTCATGATAAATGTGATGCCATTTCTCTTCAATTTGTCATTCCCAGCATAGTAGACATATGACTGTCAGATTCATAATGGGCAATACTGGTCTATTTCAGCTCACTAATGTCTAGGACATTGATCCTTATGCATTCCATTTCACTTTTGACAACTTTCAATTTTCCTAGATTTGTACTTCATACATTCCACATCCTGATTATAAAGGGATGTTTGTTGCTTTTTCTTCTCATTTTAAGTCTTGCCCCATCAGCAAATTAAGGTCCAGAAAGCTTTAATCCATCTACATCATTAAGGCTGACACTACTTTGAGGAGGTAGCTCTTCCCAGTTGTGTTTTGAGTGCCTTCCAACCTGAGAAGCTTATATTCCAGTGCAATATCAGACAGTGTCTCACTGTTTTCATAACGTTTTCCAATAATATATCAGACTATATTTCACTGCTATTTATGAGGTTTCAGTGGCCAAGTTTTTCTGAAGTGGATGGCCCCATCCTCCTTCCGAGTCTGGCTTAGTCTAAACAAAATTAGTTAATGAAAATTCATTGTACCTGAGGTGAAAATGAGCTATATAAGTCAAATTCAGTCTTTCCTACCCCCAGGAGTGGCCAGAAACTTTCAATCAAAGATCATAATAAGCAAGGAAAGAAGTAAGGAAGAGAGGGAGGGAGGGAAATAGAAGAAGAGAATAGAGGGAAAATGAGGGGAGGAGAGGAGAGGAAAAGAAAGGAAAAAAAGAAATGAAAAATTTACCTAATTAGCTACCAGTCAAAAACTAAAAAGGTCAAATGGCTTGTCAGTAAGGAATTTGAGAAACAAGATTTAAACAGGAAAAGCTAATTTCATTTGCTATCCTTAGGCACCCAAAATGAAAAGAAAAACATTTCACCAATTTATTCAATTCAAAAATAAGAATGGCATATTCTGTCTCCAAAGCACCATTGTGATATGATCTGTGCAATTCAAGTTCATTGTGCGATGTACAGGTGATCAAAACTGAAGTTTCTTCATCATATGTCTTTAATCATAGAGTTTTTGTGCTTTTGAAAGAATAATTTTGGAGAACAAGAGCATGGAGACTTATTTTATTTTAATGCATTCAAATGACTGAAGCATAGAAATTTGTTGAAGATATTTATTGAGCTGCTACTCAGATGAAGGACTTTTTGGAATTAATAGGCTCTGGGAGACCCAACTTGTCAGACCCCTAATGGCTCAGAAGATTGTACATCCTTGTGAATATGACAAGACATCTAAACACCCTGAACCTAAGACTGCAGGGGGACAAAGGAGAATTGCTGATTTGTTCGAAGAAGTACAAGTATACAAACTCCATGTGAACATGTGGACTGAGCAGATGGCAGCTGAAGATGGTACTCACTTCCCATTCTTGAATGTTCAGAGCTCAAAAATTAAAAGAGGTTGAAGAATTATGGAATTAATTGATGGAAATAACACCATCAATTTAGAAGAGATTCGTAGAGTTTAATGAACACAAATCATATTAAATTCTGTGGCTTCCTTTAGAGGTAATAGCCAAATGTGTCTGAACTAGCAAATGTGTGCTCTTTCAGAATTGTTCAATATCACAAGAAAGAGGTTAAACTAAAAGTGGATTGTGCTCCCTACAAGATAAAGTGTCCCTAGAAATTGAACTTACCTGAAATTTCAATACATTTGGTAAAATTCTTTGAAATATTTGATCCTCATCTTGCTCTGGAAGTATCTTTCTTGTTGTAGTGAATGCTACTGATAATCATGACCAAATCCCCTTGACCAGGAATGGCATACCCAATCCCAAGCTGCTGTTGTTGCCTACTAATGGCACAGAACTAAAACTATTTCTAGCTAATTGCTTTCAGCCAAGCAAAAGCCACCTACCCTGGGAAGTTATGCCCCACCCTTATCACAATCAATGACTGTGTTGGGCAGGCCCAGGCTTACTTCAAGGACCAACTCAATATCAAAATTTATGCCCCAGAATTCCCCCATGGGAAAAGGCATCCTAGGTTAAGTACCTTTCACTCCCTATCCTGCTTCCTTCCCTCCTTTTCTCCTGACAGAATAAACAATACCCACCTGAATTTCTGTCTCAGGCCCTGCTCCTAGGGAATATAAGCTAAAACACTTGTTACTATGAGTAGTCCTAGGAAGCAGATCCTAAGTTTAAGATTTTGGAGTTGAATTATTTGCCAGCTAGCTGGTTGAGGACCCCAATATTGGTGGTAGGTGGATAAATGGTAATCCCTGGCATGTGGCAGTGAAATTATAACTGTGGGACAGGATATAGGCAAAAGGAGACTCCTTGGCTTGTGCAATATTGGTTATTTTCAAAAGGAACAAAGAAATCAGATGAGTGCCCAAATCTGATAGCCAGACTCATCAACCCAATATCTATGCCTCTTGCACACCCAGACACCCACCTGCTCAGTGGATGTAAGAAGCAATAAGAAGAAAAAAGTGCAGAACAAGTTGGAGAAGGATTAACAATGTATGAGAGACATGGGAAAATGTACAAAGGACAGTCTTAATGTCTCATTTGTTTAAAATTTTTAATTGAATTACAGTATATACCCAGAAAGTTACATCAAAAAATGGAAAAAGGCATTATAACCTCTGTGCATTTGGGTGACTACTGCCATAGATGTTTGAAGAAAGAAAAAGAAAGGATCAGGGCAATTCACCATCAATTCAAAGCAAAGTCTGAAATCTAGAGAGCTCCTGAGTTACATTTAAAGAAAAACACTCATCATCTATATTTAGCATAGCTCTAAACCAGAAAAAGAAATGTTTTCCATCAAGCTGATACCAACTCATGGTGACCCCATGTGTTCCATGGGACTTTTTAGCTGTAATCTTTACCAAAGCAAATGGCCAAACCTTTCTTCTATGGCACCAATGAATGAGTTCAAACTGCTAACGTTTTGGTTAGTAATTAAGTGTAAACCATTTGCAACACCCAGTGACCTACTATAGCTCCAGTGCTATGTTAAATCCACTCTCTGTTAAAACATTGTCTGAAGTTACCTGAACCATCTGGACAATCCATAGAGTATCACACTGGTCAACTATATTGGTAACATCTTTTATTCCTGCTTGTGAGCAAGAAACGGTAAGTAAAACACATGCACTCCAGATGGTGTGAGTTTAAGACTCAGCATTCAGAAGCCTGACACATTGGTGAAGTTTTTAGGAGTTCAGTTGTCAGTGGTTTGACAGGACATTTTCCTGCCAAAGCAAAGGACAAAGTTATTACATCTTGTACTTGTTACCTTAAAAAACAAAACAATTGGAAGGCCTTTTTAGCTTCAGAGGAGTAACAATATTCCACACTTGAGGATACTGTTCTGACCCAATTATAAGGTACTACAGAAGACTGCTACTTTTTTAAGTAGGACTGCAAAACAGAAGAGTTCTATAGCATATCCGGGCTGTGGTACAAGCAGCACTGTCACTAGACCACATGCCTGGCAAAATTTGTGGTCCTAGAGGAATCTGTGCTAAGAAAGGGTACAAGGTGGAGTATCTAGCAAGCTCCCATAGGAGATTCACATGAAAATCCCTATGGTTCTGAAGCAAGACTATACTGATGGCAGCAGAGAACTATACACCATACATGAAAGACTTTTTGCAATGCTTCTGGGCCTTGGTAAAGAAGGAACATCTAATCCTGGAACATCAAGTAACCATACAGCAGCCATAACTACTCAAAATAAGCTGGCTATGTCAGACACGCCACTTTATATGGTTGGGTGGGTCAAGCAGCAATCCAGGATCAAGCTCAAGAAGGTTCAGAGGGCATAACTAAGTTGTGCAAATAAGAGATTTACTGATGGCCATGTCATTTATCACTGTTTCACTGATGTCTCCTACCCTATTTATAACTATGGTCTTCTGGAGTGTTCCCTAAGACAACTGACAGAGGAGGAAATAACCCAAGATTGGTTCACAGATGAGTCAGCTCAGTTTGCAGTTAAAATCTTAAAACAGATTGCTACTGCCACTATAGAGTGAAGAAAGAAATCTTATCAGTGGATAGAACTTGAAGCAAGCACCTGATCTATTTTGTGTGGAAAGTGACCCAAGGTAAGTACAGACTTATGGGGAATGGTGAATGCCTTTGTTAATTGAGCAAGGGCCTGGAAGGAGCAAATGAAATATTGAGAATAAGGACGTCTGAGGACGAGCCATGTGGGTGAATTTATGGACACAGGCATAAATAAATAGGAGCTCTGGTAGCATAGTGCCTAAAGCACTTGACTGCTAACTAGAAGGCTGGCGGTTCAAACCCACCAGCCACTCCTCAAAAGGAAGGTTGGGCAATCTACTTCCCTAGTGATACTGCCTCGGAAACCCAAGGAGGGGTCGCGATGAGTCAGGTCTGACTCAACAGCACATAACAAAAAAAAAAAAGAAAAAAAAGAGGCATAAAATCTGAAGATCTTTGTTTCACACATTATTACACACCAAAGAGAAACTATTGCCGATGAAGAACTAAATTTGTTGTTGTTCTGTGCCGTCGAGTCGGCCCCGACTCATAGCGACCCCTCCTTGGGTTTCCGAGGCAGTATCACTACGGAAGTAGGATTGCCCAAC
>NW_006921799.1:5254716-5269403 GCF_000298275.1 Orycteropus afer afer | reverse complement strand
CTGCTCGACATCTCGTATGCCGTCTTCTGATTAAAAAAAAAAAAAAAAAGCCATTCACTGCTATTGAGTTGACTCTGACTCACAGTCACTCCCATTGGGTTTCGGAGGTGGTAAATCTTTATGTAAGCAGATTGCCCCATCTTCTTTCTGGGGAGTAGCTGGTAGGTTTGAACTGACAAGCTTCTGCTTAGCAGGCAAACATCTTAGGCACTGCACCACCAGAGCTCCTTAGAGTTCATGATAATAATGGTCAATTTCTCCTCTCAGTAGTGTAACTTTTTTTTTTGTTTTTTGTTTTTTGTTTTGTCTGCTGGTCCATTGGCATAAAGAGCTGAAGCACACAGATGCTGATAATTGTTTTATGGTCAACAGAACACTTAGGATAAAGAAAGGTTAACCCAAACTAGAACTTTTAATCCAATAGAGCCAGTTTATAATGATAGGACATACAAATTTCACAAACGGGTCACTGGTAATAATTGGGATGATAGCTAATTTTACTTCCACCCTTGACTTCCAGATGCTTATATTCTAGCTATTGATCACATACTCAACCTATGGGTTCAGTGCATACACTACCTCCTGGAGGATATCACCTAAATAATCCCTGAGCTGTTATCTTAACCAACCACTTAACAGGTCATATCCTTATTCTACTAGGCTGGATACTTCAACTCATGAGATATAGACAAGACAAGTGGAATCTGTGTCTATAGTCATATCTCTTTATAGCTAGAAAATGGGACCCTTAGTGTGAAAAAAATGTTGTACAAGATATTATGCATATGTATCAGGCATTCTGTTTTTCAGATGGTGATTCTGCAGGTAAGGCAGGCTAACCCAGGTCTACAACAGGTGTCCATTCTGGTAAGAAAGAATCACTTCTACCCTCTAGGTTAAAAGGAGTTCACCATAATTAATGTAAGCCCTAGGGATTGGCCTCAGGCCTAAGGCAGTCACCTGCCACACCCTAGGCTGGAGGTTCAAACCCAACAGCCACTCCCCACCTGGTAGCCAGGGCGTCTCTTTAGGAGCTCTGGTAGTATAGTGCCTAAGGCACTTGACTGCTAAGCAGGAGGCTGGCAGTTCAAACCCATCAGCCACTCCTAGGAAGGAAGTTTGGGTGATCTACTTCCATAGAGATACCACGTCAGAAACCCAAGGAGGGGTCACTATGAGTCGGGTCCAACTCGATGAAACATAACAACAACAACAACAAATAGCTAAACCCCTTTAAATACACCTTATTTTATTATTTTGATTTTAGAATCATGTAAACAATATATAGAAATTTTTAATTAAATAAAAAGGGAATGAAGCAGTCTCCAACAATGAAGAATAAACCAAAACCAAGGAATATTACTTGTTGTTGTATATAAAGTTGGAATCATAATCACACAAAGCATAATTATATCAACTAGTTTTAAAATGTAGCATCTTGGAAAATGGATGCAAGACATGAATAGACATTTTACCAAAAAGGACATTCAAATGGCCACTAAACACATGAAAAGATGCTCACCATCATTAGCTATCAGAGAGATGAAAATCAAAACCACAATGAAATATCATTTCACTCCCACTACAATGGCTAAGATAAAACAACAACAACAGAAAGTAATAAATGTTGGCAAGTATGTGGGAAAATTGGAAACTTTTATCTGTTTCTGGTTAGAATGTAAATGGCAGAGTCTTTATGGAAAGTAATGTGGTGGTTCTTTAAAACACTAAAAAAGATTTAAAAGCAAAGACTCAAAAAGAGACTTGTGCACCAGTGTTCACTGCAGCACTATTTGCAACAACAAAAAGTTCGAAATAAGGTAAATGTCCATCAAAGGATGACTGGATAAACAAAATGTGGGATATACATACAATGAAATTGCTCAGCCAGTAAGAGAAATGAAGTCTTGATACATGCTACAATATGGATGGAGCTTGAAGCCATTATGCTGAGTGAAGAAAGTCAATCACAAAAGGGCAAACATTGTATGACCATATATATATATATATATAAAACTCACAGCCATCTAGTAGGATCTGACTCATAGCGACCCCTCCTTGGGTCCGTATATCCATATCACTATGGAAGTAGATTGCCCAGTCTTCCTTCCAAGGAGTGGGTGGTGGGTTTGAACCACCAGGTTTCTGGTTAGCGGTCAAATGCCTTAGGCACTACACCACCAGAGCCGCTATGTTGTTGTCATTGTTGTTAGGTGCTCTCGAGTTATTTCCAACTCATAGCAACCCTAAGCACAGCAGAACAAAACACGGCCCAGTCCTGAGCCAAATCCATGATTCTTGCTGTACTTGAGTCCATCACCACAGCCACCATGCAAATCCATCTCATTGAGGGCCTTCTCCTCTTTCGTTGACCCTCCTCCTTACCAAGCATGACATCCTCCTCCAAGGAATGGTCCCTTCTGAAAACATGACCAAAGTATGTAAGACAAAGTCTGGCTATTTTGCCTCCAAGGAGCATTCTGACTGCACTTTCTCCAGGACAGACCTGTTAGTTCTTTTAGCAGTCCATGGTACTTTCAGCATTCTTCAAAAACACAACAGCTCAAAAGCATCAATTCTTTTTCAGTTCTTCCTTATTCATTGTCCAGCTCTCACATGCATATGAGGCAACTGAAAATACCGTGGCTTGTGTCAGGCGCATATTAGTCCTCAAGGAGACGTCTTTGCTCTTCAGCACTTGAAAGAGGTTCTTTGCAGCCGATTTGGCCAGTGCTATACATCATCTGATGTCCTGACTTCTGTTTCTATTGGTGTCGATTATTGTAGAACCAAGCAATGTGAAGTCTTTGACAAGTTCAGTCTTTTCTCTGTTTATTGTAATGCTGCTTAATGGTCCAGTTGTGAGGATTTTTGTTTTCTTTATACTGAGATGTAATCCATGCTGCAGACTCTATTCTTCAATCTTCATCAGTAAGTACTTTAAATCATACTCACTTTCAGCAAGCAAAGTTATGTCATCAATGTATCACAGGTTGTTAATGATTCTTCCTCCAATCCTGATGCCATGTTCTTCTTCACATAGTCCAGCTTCTCGGATTATTTGCTCAGCATACAGATTGAATAAGTATGGTGAAAGGATACAACTCTGACACATTCCCTTCTTGATTTTAAACCATGCAGTGTTCCCTTTTTCTGTTTGAATGACAACCTCCTGGTCTATGAACAGGTTCCTCAGGAGTACAATTAAGTGTTCTGGAATTCCCATTCTTCTCAATTTTATTCACAATTTGTTATGATCCACACAATCAAATGCTTTTGCATAGTCAATAAAACACAAGTAAACATCTTTCTGGTATTCTTTGCTTTGAACCAAGATCCATCTGACATCAGCAATGATATCCCTTGTTCCACATCCTCTTCTGAATCCAGTTTGCATTTCTGGAAGTTCTCTGTCAACATACTGCTGCAACCATTATTAAATTATCTTCAGTAAGATTTTACTTACCTGCAATAATAATGATATTGTTCCATAATTTCCATACTCTGTGGGATCACCTTTCTTTGGAATGGGTACAAATATGGATCTCTTCCAGTCATTTGGCCAGGTAGCTGTCTTCCAAATCTCTTGGCATAACTGAGTGTCTCCAGTGGGGCATCCATTTGTTGAAACATCTCTTTGGGTATTCCATCAATTCCTGGAGCCTTGTTCTTTGCCAATTCTTTCAGTGCAGCTTCGACTTCTTCCTTCAGTACCATTGGTTCTTGATCATATGCCACCTCCTGAAATGGATGAAAATCGACCAGTTCTTTTTGGTACAGTGACTCTGTGTATTCTTTCCATCTTCTTTTGATGCTTCCTGCATCATTCAATATTTTGCCATAGAATCTCAATATTGCAACTCAAGGCTTGAATTTTTCCTCAATTATTTCAGCTTGAGAAATGCCAAGCATGTTCTTCCCTTTGGGTTTTCTAACTTCAGGTCTTTGCACATTACATTATAGTAATTGGCTTTGTCTGCTTAAACTGCTCTTTGAAATCTTCTGTTCAGCTCTTTTATCTTGTCATTTCTTCCATTTGCCTTAGCTACTCTTCACTCAAGGGCAAGTTTCAGAGTCTCTTCTGACATCCATTTTGGTCTTTTCTTTGTTTCTCATATATATGTAATGACGTAGTGCCTAAGGCATTTGACTGCTAACCAGAAGGCTGACAGTTCCAACCCACCAGCCACTCTTTGGAAGGAAGACTGGCAATATACTTCTGTAGAGATACCTCCTCAGACACCCAAGGCAGGGTCACTGTGAGTTTGAACTGACTCAATGGCAGTGAGTTTGGCATACACACACACACACACACACACATATTTGTTGTTGTTGTTGTTATGTTCCATTGAGTCGGCCCTGACTCATAGCAGCCCCTCCTTGAGTTATCAAGGCAGTATCACTCCAGGATTAGATTGCCCAGTCTCCCTTCCGAGGAGTGGGCTGGGGGGTTAGAACCGCCAGCCTTCTGGTTAGCAGTCAAGTGCCTTAGACACTATGCTACCAGAGCTCCTTATATTTATGTGTATATATATATATATATATATATATGGTTGGAACCCTGAGTAAGATGCATGGCATACCTAGGTTCTCACCAGCCCCACCTCCTCCCACCCATCCTCACTCCCCACATCCCACCCCTGTTCTCCATCCCTCCTTCTTCCACTATGCCAAGCTCTTAAGACCAAGAACAAGAATAAAAAAATAAAATCATAGAGTAGCGTTACTTAAGGCAAACAGTATTCTTCCTAAGGATCACATCAAAAAGGGAAATGCAGAGCAATTGATAATCCCTCCCATGAGTAGAGAAATTGCTCGCAGTCGCAAATTCTCCTTTCCCCGGACCACCACTGTAAATACTTTATTTAACTATGCAAAAATACTACTAATTATATTCATTTATGTGACTGACTTACCATTTAAATTTAATTGCCATGCAGCAAAATAACTGTTAAAGCATATCATTAAACAACTTGAATAGTTAGAAAGAAATTTGCTTGTCCTCCTAATTTGATCCTAAGCTTTAGGGCAGGTATCTCATCCTCTACCTTTTTCATGTTCTTAAATTAGCTGGGGTAAAAGGCTGTAAAAACCCTGACAAACTAGTCATTTTGTCAGAAAACTGGGTCTGCTTAACAGCCTGCGACTTCTAGTGACAGCTCCACAACCTGCGTTCACCAGGCACTATCTTAAAAGCAAACATCTCTCCTCTCAAGGATCCTTTCTCCTGACAGAGAGTAACTGTCCTCTACTCCATTCTACTTCTTCCTTATTTCACGCTTTCCCTGGCTGCCGATCCAGACCTAATTTTCTCACTCCTCCAGCTTCCCCTGAACTCGCTTACATCCATTTTACCTTTATTCTTTCTACTCCATCATGCTCTCTCAGCACCAGCCTCTTTTATTTTGAGATTACAATTCTATTGTGAGTTTCTTTCTCTCATTTAACCTTACTTCTCATCTTACTTCACATTTTTATCTCTTCAAGAACTTGACACCTTAAGATCCTATGGTCTTCTAATAGCTTCTCTCATGAAGTCTCAGTCTTCACCAGATATTGGCCAGATCAAAGAGAGGGATATTGAGGGAAGATAAAATATAACCTTCTCATTTATTAAGTTCCATGGCTACATCATGAAACCACCCTCTTTTTGATTTGAAGTCAATTTGTTCCAAATTCTCCAAACCACACTTGTCCTTGGTTGCCTCTTCCCCCATAGCCCATAACCACAGATCTATTTCCTCCATCCTCTTCAGTCTCTGATTCACATTCTTCCTCTCCACTCTACCATCCAGTTTTACCCTCAACAAATCACAATACTTACTGATTACCCTTCTTATACCTTGATATCACCCATTCTTATCTTTCTGACATGTGACATTCTTTCTCTTCTGACAAATAGCCATAGTCTAACACACTAGATTCCAAGTTCTCTGTCTCACTTAAAAATATCACCTCTTTAATAGCTATTTGTGCAACTACATCTCCAGACTCTGTTTTCTGCCTTCCTCATGTCTTTAAATCTCTTACTTGCTCACTTACTCATTCATTCATTTAGCAACAAGTCCTTTTGAACACCAAGCACATGATCAAGCAATGGAGATAAAGTAGCAAACAAAACTAACATGACATCTGCCCTTACAGAGCTGAAATCCAGTGGAGAAGACATAAAATGAACACACACACAATAATAATTTTCATAAGTGTTATGAAGAAAAATCACAGAGTGCTACAAAAGCATGCAAGAGAGAGATAAAAACCTATTCTGATAGGTCAGGGAAGGCTTTCATGGCATGTAGCCTGAAAAATAAGTAGGAGAGAGCCAGGTGAAATGGTAGGAGAAAAGCATTCTGAGTAAAAAGATGGGCACACCATCCCTCCCAATTATCTCAATATCTTAACTCTCTCTTGTGATTGCTCCAGACTTACTTCATTCTGGATCTATGGTTAAGTATTTTGATGTGCCTTCCTGAACAACTTACATCCCCTAACCTTTTTCCAAATGCCCATTCATTGTCAATCATGCATCCTAGATCACCTCCACAATTCATTCACCTTTTGCTCCTAGAATTGCTGAACAGTATTAAATTGCTGTTTTTGTTTGTTCAGAGTTATAAAATGTCAGCAATTTCATAAGGTTAAAACTAACAATGTTATTAAATAAATTCAAATAGTAATTGGCCCTTATTATTCCTATTTCTACCTATAGTACCTTGGTCATGAAAGGTTCCAGAGAAAAAGATTTACAATCAAAAGTGTCACCCATTCTGTACTTTTATAACCAGTAAATGTGTTCTTTTTTTTAAGTGTAATCTATCCCTCCATGTCTAGTTGTCATATATATTTGTTCTCATATGTGTGTGTGTGTGCTGTTTCTTTCACTTCTGTAGAATAATCCTACAAAAAAAGATAAACTATTATTTCGTCTCTTCTCTGTTTCTCTGTCATCCTCCTCAATACAACTACTCTATAATGGCTCATTTATTTCTACTCCTATGGATTCTGCACAAAAAGATCAAAGGAGTATTGCAAGGTAATAAAATTTGTATAAGTTTTCCAAATACATTATCTCACTTGATACACAATCCTGTAAATTACATAAAGTAGGTAATGTGTTAATGTATCCATTTTACAGATGGAAAAATTGAGTCACAGAGATGATAAGTGATTATAATGTAGACAATTAACCAAAACCAAACATCAAACCCACAGCCATTGAGTCAATTACAACTCATAGCAGCCCTTTAGACAGAGTAGTGTTGCCCATAGAGTTTCCAAGACTCTAAATCTTTATGGAAGTAGACTGCCTCATCTTTTTCCCATGGAGCACCTGGTGAGTCTGAACTGCTGACCTTTGGTTAGCACCTGAATGCTATAAACACTACACTACTAGAGCTCTTCATGTAGGGAATTAGGAAATGGTAAAGTCAGATAAATTCTCACTTTTTATGATCCTAATTTCATGATCTTCCTATAGCTTTGAACCTCCTTATAGTTTATGTTGTATGAAGAATGGGAAGAACAATTTGAGAGAGTCAGGACTCTTTATTAAAGCACATACTTTGGGTTTCTCAGATATGCTAGGACTGCTCAGAATCTCTAGGCATGACACCTGTCCTCTGTTACTACCTATCCAGATATCCTTAGCTTTGTCCTGACTTCCTACTCCTTCACTGGTTTCTTACTGTTCTCTCTGTTTCCCAAGAGATTATTAACTCTTGGGGGATGGGGTGGAAAGGAGGAATTTGAAAATAATGCTGAGCCAGGGCTTAGACCCAAATAGGGAAGAAAATTATTAGAGAAGTATGATGGGAAGGTGAGGTGTGTAGTATATTAACCAACTACACAATATGGTACTTGCATTCTCTGGTACAATTTTATCCACCTTTATGGATTGAGTTGTGTCCCCTAAGAAGGTATGTTGCAATTGTAACCCCTGGTACCTGAGAATGTTGTTTGGAAATATAGTCTTTGAAGATGTTATTAGTTAAGTTAATGTGAAGTCCTGATGGAGTAAGATAGATCATAATCCAATCTTAGTTGTGTCCTTATAAAAAAAGGAGAAGAGATACAGAGACAGAGGAAGGATGGCCATTTGAAGATGCATCTAAAAGACCTGAGAACTAGATGTTGCCTGGCTTCTACCGCTAACCACTCTGAAAGGGATCACAAAAGGAGTTTCTGGAGAAAGTGGGAGAAAAATGTGGAACAAAACTCAAAATCATTAAAAAAAAAGAAAGAAAGAAAAGAAAAAGACCAGGCTTACTGGTCTGATAGAGACTAGTGGAACCCCTGAGATTATGGCCCTTCCAAGTCTGGAACTGAACTCATCTCTGTGTTTCAACTTTCAGCCAAATAATATATGGGCCTATGAGGTGAACAATAATACCAAGGAGGTATGCACTTCTTGGAACAACCAATCATACAATATTAATAAGGCAGTATTTGCTCAGGAATAAAGCTCAGAAGGCAGGAAGGAATAGGAAAGAAGGAGAAATGGAAATGGTAAACAGAGAGAGGAACTGGGAAGAGTGCAATTACATTGTGGGGACTGCAATCAATGTCACACACACACACAAAAAGTATGTATGAAGTATTGAATGGAAAACCAATTTGTTCTGTAAACATTCATGCAAATCACAATAAAAAGTTTAAAATACATAATTACCAAGGAATGCCTGGGACTACCAGAAGCTGAGAGAAACAAGGCAGGATCTTCCCCTAGGGACTTCAGAGGGAATGTGCCCTGCTGACATGTTGATTTGAACTTTTAGCCTCAAGAACTGTGATACAATAAAGTTCTGTTAAAAGCTACTCAGTTTGTGATATTTTATTACAGCAGCCCTAGGAAACTAATACATCCACCATTATTTTACTCTACTTTGCTCAAATTCCAGAGGATAAAATAAGCTTTCATACATACATCTTTTTTTTTTTTTTAATTTCCATATGGTTCTTAAACAAACAACTCTACAACCTCATACACTCAAAGTCCTATGTAGAGAAAAAGGATTGCACTATTTCAGTCATTACACATTGAGTCCCCTTGCTATGCATTCTACAGCATTTAATACTCCTTCTGTATTTTGAGAGGTTTGGGGCGTGCCTTTTTTAAGAAAAGAACCCCATGCCGTCGAGTGGATTCCGACCCATAGTGACCTAGTGGAAAGTGTAGAACCGCCTCATAGCATTTCCAAGCCTATAAATCTTTACAGAAGCAGACTGCCACATCTTTCTCCTGCAGGGAGACTGGTGGGTTCAAACCACTGACCTTTGGATTAGAACCTGAGTTCTTAACCACTGCATAACCAGGGCTCTTTTGAAAAAGGTAAGGGAATGATTATTATGTGTCAGTCACTGTGGTAGGGTTTTTCTGTAATGATACTTTCTCTGGAAAGTAAAAAGGAGGAGGAGAAACAGGAAGAAGTATTTCATCAGGGAAAGAGGAAGAGAGAAAGTTGTGGTTTGATTTTTTATTTATTTATTTACCCCAATATTTTGCAGGAATATGTTTTCTTGAAGACCAATATAGTGACCAGGTGGAATAAAGGACAAATTTGGGCAGCATTTTGAGCTGGGAAATAATACCTGTAAATTTGCCACCTCCCATCATCCTCTCATTCCACTCTTCCTCCCCTCCCTCCCCTAAGATGAAATGATCTGGGACAAACTAATTGAGAAAACTAGTAGTGCATGCCTTCAGGAGGTTTTATTAATGGAACCAGACATACTGCTATAACAGAATGTACGACTGCTCTTTTACATTGATCTAATTAGAACATTTACATACTGAATGCCTCCTGGACAATTCCCTACCAATGACACTTACTGTGTGCACTGGGCAGGACTACTGTTTGGATGAATTGAACAAAGAAGTCATCGAGTCTCTTTTTCTCTAAGAAAAATAACAATGTCAAGGTTATTAATAGTCTATAGGCTGTCATAGACTGGACAAAGATACTGGGATATTGGGTCTCCTTATACTTAAGAAAGAAGAGAGAAACAAAAGTTTTTCCCACACTGATAAGGAATACACCCTAAGCTAACCTAAGCCAATACAATCTGATGAAAAGCTGATTATTTGGAACAAAAAATAGGGGTAAGAAAAGGGTCCTGCTATCAGATTATCTGAGAAAAAATGCAAAAATATTAGATAACTTTAGTAATTGAAATCCAATTATTGTTTCATTATTACAGGTAATGACTAAAGTATTTTTCACAGGTTTCTAGCTCCCTATATACTCGCACCAACTATATGAAATCAGTGATTATTTTATAGATGCAGAAAATTGGACATGGCTAAAATCATATATGACATTAGTGGCATAGTAGGGCTTGAATACAGGACATCCAATTCTTGTTCAAACCCTTTTTAATATCATATAACCCACTGCCATTGAGTCAGATCTGACTCATAGCAACCCCTCCTTGGGTTTCCAAGGAGGTATCACTATGAAAGTAGATTGCTCAACCTTCCTTCCAAGGAGTGCCTGGTGAGTTTAAATCGCCAGCCTTCTGGTTAGAAGTCAAATGCCTTGGGCATTTTCCATGTATGATTTTTCCACCATTCCCCACAAAATCTTCCAAGTCATTCTGTCTTCTCTCCCCAAAAATGTGCTGTTCTTCATTGTCCTAAGCTTTTATAAAGTGGGAGATGGAAACTCTGTATATCCTTAGTATGTCATAGATAGTGGTTCATATCATAGATTGGTGGGTCATAATGGGGATTATCGGAATGGTACCTGCTTTCAGAACCCCCAACTCAAAAGGAAGTTAAATTGAAAGGGGCTATTTAGATAATATTCTTGGAGGAATCTGCTTCTATGTTTTAGTTTTAGACAAGATTTCAAAGTCCTATAAAATTCAGAAATATGGTGATATGGGTAAAAACAGATACCTGTATAAATTAATACATTCAATGCCAAAAGGGGAAAATATTTGTATTATTCTTTCTTTGCCTTCCCTCCCCACACTATATCATACTCTTCTTTACTCATCTCTACTCACAAAAGATAGGAAGCCAGTTCACTGAATGAAGTTAAAATTCTTCGTAAAATGAAGAAACATAACCTCATCCTGAAACTTAAGAAATGGCCAACATCATCTCCTAGGTGAAAGAAACAGCTCACAATTCAAAGAGAGATCAAGAGAATGATATTTCCCTAGTCAAAGGGCATTAGTATGCAAAATACATTAAGCACTGGAATCACATTAAAGAGATGGAAGATCCGATCTAAACAAAGCTGTTCCTATTGTTGACCAGCAGCTGAACGAACATTGTTTCTGACCATGATGAGCTTTTTTTGGATAGTCAATGCTCACAATGTTGGAGAAACAGATCGTTCAGACACAAGCCAGACATTTACTGAGAAGTCATTCATCCCAAATGCTCTTATTTTTGGATTGAAATTTTCCACCAGTGGCTCAATAATTATGTTGTTGCATATACTCTGCAAGCTAGACATATGCGTTCTTTTATGGTACCTCAAGGCTTTGTCTGGGCAATGCATTCAATTGGCCCCTAGCCTAATGACCTAGCTGTAGATAGTCCATCCCACTGGTCTCTCTAGATTTGTTAAAGCTCAAGGAAGTGCAACCCCTACTCCTAGTTTCAACCAATAATTAACAACCACCATTGGCATGATTACATTTTCTGCCCTAACACATATATTTATCACATTGCAACTCAAATATGTAAGGAAAATATGTTCCTTTATAACTGATTTGATCTTCCTCATGGCAGCTCCAACTGAGCAATGGAGAGGAAATTAAATTTACTTAAATTTAGATTAAAATGTAGTCTGAGTCAATAATTGAAAGAATTTATTTTAGTCTTTGGAAATCAGTCTTTGGAAGATGATTGTTCAGTCATTAGATTCTCCCTTGCCTCTCTTGCTGCAGTCAAAAACAGTGTCTTGGTATAGGGGTGACAGACACATAACATTTCATAGTCTTGGAATTAATGAGGTCACTAGGACATGTAGAGAACCTGGGTGGTGCAAATGGTTAACACATTCGGCTGCTAACAAATAGGCTGGATGTTCAAATCCACCCAGGTGTGCCTTGAAGGAAAGGCCAGGAAATGTACTTCCAGGAAAAAACAGCCATTAAAAACTTAAGGAGCCAACATTTCTATTCTGATATGCATAGGATCACCGGAGTTGGAATTCATTTGACGGCAACTGATTTTTTCTTTTCTTGTACTTGCACTAGCTCTTGAACATGCATACCTGTTGGAATCCTGCATGGAATGACTGGTTCATTCTTACATATGAGTATTCTGTAATAGCCTACAGATAATATTTCCAGATAATATTTCTAATGAAATAGCAGTTGATTTTTGTCTTGGCTTGGTCTTCATCTGGTGTCCTACCCTATGTATTTGACCGCTCTTCCACTCTTGCTCCACTACCTATCTGTCCGTTTGTTGTATAGTGGTAGCTGGTGTGTTGCTATGATAAAGAAGCTATGCCACTGATATTTCAAATACCAGCAGGGTCACTCATGATGGACAGGTTTCAGCAGAGCTTTTAGACAAAGGAAGGCTTGGAGATCTACCTCCAAAAATTAACCAATGAAAACCTTATAGACCACAACACAATGGACTCGAATATGCCAATGACCATGAAAATGGCACAGAAGTGGGCCACATTTTGTTGTGTTGTACATACAGTCACCATAAATTGGAACCAACTCAACAGAAACTGACAACCACTCTTTCTGGTGCTTCAAACCCCTCTGAGTCTCTGTCACAGCCTCTATGTAACTTTATTCTCCAGTATCCTTTCACCCCCTGGCATGTCAAACCTCAGGGTTGCCCACTGGTTCTCATCTCATTATTCATGCCACATGGTAACCTAATGGAGGTTCTGGAGTGTAAACTGAACTTCTACCTGCCTGAGCCATCTATTCTGCTTCTGTATAGTATATGGGCTGCACTCTTTTACTGCAGGGACACTCTGCCAGTATTTTTCCAAAGTCCCCAAAAAAACAGTGAAACAAACAAACAAACAAACAAAATCCTCTGTCTTCTATGAGCATCTTTTTAAAATAATAATAATAATTTTATTTTATTTTGATAATATGTATAAACCATAAAATTCTCCATTTAAGCATTTTGAAGTGTAGGATCCAGTGGCAATTATATTCACAATGTTGTGCAACATCACCACCACCTATTTCTAAACTTTTTCATCACCTCAAACAGATACTTGTACCCATTAAGGAATAACTACTCCTTCCTGCCTCTACAGTCCCATATAACATCTAATTTACTTTGTGTCTCTATGAATTTGCTTATTCAGATATTTTATGTAAGTGTAATTATATAATACTTGTGTGTGTGTGTGTGTGTGTGTGTGATTGGCTTATTTCACTTAACATAATGTTTTCAAGGTTCTTTTGTGAGCATCTTAAGCTGGCTAACTCACCTCTTTTCCATTCCAGATTATTGAGAACCCAAGGAGAGAATGTTGGGACATATTTCTGATAACTTTATTCCAAGCCTTGTCATCTAAATCCCCAAACCTGAAGAATAGAGGAGCTAGGAGGTCCACTTTCTCTGCCTGACTGAATTGAACATTCTTTTATACCGTATCTTTCTCTTTTACAAAAATGATATCCTCTTTTCCCTCTTACCTGAGGCCAGAGCTGATATGAGAGCTAGCAGTTTTTATTAAAGGCACATATATCAGGAAATTTTGTAAAATATTATGCTTCTCACACAGATTTAGGGAAAATATTAGAGATAGAGAAAAAAGAGGGAAAATTCTTTAAGAGTCCAGCATTTGGCCAGCGGTAGATTTCAGATCAGCAGTGAAATGCTCTATAACATTTGTTTTGTCTCAGAACCTTACTAAACTGCCACATTTTACAATCTTGTCCCAAGGCTTATTACAGAGGACTGCAATAGCACTTTTCATCTTTTCTTCTAACTATCTATACCCCTCTGCAATAAGCAATTTCTAGATAACAGTCCCTACATGGGCTGACAGAATGTACTATCCAGTTTTCATAACCTGTTTATTCTAGAAATTGTTTTCATAGTTTCAAGGACAAAGTGAATACGTTTCTTTTTTATAGTTCCCTTTGGTCTTTGGTGTTTGATTTGTTTGTTGTCTCATGTTTGACTTGGAGAGTCCAAGACCTTCATAACTGTCAGGAGAAGGAGGAGACTATACAAATTCATTTTTATGGTTACTACTAATAATACACTTTCCAAAAGAAAAAAATTGTCTAAGTATTTAGCTAATTTAAATAAAACTACATATCCCTAAAGTAGGTAGAGAAAAACCCAAAGATTAAGTATATGAATCAATATTAAATGTTTAATTTGAAGAAATATCCTCTTCTCTTTCAATTTGTATTTTCTTCCCAAACAGCAAAATTTAAAAGCATTTTTGTTTTTACAAAAGGAATAATCTCCTTCTCAATGTTCCAATTCAAATCACAGCAGTCAGAATCAAACTATCCTTGTCTCTGAGAGGGAAAGTCCATCTTTCTCAACTCTGGGCTAGAAACCAGAAGTGATGATTGAGTATGCCTTCCATCAATTATCTTCACCAGCACACAGCTCTTAATTCTACAGAACTTTTTAATAGTTAAATCATTGAGACAATGCACCTGATCTCCATGACACCTCTAAATTTTGCAACTCTGTTGTGCTCTCTCTTGGTATTTTTGTGGAT
>NW_006921799.1:5249010-5254458 GCF_000298275.1 Orycteropus afer afer | reverse complement strand
AGAATAATACGTTATTCTATTTTCTTTTCATTGGCTTAGGGTTTCCCTGACAAGGAATAGCACTATTATATTAGAGATATCATGTAGCTATTTGTTGTGCGTTTCAATGTCAAACAGACAGTCTCAGTATCTAGTGCTGCTATAACAGATCTCACAGTTTTGGAAGCTAGAAGTTGAAATTCATAGTGTTAGCTCTAAGGAAAGGCTTTTGCTCTCTGTCAGTGCTGGGGAAAAGGCTTTGCCTCCTTTCAATATCTGTGGGCCTAGTATTCCTTGGAGATCTCCACGTGTCTTGACATAAATCTTCCCCTGGGTCCAGGAGATTCTCAATGCAGGGATCTCAGGTCCAAAGAATGTCATCCCTCTGATCTCTGTTTAGTTTTTAAATCTCTTTTATATCTCAAAAGAGATTAATTCAAGATAAAACCTAATCCCATAGATTGCATCCTGCCTCATTGATGTAACTGCCTCCAATCCTGCTTCATTAGGTTAGGATTTACAATGCATAGGACAATTACATCAGATCACAAAATGAAGGTAAAATTGAGTAATACTGAGAATCATGGACTAAACAAGTTGACACATATTTTTGAAGGACACAATTCAAGCCATAATTTTAAATATCATAATGTCTTTAAATATCATAATGTTTTTATTAGGAGCTCTGGTAGCATAGTGCCTAAGGCACTTGACTGCTAACCAGGAGCTGGCGGTTCAAACCCACCAGCCACTCCTCGGAAGGAAGGTTGGGCAATCCTACTTCCGTAGTGATAACTGCCTCGGAAACCCAAGGAGGGGCCGCTAGGAGTCGGGGCCGACTCTATGGCAAATAACAACAATGTTTTTATTAATTTATTTTTATTGTGATTTGGGTTACAGTTTACAGAGTAAATGGGTTCTCCATTCAACAATTCATACACATTTTGTTTGGTAACATTGATTGCAATCTTTACAATGTGGCAGCACTCTTCCTACTTCCTCTCAATGTTTACCATTTCCCTTTGTCTTTCTTTCCTATTCCTTCCTGCTTTCTGAGTTTCATCCCTGGGCAAATGCTACCCTTTTGATCTCATACAGTTGGTTATTCTAAGGAAGGCATATCTCCCTGGTGTTACTGTTCATCTTATAGACCTATTGTTGGGTTGAAAGTTGAGCTACAGGGATGAATTCAGTTCCAATCTTTAAGATCGTCTAAAGGCCATACATAGTCTAGGATGTCCCACCAGTGTCTATCAGACCAGTAAGCCTGGTTATCTTTACGATTTTGAGTTTTGCTTCACATTTTTCTCCCATTCTATCCAGGAACTTCTATTGTGCTCTTATTCAGAGCAGTCAGCAATGTTGACTGGGCACCATCTAGTTCTTCTGGTCTCAGGGTCATGGGTGCTGGGGTTCACTTGGTCCATTAGTCCTTTGGACTAATTGTTTCTTTGTGTCTTTGATTTTCTTCACTCTTCTTTGCTCTGAATTGGGAAGGACTAATAGTTGCACCTTAGAGGATTGCTCACAAGCTTTTAAGACTCTAGTCATTGCTCACCTAAGTGGGATGTACAACATTGTCTTTGTGCCTATGTTATGCCAATTGACCTTAGTGTTTGCAAGACTGTGGTGCTGTGCCTCCAGGCTCAGTGACTCATTCCCTTAAAATGTTTGGTTATGGCTAAGAAGTTTTCATAACTCTGCCCCTTGAATGCTCTAGTATATTCATGGATGTATTTGTAGCACACAGAAATACATATGTAGAACTATCTTATACCTAACTCTACTGCCCTATAGTTTTCCAGGCAGTAAATCTTTGCAGAAGCAGATTGTCTCATTCTTCTTCCACGGAGTGACCTTTTGGTTAGCAGCTGAGTGCTTAACCACTGCACCAGCAGGGCTCCTGACATACCAGAAGCTTGAAGGCAGATCTTCACAGTCCAAAGAAACATTTGCCTCTCCTAATCCAAGTCCTATACACAAACAATGTATTTTCAATATAAATTCTTTGTCTCTCTAAACAAAACTTATGGCTTATGATGATCTGGCACTAATTTAAGCACATTTATTTTTTATAAGTTGCAATAACAGATGATACAATCAAACCCTGAAGAATAAATACTAAAAGCTATGATTATATTGAGGGAGTAATTTAAAGCAATATCATTAAAGATTTTGGAATTAAAGCTTATATTCTTGGTAAGTTTCATGTAACACCAGCCCAAATTTCATCCAACCATAAAAATCATTTGAACTAATATGATAGGAAATTAGATGAGCTATAATGTCTAGGCAAAATCAGCTAAGTTTAAAATGTAATGGCATATTTAAATGTATATATTATAAATATAAATGAAACAGATCACAGGTTAGTGAAAAAGTGACAGCTACTTTAATTCGTAGGAGTTTAGACTTCCAGCCCCTCTGGAAATTATGAAATGAGGAATAACAAAAAAAACCTACCCCCCATTATTATCGAAGCACAAGTTGTATAAGATCATTTATCTTGATGTATGTCACCTTAGAGCACATATTATCCCTATCTCTCAAAGTGTTTTTTCCCCCTTATTTCATCTCTGACATTCATTGTAAATTTAATGATCCACATACGATTTGCTGGTGTCTCAGTCTGGTGTTTTGAATCATGAAACTAGTGCTAAATTTATGGCACTGCAGTACCACTTAGTGAATCATTAAGCAGTACAGTGATTTTAATGATTTGGATCATACTGGACCTCATCACTATATAATGAGGTTCCATTTAGTGTAAATTTTATGTAAAAATTCAATTTGCAAACCAACAACATGAAACTACAACATTTTTTCTAACTTGACATTGTATTTATTTATCATATATTTCTACTGGGTTCTACTGTTAAATTCATTAACAGAATAATACGTTATTCTATTTTCTTTTCATTGGCATGATATTTAAATGACCCTAAGAATTAAAATGATCAGCAACACCTAAATCACCTTAAACTCTTTCATTTCTAAATTTGCTACTCCAAGATCTCAGAAAGAAATGCAAGTTTTATTTAGTTTAATATCTTTGATACTATATCTTTACCTTACTATTCACTGGAGAACAAACAAAATTGCTTTATAATCTATCTTTCATTATGAGGAAATATTAAGAATGCAGAAAAGAAATAATTATTACAGTATATTTCTCTTACCTCTTCTTTTGGATAAAGTCCATAGCCTTCGATAATCCTGCTTTTTCTTCAGAGGAGATAAACTTAACATTCTAAATCATATTGAATTAAAATGCAACCACAGTTTAGCTATGTCATATTATACCATTAGGCAGAAGTTTCTCTTAAAAATGATTTTTTGGCCTGGAAAAAAGCATTGATTACTAATATGGCAATAAGCCCTGTAAGTGAAATTAATTTCATAGAGAGTTAAGAGCTAATTGAAGCTTAGTGCTCATTTTTCATTTAGCAGAAAAGGAAACTGAGGCTAAGATAAGTTAAATATGTTGACTGAGGTTAGGTAGCTATTATGTGGAATCAAGAAACAAGCCCAAGTCCCTGGACTCCAATTGTTCTTTCCTGAATTTGTTTTAATATTGAAGAACAAAAGACCAATATATTCATATTTTGTCTGCAAAATAAATTTCAGATTTTATGTTTTATACTTCAATTTTCTCTGCATCATTTATAAGCATGTCAGCATAGTGACCTGCTTCACCCCGTATAAAATGATGGTTTTCCAAACTAAGTTCTAACAAGCATAGTAACAACAGCAAGTTCATAAGGTACACTGGAATTGAATTTTTTACAATCTTCTTAAGCAGTAAAGTATAATTTTTTAAAAGTAGTTCCTTGACCTAAGCAAATGTTATTCAAAGGACTATATCCATAGATGATGTAGATTATGTATCTTGCTCATGCTGAATAATGCACGTTTTAAAAATAGATTAAGAAGAATTGAAGAGAAATCACGTACTTAATTTAAATAGACCCATGTTTCCCATAGAAGCAAAAAGCTATGTTGTCTTCTAAAGTCACAAAGAACCAAAGGATCCAATCTCCCTAAATCTCCCTAAAATTCCCATTTTGATCTTAATCCATTAAGGACTTAAATAAAAAACATAAAGCATAACCACTTCAAGTTTATTTCTGTGCATCCAGAAGCATAGTGTGCTCCAGATCCATTGAATTTTTTTGGCTATAATCTTTACAGAAGAAGATAGCCAGGCACTCCTGAGTGGGTTTGAACCACCAATCGTTAGGTTAATAGTTGAGCACAGAAATGTCTGCACCACCCAGGGTGCAGAAATTGAAAGACTTAAACAGTAAGAAAAGCACATGGATGATGAAAACTTTTAAGTGTACATCTACTAACTGAAAGGTTGGCAGTTTAAACTCATCAAGATGCACCTCAGAAGAAAGACCTGTTGATCTGCTTCCAAAAGATGACAGTCTTGAAAACCCTATGGAACACCTTCTACTCTGCAACACATAGGCTCACCATGAGTTGAAACTGACACAATGGAACTGGAAAAAAGATAATGAACAGAGAGGTTTTAAAATGTCCTCTTTTCAGGTAGAGCAAGTCATAAAACCATTGGAGATACTGCCAAAGGCTCATAGTGTGCAGTGCCCATTTTGGGCAGAGGTCACTTGTCCTGGAGACCATGATAGTGTAAATGATGTGAATCATCCTTTTTCAAGCTCTGTGTTAATTTTTTTTTAATCTTATTTGAGCTTTAGCTACTGTCTATTTTGGGAAGATTCACCCTAGAGTATGCGAATGTGTGTGGATGTACACAGGACAGAAGAAAAGGACTTAAGATGCACATGGCAGGTCACAGCCAGAGTTCCATTTATTCCAACTTCATGTTTTTACCTATCTCTAATCACTAAATTTCTCAGAAGGAAGGTTGGGCAATCCTACTTATGTAGTGATAATGCCTCGGAAACCCAAGGAGGGGTCGCTATGAGTCGGGGCCGACTCGATGGCACATAACAACAACAACAATCACTAAATTTACCTAAATTTTACATGAATGATAATAAATTTTCCAGAATTACTAATAATAGCAAAAATAAAGACAAATGTTAGTCTTACATTTAGTATCTGTAATCACTCTCTTTTGAATAGGAAATTAAAGTACTTTATTGAGATTTTTCACAGTGATATCGAGGCAGGAAAGCCCTCCAAGTAGTAACATTCTAATGTAGTCAAGCAAAGATCACAACGGAGAGGAAAAGATGATGTTGGAGAGTACACAAAATTGGATGTGGTTGAACATGGGAAAAGCATAGTTGGAAATAAGGCTTTAAAAGCAGATTAGTTTCAGATTGTAGAAGTAAAGCAATGCCTGAAAGAGGAATTGTGTCAATACTTCAAGGGGGGAAAATGAGAAAGTTGGACTTAAATCTTTAAATCTCCCTATAGTGTATCTGGTAGCATAGTAGCTAAGACACTTGCCTGCTAACCAGACGGCTGGTGGTTCAA
>NW_006921799.1:5244750-5248875 GCF_000298275.1 Orycteropus afer afer | reverse complement strand
ACTTCATTTTGTTTTATAGAGCCAAAGTCTTGGTGCCATGTTTTAGATAAACCTATTACACATGCTTTCCTTGTTTTACTCTAAGGCCTTCTTCCCCACCCTTGTGCTCTAGGAATCTGAGTTCTTCAGCAAGCAGAGTCATTGTGATGGGTATTTTCAAGCTACTCAGTCACTCTTTGCTATAGACTTAGCTTGAACATTCCCCAACTGGGAGTGGAAGGTCCAGCCCCCAAAGTGTAGCATCAAGGTTTCCCATCAACTCTTGCGGTCTCCTCAACGGCCCAAAATAGTATGGTACATTCCTTTTTAGTGTCAAGGACTCACTCTCTAACCTGGATACAGCTACTTCCACCTCTCTTTCTCTCTTTTCTTGTCACCTCTGGGACACCTTATCATAATGTCTTCAAAGAGTCTTGGATTTCAAAATCTAAAACTAGTAGTAAATATGGAATGGAAAAAGGAGAGACATTTTAACAGTATTCTCAAGCAAATTCTGTTTTTAGCTCTACAAAACAACGATCTTGAGGAAAGGGAACAAAATGTCAAGAAAGTAACTTTCTTGACATTGAGGAGGGAGGAAAGAGAATCAAAATTTAATTTCTGAATAAATAATTATCTTGCCAAGATCAATTTCAACAGCGTTGATTAAGCATTTACTGTTTAGAGAGCTTTATCCTCACACTCAGGAACAGTAACTAATAACAACAATCAAATATTAATTGAGCACCTACTATGTGCCAGATACAGTTGCTAGAGTTCCTGACACTGAGGCACTCAGTCAAGTTCTGTATTTATAAGAATAAATAAGGTTCTGTATTTATAAAACAAAGGGGTGATAAGACAAAGACAGAACAATTATTCATCATAGTGATTAAAAAGTATGCCCACAAGAAACTACAAGGGATCTACATAAATGGAAGAACCTGCCTTGTACATGGATAGGAAGACTGAATATTAGGAAAATATCTATACTACCCAAAGCAGTCTACACATTTAATGCAATCCCAATCCAGATACCAACAAAATTTTTAAGGATATGGAAAAAACAATTACTAAGTTCATTTGGAAAGGAAAGAGACCTCAGATAAGCAGAGCACTACTGAAGAAGAAAAACAAAGTGGGAGGTCTCACACTCTTGGATCTCAAAATCTGCTATACAGCCACAGTAGTCAAAACAGCATGGTATGGGTACAACGAAAAACACATACACCAATGGAACAGAATCAAAAACCCAGAAATAGACCCATCCATCTAAGGACAGCTGATCTTCGACAAAGGTCCAAAACACATTACATGAGGGAAAGATAACCTCTTTAACAAATGGTACTGGCAAAATTGGATATCCACCCATACCTCACCCCATACACAAAAACAAACTCAATTTGGATCAAAGACTTAAATGTAAAACCCAAAACTATAAAATTCATCAAAAATAAAATAGGGGCAAATCTAGGGGCCCTAATTTACAGCATAAATAGACTATCAAGCATAACCCAGAATACATAGGAGGTGGAAGAGAAGCTAGATGACTGGGACCTTTTAAAAATTAAATTCTTATGTACATTGAAAGACTTCTCCAAAAAGGTAAAAAGAGAGCCTACAGATTGGGAAAAAATATTTGCCCATGACCTATCTGACAAAGGACTTATCTACAAAATCTATGGAAAACTTCAACACCTCAATACCAAAAAGACAAACAATCCAATTCAAAAATGGGCAAGAGACATGAACAGACACTTCACTAAAGACAATATGCTGGTGGTCAACACACATGAGGAATTGCTCATGGATCATTAGCCATTAGAGAGATGCAAGTCAAAACAATGATGAGGTATCATCTCACCCCAGCAATAATAGCAAAATTCAACAGGACAGAAAATAGCAAATGTTGGCAAGGCTGTGGAGAGATGGGAACTCTCATACACTGCTGGTGGGACTATAAAATGGTACAATTGTGGCAAATGGCATGGTGTTTCCTTAAAAAAACTGAAAATACCAATACAAAATACTTGAACCAGCAATTCCATTACTAGGAATATATCCTAAAGAGGTGAGAGACAAGACATGAACAGACACATTGTGTCCTTAGACACAATTCACTATAGCAAAGAGATGGAAACAATGTAAATGCCCATCAGCAGATGAATGGCTAACCAAACTATGGTACATTCACACAATGGAATACTATGCTACATTAAAGAACAATGAAGGATACACGTATCATCTCACAACATGGATGAACCTGGAGGGCATTATGCTGAGTGAAATAAGTCAATCACAGAAGGACAAATACTGTATAAGCCCATTACTGTAAAAAGACAAGGAAGGGTTTGCTTAGCAAAGGGAACTCACTTTGTAGGTTACCAGGGATAGGAGGGAAAGGAAGGGGATAATTTTGGACTAGTTAGGGGCCACACACTAAGTCGGGTAAGGGGAGGGATGGCATGGCAAGAGTCTGTGACCAGCATGGTAACATTGGGAAAAGGGAGGATACTGAATTGTGCACATAAGATATAGACAACAGAGGCTAATAACAGTATATCCACAACACTGCGTTACCATTAACAGCAAATACCAGGCTACAAATAAACACATAGACAACTGAGAAGATCAGATGGGGGTTAGTAAACAGGATTATACTCTAGATCAAAGATAGATTCAGCTGAGGCTAATCTTGCACAGATATTAGTGACACAAAATACCTGCAATCATTACAGAAGACAGACATAGAGCAGGCCTCATAGGCAGCCACACACTATTGGAGAGAGATTCAACAGATTTGCTGACTCAGGACCATTGTATTGGGAGACAGCAGGCTCAATTGGCACAGCAAAATACATAAAAATCTTGTTCCACAACCTACTTTGGTGACAGGGACTGGGGTCTCAAAAGCTTTTGAGTGGCCATCTAAGATGCAGCTAATGGTCTCCTCTCCTCAGAAGTGAAGAAGAGTGAGGAAAACTAAGGGTATTTGGAGACAAGCAGCCCTAGGACATGATGGACCTAGAGACCAGAAGAACTACATGGTGCCTGGCTACCAATGCCAACCATTTAGGAAGGGATCAAAACTGGAAATGCTGGATAGATTGGGAGGAAAAACATGAAACAAAATCCAAAAACACAATAATGACCAGAATTACTGATCAGATGGAGTCTGGTGGGACCCCCTAAACTATGGCCCTGGGATACACTTCAGACATGGGATAAAACTCACTCCCAAGGGCAGGCTCTAAGTCCAATATTAAATAAGATGTACACGCAGACCACTCAACCCAGGGAAATGCACCCACCTACTCTACAGCGATACATCCCTTGGAACATTTGGTCATGGGACACCAGAAGGGCAGCATTCACACGGAGGAAAAGCTGGACAGACAGGAGTGCATAACTAAGAAGGGCACAGGGAGGGGGCGTTTACTGAGAAGGGAGACAAGGAAAGTGGGTTAGGGTTGGGAATGGTAATTGGGGAGTGAAACCAAATGTACATGAACTGTTGAATGTAAAACAAATTCTGCTGTGTAAATTTTCACCTAAAGCACACACAAAAAAAAGTATGTGCATAAGTAGTAAGAAATCGCTGTGGGTCATTAAGTTACCATTGTAGGGTGCCAGTTGACTCCAACTCGGTGACCCAATGTGTGCCAGAGTAGAACTGAGTTTGCAGGGTTCTCAGTGGTTGAGTTTTTAGAAGTAGATCACCAGGCCTATCTTCCAAGATGATTCCAAACCTCCAACCTTTCAGTTAGCAGCTTTAACCATTTATAACAGCCAAGGACTCCAAGTGTAAAGCAAGTTAAATATTAATGTCTCCATTACATGAATGATTATATTTTGCATTTTTATCCTAGACAACTGAAAGCTTTCTACAACCAATTGAGTGCCCAGGGAAGTAGGTAATAAAAATTATATTCACAATATTATACACGGGAAATCAGCATACAGGGAAAATGTGGATGAGTCAGGGTCTCTAATTGTCCAGTTTCAAATTGAGGCCTCCAATGTTAAATTCTAATTTTTGATTTCTTATGTTCTACTCTGTTCATGGAAATGTTTTGAAATGGAAAAAATAGCATTAACCCATTTTCACAAAACTCAGTAACATCTTGATGTGAGTGTCCTGTGATC
>NW_006921799.1:5223271-5240898 GCF_000298275.1 Orycteropus afer afer | reverse complement strand
AGGCTGGGTTTACTCAGATGTTGCAGCTCTTTCCCAGTCCTATTTTGTGAGCCTTTTAGCCTAAACGGGCTATTCCTAAAGTTGCGCAGTAATGTACCAAACAGTGTTTCTTTGCTATTCATAACTCCTTGGGGAGGGGGAAAAAAATAATGTGTTCTAATTACTCCAATATGTGTAAATAGTGATTGAAATGAGTATATTAGAGCAAAGACAATAAGTAATTGTTACAGCCAACATAATCCACTGTGGGGTTCCAGTGTAAATTTTTAACACATGACAGCATTCTCAATTACATAGACTTCATGGAACGTGAAACTTTACTTTTTAACATTTTTTTGAGCTTTCTAAATAACCGCTTCACCAGCCGTAGGAAAAAATATACTCAGCAATAACCTGGACAGTAGTAAATATCCTTAGGATTTTTGTCATCCACACTAAGTCTATAATCTAGTTCTGGGTCAGTAACAACACTAAGCAATATACATTAGGTAGAAGAACCCCCACACCCAGCCTATCCTCCTCAACTCTGCAAGTCTGAGAGAAAGCCTATATGCTCTAGGAAGTCCAAGCCTCCACATCACTATTTCAGAAGTAAAGAGGCGACTATAACTCCAGAGATCTATGGCAAGATTTTACCACCACATCCCCAACACTCACCATCTCACCACTTTCTATCTGGCATTGAGATGAGTCTCATTTGCCCTTTATCCTAATTTACCTTGGCCCACAGAGCCCAGGACTCCAGCTTGTCCCTCATCTTTCATCATCTATAACTTTTGATATGTAAGCATGTAAATTTACAATCTCATGGGGAATATTTGGTGAGAAAGGCATATTGTTTAACAGATACATAGATAGATACCTGCCATCTAACTGACTCCAACTCAGGCTACTTTATATACAACAGATCAAAAATGTTTCCCAGTCTTGCCTCATCCTCACAGTTGCTGTCTTGTTTGAGTCCATCATTGCAGCTATTGTGCCGATCTGTGTCATGGAAAGTCTCACTCCCCCTCATGGGCTCTCTACTTGACCAACCATGATGTCTTCCTTTGGCAATTAATCTCTCATGGTGACATGTCCAAAGCCAGCCCTTTGGATAATGTTCTGTTGTGCTCCGTAAGGTTTACTTCGCTAATTTGTGATTGTGAAGATAGTGCGGTACCGGGCAGTGTTTCGTTCTGTTGTGCTATAAGTCGGAATGGACTCAAGGACCTAGCACCAATTTTTGGATGTAGATCATTAGGCCTTACTTCCTAGTCTGTCTTAGTTTGGAAATTCCACTAAAACCTGTCCATTATGGGTGATCCTGCTGGCATTTGAGATGTTGGTAACATAGCTTCTAACACAGCAACATGAAAACCATCAGAGTACAATAAATTGCCAAAGAGATGGATATTTTTAGTACTCCGATCAAATTGTCTCATCTGGGAAGTGAAAATAATTTGTTTGAATGAGAAATTTTCAGAGAAAAAAATGCATTGAAATATATGTTGAAAGTCAGAAGATGAAACAAGAACATTAGTAGGCCTTTATGCAATTTGTAATAATAACCTATCAGCAGGGAAGTAGAAATGGACCTGTTTCTCATTGTTGGCAATTCTTCTCAATGACCAATATGTCTACCAATGTTTTCTTCTTGAAAATACAGTCAAAGTGGTAACAGAAAATCACAGATGCAATCAAATTCATACTAATAGTTGAAATGCACCATATGTCCTCTGATACCTATGCACAATAGGGTGCAGGTTTAATGACTTTCTTATTGTGCCCCTGTTGTAATTAGGTATTAAAGGACATATGGTATGTTGCCATTTTAACAGTGAATTTCCTTGTTTTTTATTGTTTTCTATCACAAGCTTAACAGTCTTTCAGGGTAGTATTAGTAGTGAGAATTAAACCACATGTTGATTTCATTTTTTAAGCCTTGGAATCTCATCTTGATTAGCCTTATTAGTGTAGTGCCAAAGAAAACATCCAAATCTAATCTATTTTCAGTTAATATGGACTAAAACATGTTTCTTGAACTGGTAAGAAATACATGAAAACTCCTTTATAAACACAAACTTAGAATACTACATATAGAGGTTTAGAAACCAAATAATAGTTTATTTGTCCAGAAAATCACCAAAGAGTGATGATTTGAACAATTGTCAACCTTCTTCCAAAATATTTATCATTGAGATCATATTTGACAATGAACAGCTACCTTATAAGAGACTTCTGTATGAGTGTAAAGGGCTCAATAACATCTCAAACAAATATGCTCACAAGAAAAATCCAAAAGAAAACAAAAAGTCAACTGAATAAGAACATTAGAAGCTATGAGTCATAATATTTAGTTTTGCTTGTTCAAACATGAGCTAAGATTTTCCAGAGACACAAACAGCACGATTTATGCAAATTTAATAAGTTTGAAGACACTCTGGATCATCTTGGAAAAGTATTTTTATCACCACCAAAAAAAAAAAAAAAATGAGGAAATAGACATATGATGCCAAACTACAATATTTCAAGGCATACCAACTTCACCAGAAGCTTAATTAAATTTATCCTCATATTTTAGCGTATATATCAAGCAAGCACTGAGCAGTTCTAAATTTAAATGACTCTCAGCAGCCAGCTGAAATGCTACAGATCTTCAGGAAAGAAATATTCACTGCATTCTATGGCATCCCTCTTGGACCTTCCTATATTTCTGCATTTTGGGTCAAGGAAGTGAATAATACTATCACGCAAGTTTATATTCTCAAGTCATAAGCATGGTTACACTTCCCTATCCCAGTCAGCACGAGGGCACATTACAAGATAGCCAGCCAGGCTTCCAAATGAGCCATGAAGATTAATAAAACAAAATCTCCAGTGGATGTTGGCACCTCCCTGTCAAGCTAGCTAATGAGTACTGTGTTACTGTAAGAGTCAACTGTCACATTATCTCTGAACTAATAAATGGATCCGAAGACAAATAACAATACACAACTAAGATTCAGTCTGAAAAGAGCTTTTCATTTCCTGCAGACTGGTGCAGCCCCAAGAGGCTCTCTAGCTGTCGCCACCACAAGCAGTGTCACTTTTACCAGAAGTGTCCAATAAGAGCAAAGTCGATTTAGGCAAAAGAACATCTAGAATTATTCTTTTCCAAATTCAAGGTTTAAAATTAATAGCAAACAATTATTATGTTTAATCCACACATATCTGAGCAATGTGCAACATTCAGAGAAAAACATGTCTAGTCGGAGTCTACCAAAACTATAATAAATAAAGCTTGTTTTGGGGAAATGGTCAGTTTACATTTTGGGGATTCTAAAATTTAAATAAGGAACCCTGGTTATGCAGTGGTTAAGCATTCAGCTACTAACCAAAAGGTCAGCTGTTCAAATCCACCAGCTACTATGTGGAAGATATGGCAGTCATTTCCATAAAGATTACAGCTTTGGAAACCCTACGGGGCAGTTCTACTTTGTCCTATAGGGTTGCTATGGGCCAGAATTTACTGGAAAGCATGCACAAACAAACAAAAAAAAAAAAAAAATTAAACAAGAAACTATATCTTGTAGTGTTATATTTATTTGAAATAAAGTTTACTTCAGACATGAAATTCCACTGCACCCTCTTTTGTATACGTTTATCTTTCTAGAATCTGGAGAAGAGAATAGAGTCCTCGTAAGGAACTATAATTGTGAACATCACATTCATAGTTCTATCTCTGTCCACTGTAGTTTAAGTTTTCTTGAATTTACTCTGATTAAAATCTATAGTATAGTAACAATAAATAATTACTGGATATTTACAAAAGATTAAATTTGGTGATAAGAAGTGTGATAGACCCGATGAAGAGGAGGATGTGGTAAGTATTTTGTCTGGTTTTCAGATACTGAGAGGAGAAGAAGATAAATTCTAGAAAAAAAGAGAAAGAAAGAAAGGAAAGAAGGGAAGGATGGAAGGATGGAGAGAGGGGGAAGAGAAAGAGAGAGAAAAGGAGGGAGGAAGAGAGACAGAGAGAGGGACGGGGATAAGGAAGTAGGAAGGGAAGGAAACCTCTAAACTTGGAAGAGCTTAAGGCTTAGGGAAGAGAATCTATACAAGATTCTCACAAAGAAACAGAAAGAAGGAAAGAAGAGAAGCAAAAAAGAAAAGAGAAAGAAAAAATAAAAGCCACTCATTGTTTTTGTGTGCAGAAATACATTATTATTTGTTTTAGAACATCTGTGTCTCATAATGTTACTCCTGATGTATCATTCATTGTAATACTATGAACCTTAATTCACCTTTTTGCATCAGGGAAAGTATTTCCCAGACACAAATGGTAAAGAGCTTCATCTATTCACTGGCTTCTGTGAGAAGTTCAGAAAAGAAAAGAAAATTAAGAAGTTTTTTTAAAATTACTATAATGAACTGGATTTCTAGCCTACCCAGCCTGATATTCTAAATTATAGACATAGCTTAGGGCTTGTAGTAGTTACGCTTGCTCCACTTGTCTTCGATTTCTATCCATTATGGTCACCTTGCACACTGCACTCCAAAAAGCTGAAAAAACTTTCTCTACCTCCTATGATTATAGACCTAAGTCTATACAGTGCCTGGCACATAATAGTTGCTCAAAGAACATTAGTTCTCTTTTTCTCTTCTTCTCTATCTTTTTCTCCTTTTTTTTCCCCCTTCCCCTACCTGGACTCAACTTTGAAAGATTAATTGTCCAGAAAATGGAAGTCAGATGTTCGAGAGGTATGCATTCTACAGCTCTCTCTGCTCCTTGTCCTGCAACCAAAATTGGTGTCGAACCAGACGTTTGCAAAGATTTGTAAGGAACATAGGATTAATGCTCCATTCTAATGTTGGAATCACCCCACAAAACTCTGGTTGGTTTAATAAACTAATGCAGTAATGTAAATGCTGGCTAGTACTATTACCGTAGGAGCTCTGGTAGCATAGTGCCTAAGACATTTGACTGCTAACCAGAAGCCTGGCAGTTCAAACCCACCAGTCACTCCTCGGAAGGAAGATGGGGCAATCTACTTCCATAGTGATACTGCCTCAGAAACCCAAAGAGGGGTCGTTATGAGTCGGGTCCAACTTGACGGCATATAACAACAACAACAACAACTATTACCATTATTATATTATTAATGTATTGCCAAGGAAGCTAGTAGTTTTTCAGGCTATGTCACTTCTGGAAGCAATGCACTCCCTGGATTTACTTCCTTTCATCAGAAGTATTGCCTCATTATTTTGTTCCTTATTTTTCCCACAAACCTTACATACAGAAGGTTCTAAATGCAATTTATTAGGTCCTAAATTTACATGGTTTTCAAGCTCCAAAGGTTGCTTTTCTCTCTCATAATTGGATTTGGTGAACAAGTTCATTCTCACTTATCAATTTGCATAATTTTGGGGACATTGGATATATTGTTATTATTATTTTTAATAGCCATCATGTGGGAGACATTTCATAAATTTCAAAGCTTTTCATATATAATCAATTTTTTAAAAATCTAATAACACATTTTGAGGTAGGTAGGTATTAACATTGTATACACTCAAGAAGATTGAATATCATGAGGGATACATAATCTTGAGAAGAACAGCAATTGCCAAACACTTAATTGTGCTCATGAATAACCAGTACATATATCAAGAGGCAGTCATTCCAACAGAACAAGGGGATACTGCATGGTTTAAAATACAGAAAGTTGTGTGCCATACTTATTCACTCTGTTTAATGAGCAAATAGTCCAAGAAGTGGGACTATATGAATAGTATATATATATATCCTATATATATATCCATGACATCAGGACTGGAGAAGACTCATGAACAGCATGAGAAATGCAGATGACACAACCTTGCTTACTGAAAGTGAAGAGGACTTGAAGCCCATACTGATGAAAATCAAAGACTACAGCCTTCTGTATAGATTATACTTCAACATCAAGAAATCAAAAGTCCTCACAACTGGGCCAATAAGCAACATCATGATAATCAGAAAAAAAGATTGAAGTTGTCAAGTATTTCATTTTACTTGGATTTATAATCAACACCTAAGGAAGAAGCAATCAAGAAATCAGATGACATATCACTTAGGGCGAATCTGCAAAAGACCTCTTTAAAATGTTAAAAAGCAAAGATTTCCCCTTAAGAACTTAGGTGAACCTCACCCAAGCCATGGTATTTTCAATTGCCTCATATACATGCAAAAGCTGGATAATGAATAAGGAAGACTGAAGAAGAACTGATGCCTTTGAATTACGGTGTTCGTGAAGAATATGGAACATACCTTGGACTGCAAGAAGAATGAACAAATCTATCTTGGAAGAAGTATAGCCAGAATATTCCTTAGAAGCAAAAATGGTTAGGCCTTGTCTCTTGTACTTTGGACATGTTATCAGGAGGGACCAGTCCCCTGAGAAAGTCATCATTCTTGGTAAGAGGGTCAGAGAAAAAGAGAAAGACCCTCAATGAGATGGATTAACATAGTGGCTGCAATGATGGTATCAAACGTAACCACAATTATGAGGATGGAACAGGACTGGACAAGGTTTCATTCTGTTGTATGTCAGGTTGCTATGAGTTAGAACCAATTTGATGGCACTTAACAACAACAACAAATCTAACTGCCAAAAGATAGAGGATGAACTGAAACACAGGTTCTGACACTAATGTCTTTCCTCCTCTAGCTCAGATGTCTGAATTCCTATCCCTGCCCATTCCATTTTTAGAGGAAAATGCTTTAATCAGACTCCAAAATGGTTCCACTCTTCTTGATTTGTCCTCACATAACAATCCTTTTCCCTCCACCCATAATCAGTGTTGATCATCTTCATTATCTTATTAGGCATTCAGGAGTTCCTGGGTGGTACAAATGATTAAGTGCTCTGCTACTATCCAAAAGGTTGGCAGTTGAAATCCAGGCAGAGGTGTCTTGAAAGAAAGGTTTGGCAATCAACTTCTGAAAAATCATTTCAAACCCTATGGTGCACAGTTCTACTGTGACACACATAGATTTGCCATGATTTGGTGATGGATTAGGCTTTCTCTGTAATGTTGTTTTTGAGATAACATTTATATTGTAGATGTAGACAGTTAGTAATGCATTCTTTATGCAAAGAATGGGGAAAGCAAAAAGAAAAATTTAACAGAATGTGGCCAACAGATGAAGTGATAAATTTCTTGCAACAAATTTTACTACTGCATAAATTTGCCCTATTCTTATCTTTTATGCTACCATTACAGCAAAGGATATACTCAGAGATCAGAGCTCAAATACCTCAAAATCCCATATATTGAGAACATGTCAACCAATAGCCTAGAAAGGAGCATGGTAGAATTCTTCAAGTAGTTCCTTCCATGTAATATGCAGAATGACAAAAATAAAAATAAAGAATAAGATCTATGTGCCATAATATAGTCCACAAGAATAATGTTCTACATCCTGCTTTGCTGAGTAGCAACTGGGGTCTTACAAGGTTGTGAGCCACCATCTAAGAGGCAACTATTGGTTTCTCCCTACCTGGAGCAAAGAAGAGTGAATAAAATCAAAGATGCAGGAAATAATTAGTCCAAAGGGCTGACGGAGTATCTGAACCCCAGCCTCCACAACTCTGAGACCAGAAGAACTAGATAACGCTTTGCTATCATTGCTGACTGCTCTGAAAGGGATCACAATAAGAGGTCCTGGATAGAGTAGGGGAAAATGTGGAACAAAACTCAAAATCACAAGACCAGGCTTTTTGTTTCCAGAGACAGAGACAACAGAGATAGAATGGTCCTGGGAAAGATCACAGCTATAACTTCAGCCCAGGACTGCAGGCAGAATGGAGAAGAGTCTTCTCCTGGCACCAGTCATTGGCCCCTTCCATTCCAGCCCATGCTCACAGAGCTTTAGCCACCTGGGGGGGTCCCTCAGCCAGGACCTGATGCTAGGATGAGAGAGAAGAGGAGCTTAAGACAGCCCAGGCCCTTGTGGCATTGGAGGAGTGGACCATAGAGGTCACAAAAGAAGCTGTTCCAAACACACATATCCTGTCCTGGGGACTTGGACCGGGGTGACACACGGGAACTCTCTTAAGAGTGTGGGGAACATTCCTATCTGCCTTGGGAATCTTGCCCACTCCCTATTCTATCCAGCCACGTCACCCTGTGTTCCCTCTGGGACCAGCCAGCTCTAAGGAGTCAAGGAAAGGCAGCATGAGTAGAACATCCCCTACTCCATCCTGAAGATCCTTCCTACTCTCAGCAGTGAACAGGAGTTGTTGCCTTACAGAGGGGAGGTTCAGAACAGATACGGATGTTTTAGAGCCCTGCCATGCTCCCTCCTCTGCCTTTGGTCTTCCTCCTCAGTTCAGGAGAATGGAGAGGTTTTGGGCCCCAAGGCTGTTGTTGCTGTTTCCCCAAGAAACCCTCATCTGAGAAGGAGACAATCCCTGAGGGAAATCCCAGTCTGTTGAGGGAGACACAGATACCACCTTGGAGTGCTCTCAGTCTGAGGAACATAGTCTGAGGGAGGAAGACAGAACACATAGAGATGGACTTCCAAATTTCACACAGCTGCCACCAAGAAGGTCTCACCCCTCCTCTATCACAATTACATGTGTACATAATAAGAAGAGCAATGAACCTGCAGCCAAGAGCAGCCAACAGGAGTCTTGGGCCTCCTCTGAGGAGCACATGTATTATACAGCTACTGAGCAATGAAGCTGGGATATTCTTGAATCAAAGGGATCTGTTTCAAGGGCCACCACCCATCTGTCTGTTTGTCATACTATGGTGGCTTATATGCTGCTTGAAGCTATGCCACCAGTATGTCAAATACCAGCAGTGTCACCCATGATGGATAATTTTCAGAGGAGCTCCCAGACTAAGACAAAGAAGGAAAATCTGGCAATCTACTTCTGAAAATTAGCCAATGAAAATCTTATGGAGCACAACAGAACATTGCCTGACATGCTTACTCACTAGAGGACATCGTGTTTGGGGAAGCAGACAGCCAAAAAGGGTGAGGGAGACCCTCGGTAAGATAGATTGGCACACTAACTCGGTGATGGACTCAAACATGCTGGTGATTGTGAACATAACACAATAGCTGGCAACATATTGTTCTGTTGTACATGAAGTCACCATGAGTCAGTGGATTCAAAAGCAGCAATCTATCTAACAGCTTTAGAAGTAAACAATCGAGGACCAGAGAAGTTAAGTGATTTGTCTTAAGGCATACAGACACTGAGTGGGTAAGGCAAAAGAACAGTCCAGATCTCCTGACTTTGACGTCAGTGCCCTTCCATCCATCCATGCAGCCACCCATTCATTCAGCAACTACTTACTGAGCACCTACTACATACAAAGTACCATATTAAGCCCTGGGGATATATGGTCAAGTTATAATGTGCTGTGCCACATTGTTACTTCAAGGATTTAAAGAAGAGGAAAGGACTGGCAAAAGAGAAAGAGTAATATTGTGAACCTGGGTGAGAGCTGGGCAGGCAAGGGTAGTGAGGAGGGGCTGCTCATCACAGCAGTGAATCCAGGCTGGGGAGAGGTGGGCAGCAGTGGGATGAAGAGCTTGAGATTTCTGCACAACCCTAGACACCTTGTCTTTCCACACCATGCACAACTCCATCTGATCTGGCCAAATGCCAGCAGAAGGGCCACAAAGGACACAAAGATGTCCTCTGAAAGTAGCCAGGCCCTCCATGTGCTCTGTTCTGCATGATACCTCTCCTCTGCATGATACCTCTCCTCATGGTGCACTAGCTCTAGGATGTGGGCAGTGAGAACAAGATCCTGCAACTCCAGCTCAAAGAGCTAGGCTTTAGAGCTGGTCCCAAAGGAGCTGAGAGGAGCCAAGTGCTGCCAGTGAACTGGGAGGATGAGACCAAATTTGCCCTTCCCCATGCCAGCTGAGCCTCAATGTCTCCTCCAAGCTTATCGACCACACAGATGTCTGAGCCCCTGTCCTGGGGAATCATTCCTTCCAGGAATGGGGATCAGCCAGGCTTGGGAGCCAGTGGATTGTGTGACCTCCAAAGACCCTTTCAGCTCTGACCTTCTCAGAGCTTATGAAATACACCAGGGCCAGAAGGGCAGGGGAAAGTAAGATGGGGAGGAGAGAGCTAGAAAGAGGAAGCTGGTAGGTCATCCATCCCCCAAAAAAAGAAGAAGAAAAAAAGCCAGGCTTATTGGTCTGATGAAGACTGGTGGAACCCCCAAGACTATGGCCCTTAGACAACCTTCAAGCTAGGAACTGAACATAATTCCTGTGACTTAACTGCCAGCCAAAGTATAGACGAGCCTATAAGGTGAACAGTAATATCAGGAGGATATGCACTCATTAGAACAATCAAGCATATGAGATCAAGAGGATAGCATTTCCCAGGGGTAGAAGTAGGAGGGCAGGAAGAGATGTGAAGGAAGAATGAAGGGAAGAGATGCACAAAGGGAGGAAGTGAGAACGATGTTGTTACCATGTGGAGATGACAGTAAATGTCAAAAAACAGAATATGTAGGGATTGTTGAAAGGAAAACCAATTTGCTTTGTAAACTATGACCCAAGTCACAATTAAAAAAAAAAAAAAGAAAGAAAGAAAGATCTATGTACCAGGTAATTTACTTGTATTAACTTATTTAATCCCACAGTAACTTAAAATTAAGTGCTTTTGTTTTGTAGTTACACAGATGTAAAAACTAATGCTTAAGAAGTTGAGTAACTCAACCAAGATCACACATCAAACTGTAGTAAAGTCAGGATTCTAACCGAGGCTATCAGACTCCTCGTACAAACCACAGTTTGTCATTAAATGAAACCTCCACTTAGGCATTTCCCTCTTCAAGTACGTCCTGAGGAAAGGATTAGGATCAATAGTTGACATTCTCCCTTTTACAAAGCAGCTGTCCTCAGAATCTCCAGAGAACCACCCTAACTTTATTCCACACTCTGTTTAGGGAGTTGTAGAAATGGAGTGGAGCAGCAGTCACATAAATTTATCAGCTCGCTAAGAAAGCGGTTCTGCTCAAATGAATCACTTGTGGGCACAGTCTGGAAGAGCCGTCTAGGAAATATTTTTCCCTCTCTCACGCCCTTCTAAAAGATGCACTGTTGTATGTTCCAGGCCCAAACAGAAGATTTGCAGTAAATTATACTTGTCAGTAACATTTGTGGGCTCTTTGTCAGGGTACGCTTCTCCAAATGGCTGAGCCAAAAGCCAGAATTAATGGAAGAGGACGTTCTTGTAGTCAGTGTCAGAAAAAAACACTGGCTGTCTTTGTTGTATCTTCTTTGTGCAGGAATGCTTTTTCAGCCATGTCTCTTGCATGTCTACTTTGTCAGCAAGGACCTTTTTCAAAATTCACTTAATAAATAAATAAAGAGTGTGTCCAAGAATAACAAACAAGGAATTTGTATCTTCAAAATATGTGGATTTGAGATCTGTTTCAGGAAAAAAAAAAAAAAAATGCACAAGCTCTAGTGAGCATCTGTAATGATGATATATCTACGCATTGTATGGCTGGCTATCTTTAGTTTGTTTTTATATCCCGTGGAGTGTGGCATCTGTGCAAAAATTATGAACTGAGTCATATACATGAGGCACTTCTTCAAAGTTTGAAAACTGGTCTTATTCTCCTACAGTCCAATTATTTATGAGGAAATTAGAAAGAAACTTTAAAATCTTGGAATCTTTTCCTTATTTGTGTGTTACTTGAGTCAGCCTGATCAAGCAGAAACTATCAGTAATGAGTGTGAAGGTTTTTCTAAGTGGGTTAATTATATTTATTTTCATGGCCACCAAGCCCTCATTTGCTTTTTATAAATTACTCAGGGCAAGGGGCTAATCTTGGTGATCGCTCTCCATCTAGGTGTAACAGCTCAACCTTTCATTTGAAGAGGATCCTTTCTATTATAAACCTTTTATGAACCACCTGTAAAAAGAAGACAGCCTATATCTACATGGAGATATAGATATATGCATATAAAAATTTATAACTATTCCCTAATCACTCAGACGTGTAGGCTAAGCATCACTTATGATTACCACACAGATACTATTATACAAAGAAGTACATTTATATGGAAAACTAAAGAAACCTTTTATTATAAGAATAAATGCTCACTGATCCTTAACTCTAACTATTCTATTAATGCCACAATAAGGAAATTCATTCATCTTTGTCAGTCCATACTTAAGCCCCCTTAAGTGTGTCTACATGCAACTAAGAGAAATTAGATGATTCTCTCTCCCACTTTGCAATCTTGGCATGAAATTCTCTCCCCCTTTCTTATTCGTACTCCCCCTCCACTCCTAAATAAATTCTCTGTCAGTATCCCAGTATTGGAACAGAAAGTTAATCCTTAATTAATTTTTTAAAAATAATTTAAGAAAAATTTAAAACCTTTGCAAATTGCTTGTTTATTCAAATTGGTTTTGACTTGAACCGTGATGAAGGGTAAGGTGCATGGGGAGAGCTATAGAATGCCCATCTCCAGAATGACTAGTTCCATTTTCAGGCCAACACATCTTTGACATTTGAGTGTAGGGTGGGGGATCAGGAAAGGAAGAGTAGAGATAAGGATAAAGGGAAAAAGAAAATTAATTTTTCTTGAGTACCTATTATGGCTCAGGCACATATATAAAGTACATTAACATATATTGTGTCCATTTTTCATACTGTGGTGGCTTGTATATTGCTGTGACACTGGAAGCTATGCCACCCGTATTTCAAATACCAACAGGGTCAGCCATGTTGGACAGGTTTCATCAGAGTTTCTAGACCAAGACTAGGAAGACAGGCCTGGTGATCTACTCCCAAAAATTAACCAATGAAAACCCTTTGGATCACAACAGAACATTGTGTGATGCAGTGCTGGTAAATGAGACCCCTAACTTGGAAGGCACTCAAAATCCACAGTGGCCACAACAATGGAGTTGAGCATATCAAGAATTATGAGGATGGTGCAAGACCAGGTGACATTTCATTCTGTTGTGGTGGGGTTGCCATGAGTCAGAGCTGACTCAACAGCATCTACAAAACAACAAGTGTAAGGAATAAAGAAAGATCTTCCTAGTTTCTCAGGTCTTTGGAGTCCATTTTGCAACATGAAAGAGTCAGAAAGAAATGTATGAGCTTAAGGCCAATTTTCTGCTCAGCTTTAGGGATAATCAGTATCAGAAAGCAGATATACACATCTCAGGGACAGGAACTGTATGTTCCTGGACCCTATAACTTTTACAGGGAACCCAAAGCCAAGCATTTGCGCTCTGTAGCATTTGAAGCAAGCAGGGACAATTTTACAAATGAAATAGACAACTTCTTGGATTCTGTGTTAAAAAATTAATAAGCAGCAATCTGAAAGCCATTTGACTGCTAACCAGAAGGCTGGCAGGTCAAACCCACCAGCTGTTCCTCAGAGGGAAGACTGGACTATCTACTTCCATAGAGATCCTACCTTGGAAACCCAAGGAGAGGTCACTATGAGTTAGAAACGACTCAACGGCAGTGAGTTCGTTTTTTTGTTTTGTTTTGTTTTGTTTTGTTTTTAACCTTTAACCACAAATTGTAATTCCACCACACATAATTCTACCAGGGTAGGATTAATTTTGTTCCTTAAGATTCCTCTCTATACATGAGGTCACACATTTAGTCAGTATTAGGTACTATCTTAAAAGACCCTGAATGACAGTTTGCACTCAACTACAAACCTAAAGGTTGATAGTTTGAACCCATCCAGCAGTACTGTGGAAGAAAGGTCTAGCAATCTGTTTCCATAAAGATTACAGCCAAGAAAGCCCTACCGAGCTGTTCTACTCTGCCACACATAGGGTCACTATGCGTTCAACCTACTCTAGGGCAATGGTTTTGGTTTTTGGTTTAGATACTAGCTTACTTGTCAGTTAATATTCTAGAAAAGTTTAGTGAGAGATGGTAGAGTTCTTTGGAGTATGAGCTCCAGATCTGAAAAATGACCTAGGAACCAAATCTATAGAAAAGGGTGGACAAAAGGAAGGGAACTCTGAAGAGAAGTGTGATAATGCGTGAAGGTGAAGGGGTAGATGGATACACAGTCAATATGGACTAGTTGTCTCCATTTTGTTGAAGTTGTGTATAGAACAATTATGTAAAAACACTGAAAAAAAAATAAGGCCATAGAAGTTGATACATTTTAAAATCTATAGGCTTGGGGACTTTAAAAAAAAATAGTCATAATCATGCAAATTCAGCTCTCTTCCAACAAACAAACAAGAAAGCTGTTTCTTGCTCCAATAGTCACTAACGTTGATCAGGTATTTCATGAACAAGCATTAAAATTGACTGCTATGAGGAACATGATTTTTGCTTGCTGGAGAATTCCTAAAAGCAAGGTTGTTAAGGGGTTGGCAATAGTAGGCTGTAAAAGAATACTATCACATTTTTTGTTTGTTTGTGTTCCTATAAACACTTTGTTATCAAAAATTTTTCATAGGTCTCTAAAAGTAAGAAAAAATAAGTACAGAGACAAGACCTCTTTCATGTTTTTGCACACTAACATCACCATTGTACATAAAGCATTTATTGGGGGCCCCCTGAACACAACATTTCAGCTTCCCAACCCCCTTTCCCACCCAAATCTCTGCTGGGTGCCAGCCTCTCCCTGCACAGTTAAATGTCCACCGTGAAGCCCTCGTGGTTTATTGTTAATTAACTGCAAGTCTAGATTCCTTCCACATACAAGTTAAAATACAAATTGTGTGCACTTTGAACATAAAGTCTTTGAACGCTCCTAATTGTTTAAATGATCTGTGCATTTTGTCTCTAGCAATTTGGTTTCACTTTAACCTTTGGACAAATTGAAAACTTTTTTTTTTTTTTTTTAGTAAAACTCCATTCCTCTTTGTAGTCTTAATTTAGTACCACAGGGACTGTTTAATAAGCAGTTTGCAGGTAGATAGGAAAGAACTGATGACCCAATATTCTCTGTTTTCCCAAATGATTAGACATAGAAATTAGTCAAAAAAAGAAAACTGGATTATGATTGGTTACATGTATATATCGGAGCAATTCCCTGAGGTCGTTAAGAGAGCAAGGAGAGAAGAGTTGTTGCTAAAATTGATTTTAGGTAGAAGCCAGGTTCATTTCCCTAAAAAATCTTTTGTATATTTATTTAGTAATTGGTCATGAAATAATGCTTCAGACAGGCATTTTAGAAAGCATACCTCCTGTTTAATAAATCTGAGCCTTTGATAATTATTAATGCACAAATGCCAGAAGAGAGATGCTTTATTCCCCATGTGATGGTACAGCTATTAATGATACTCAAAGGAGTGAAAATTACCATTTCGGAAGTGTCCAAAGCAGTAAACTGGTAAACAAGCCTGCAGTTAGGGCTATGGATGATGTGAATCAACAAGGGTGAAAAGATTTGGTTACTCTGTGTATTAGTGTTAATAGGAATAGATTATAGAGGAATATTTGTGATGTGACCTTCTGTGCACTAATTGAAATAGTATTCAGAGTCAGCATTGGAGTAATCAAGTTAAACACGGAATCATAAATCATCATGAAAAGTGCTGTCACAACTTCGTCGTTAATGCCCTGTACTGCTGGGCAGCCCCAAGAAAATATCTGCTATGCCGATCTTTAGGTTAATAGGAACAGAAATGGCATTTAAAGACTATTTGGATCAAATCTGCTCTGAGGTTGAAAGTGTTCCTCTATTAATTTACTGGTAATTTGAAGTGATGTAGTTAGGGTTAGAAGGAGCACAGCTGAGCCCCTTATAGCAAAACAAAGGGCTGTGGGAGTTTCTTCTAATATTTATTTAATTGCTTTGTGGTACAATGCTAATCAGTTTTATTATACATGTGTAGTCACCATTGTTTCTCAGATATAAAGCAGTAGAAAGGTGATCAAATGTGTATATTTCATTGATACATTTGGTGCAGATAATTTCAGCACCCTTATATTTGATGAACAGAGAAAGGTTTTATTGTGCATATACAGGAAGATTTCTGACAAGTTAAACTATGATATGTCTTGGAGAAAGAATAAGAGTTTGCTAGCAATATTTTTCTTATAAACATTTTCTATTGATTGAATAGAATCAGACTAACAGGCTTAAGAAGCACAGAGGAGTTTGTTAAGAAATGATATATACTATTGCCAATAAAGCCCATGTCTCAATGCAGAGGAAGGTTGTGTTCATTTAATCAGTTACTCAATGTAGACAATAAGAGGGATGATGCTAAGAGGTAAAAGGCTTATTTATTTTCATTTGCTTTAAATGCTATAAATTAATAGCAATTTCATCAGATACCTATAATAGAATTTTTCAAGTATTATATTTTACTTTAAACCTGAAAATAAGTCTACCCAACTTTAAATAAATTTTTGGGGCAAGTTAGATGTATAAACACAGGTGTTTTGGTGGAAAAAAAAAAAAATTCTAGGGGACAATTCCTCCCTTTCCTTCCTGATTATCATTCACTTGAGTAGGAAAAGAATATGAAGAAGGGTTACTTACCAATAAATAAAGTTTGTGAGTTTTTTTGTTTATTTATTTATTTGTTTGTTTGTTTTTTAATGACTACAGAGTGATCTTAGAGTTAAACACAGATGTTATAGAAAAATCTAAGATTGTTTTTGTAGTTTTGATTTGTTAGATTTTACTTGTTGGGAGAAATTTTGTGAATTTTGCAATCCTTCAGGTTACTTGAGTACCATTTTCAGGCTCATGGTACTGGCAAACTGCAGAGTCCACTAGCCAGTCTCAGCCCAAACTCATTTTACCAATGAGCTAGCCAAGGTGCAGGAGCACAGTGGCTTGTCTAAGTTCCCACAGCAAGCCAGAACTCCCAGGCATTAAACGATAACTAATCAATACCAGATATCCCTAAAATAACACTCTGAAAATTCTCACTTTAGATTCTTACAAGAGAAGTATAATATACTTTGCATGATACTTTGATTCTTTTCATATGCAATATTTTAAAACATTTAATGAAAACTTTTAGTTCATGCTGTTTGTAGTCAATCAATGAAAAAACAAAAAAACAAACCAGTTGCCTCAAGTAGATTCCAACTCACGAACCACATACCTGTAAAGGAGAACTGTGCTCCATTGGGTTTCCATTGGCTGAGTTTTTTGGAAGCAGATCTCCAGGTCTTTCTTCCAAGGAATCTCTGGGTGGATTGGAACCTGGAACCTTTCAGGAAGTAGCCAAGCACTTCACTATTTGTATCACTCAGGGACTCCTGTTGTTGTTGTTGTTATGTGCCTTCAAGTCGACTCATAGCAACCCCTCATAGCAACCGAGTCGTAGCAACCCCTACTCATAGCAACCCCTCCTTGGGTTGCCGAGGCAGTATCACTACGGAAGTAGATTGCCCAAGCTTCCTTCCTAGAAGTGGCTAGTGGGTTTGAACTGCCAGCCTTCTGTTTAGCAGTCAAGTGCCTTAGGCACTATGCTACCAGAGCTCCTCAGCCTATTAATTATTGTCATTTGGTTAGTTTTAAATGTGCTATGTGTGATCATAGGAGCTCTGGTGGCATAGGCATAGCCATAGGCATTTGACTGCTAACCAGAAGGCTGGAGGTTCAAACCCACCAGCCACTCCTCGGAAGGAAGGTTGGGCAATCTACTTCTGTAGTGATACTGCCTCGG
>NW_006921799.1:5221114-5222400 GCF_000298275.1 Orycteropus afer afer | reverse complement strand
CTTGGAGGTGACTGGGACCAGGAAAAGAGGAACGCCAGACCCAATCTGCATATATTGGGGTCTACCACTATGAACCTACACAATCACTCTTCTCCAATGAAATGTCATCCCCTAATCAGAAAATCTGACAAAGAGGCAAAGGAAAATCTTCCTCTTATTGGCAACTAATGACTTGATGTTTTTCATCATTCAGGCACAAGTATAATATCGTTCACAGTGCAATACCAACTAATACATAAGACAATCAAATGCATCCTTTTAAAGCATTTTTCCTTTGTTATTATTTGTCCTCTTCTGGAATCTGCATGTTGTTCTCAATTTTCATTTTAATTCTCATTAATACTTGCAAAGAAAAATAGTACCTATAGTAAATGTTGGGAGCTCTGGTAGTGTAGTGCCTAAGGCACTTGACTGCTAACCAGAAGGCTGGTGGTTCAAACCCACCAGCCACTCCTTGAAAGGAAGATGGGGCAATCTACTTCTGTAGTGATACTGCCTCAAAAACCCAAGGAGGGGTCACTATGAGTAGGGTCTGACTCAATGGCACATAACAGCATAACATAGTAAATGCTATAAAAATGTTTATTAAATTTCAAAAATTATCCAACTTCATTATTTTACATGTCTATTTTGTGGCTATAAGTTTAAATTTTTGAAGTTTTTGTTCACAGATTTGAAAACGGCGAGTTTTTGAAGGATATTAATGGAAGTGTGAATGGAATTGGCATCTTATTAGGGACGTTGTACTCCAGAGTAACAATTCCACATCTGACTCTAATTTTAAAACCTTTTCTCCCAAATGCCCACTTACTACCTTGGCTTTATAGGCTGACCTGCCATCCATGAGCATAGCTGCATGTCTCTTCCACTTGAAGAGCCCCATGAGCATAATATAGTCAGTGGGAGTGCAGGACAGAAAAAATATACACCATTTTGCACATAGCCTGGAAATCAAGGCATAAAAGAGGGAAAATAAACCAGAGAGCCCCATTTGGCCTTCGCATGCATAATTCATCAGTAGAAATAAGTATCAAAAATGTTTACCAGTGAGTGCAGGACAAGTTACTTTATTTTTCATTAATATCTAAATCATAGCCACATCGCAGACAATTCCAATATAGATCATTTAAGCTGTACAAATACCATCAACTTGTTGATTTTAAGGGTGTATTTATTGTCTTAAAAGCATAGTTCAGAGTTCCGGCAAGATGGCGGACTAGGCAGAAGGATTGCACAGACCCTCTTCAACAAAGAAAAGGGAAACCAATTAACACAGACACAGAAGA
>NW_006921799.1:5171603-5217551 GCF_000298275.1 Orycteropus afer afer | reverse complement strand
AATATTAAAAAAAAAAAAAAGCATAGTTCATCCAGATTTAAAGATGATCTGTGAAACTGAAAATAATATAAATCGGTTAGATCTTTTTACAAACATCTGGAAGATGATCAAAACACCAGTGCCTACAATTGTGGATGGAATTAACATTTACTGAAACTCTCCAATGTCTTGATACTATAGCAAGCACTTTCACATACATTATCTCATTTGATCTTCCCAACCGCCCCCCCATGAGATGGGAGACACTATTTCCATTAAAGGTGATACCACTGAGGTCCAGAGAGATTGGATAACTTGCCTGTGATCACACAGATATTAAATGGCAGAGTCAAGATTTGATCCCAGATTTCTTTGATCTAAAACTAAGCTTCTTTCACTATACCATGAAGCTTCTCTACTGGGTCAGCAATGGTATATAAAATAAACTAAGTCATATCCTTGAAAATAGATATGTGTATATAAGCACCCACACTATTGGGTGGGTGGGTAAAAGGGCTGGCAAAACTGAAAGGGCCAAATTTGGGCTTTCTTAGCCCAAAATGTATGCCATCTGTGCCCAGCAAGTTAAACTAACAGTACAGGTCCTCAATAAAGTCCCACCAGCCCCCTAAGGGTATTTGATACTTTATAGTTCTTCCCTCCAGCAGAAAATGTTTAGTCAAAAAAATCCTTTTTGACATTTGGGTGGATGAAATAGTAGATGGGTTAGGAAGGTATAAAGGGAGCTTTGCAGAAGCTCTCTTGATATTCTTGTCCATCTTAGATTTTCCATTGCAATTGGGCATCTGAAGGAACCACATGCATGCAGAGATATGCATGGTACTATGGTCCATAGCCCTGGTGGTGCATGGCTAAGAGCTTGGCTGCTAACGGAAAGATCCACTATTGGAACTCACAGCCTTAAAAACCCAGTAGAGTAGCTCTATTATGTCCTATAAGGTCACTACTAGTTGGAATCGACTCAATGACAGTGAGTAGGGAAAGGTCCATAATACTTATGAGGCCTCCATGAGTGAGAATCAACTGGATGGCAACTAACAAGAACAACACTAATGGATGAAGGAAAAGAACATAGCCAATAAATAATGGAAGGGGAAAATATAAGATACAGAGTGTCTGGGATTTTTCTGTTTGTGTTTTTCCTCTCAAAGTATGAAATAACACCTTCCATTTCAGGGTATTCCTCCCTTTGTAAAGTCACTCTCACATGAATGTCTCTGTGGGTTAGTAGAGGAAGAAAGCAGAAGCGGGTACTTCATCTTCATTATCTTGAGCTGCGCTCTCAAGTCAGAGGTTGTTCATCTGTATGTCAGTGTCCCACACAGTCCTCTCAGAACATTCAGCCCAGCTGGGCCTAAGCTTCTGTGGTAGTTAAAGTTGTATGTCAACTTGGCTGGGCCTGGTTGAGTGACTGAGCAGCTGGATATAGTATTCCCCATGATGAGACTGGTAATCAACCCCATGATGGAATCTACTGTGAGCAGCTGAGTAGCTGCCTTAGGGGTGTGGTCTACTTCCTGTATATAAGGAGAAGCTTTAGGCATGGTCTCCAGGCTATGGCACGCTTGAACACTGTAGGTAGCTGTGTCGTTGTTTCACAGCCTGCCATGCTCTGCCAACCTTGGGACCTTTAATGGACTTGAATTAATGGCCTGCCCTGTGGTTTGGTAAAAGCAGGATTGTGCCTTTTTACTTGTCAACCTTGGGCTTGTCAGTCTCAGCATCCAGCAGTTGTCTGAGGGAAGAAAAGCCTCCAGCTTCAATGGGCTAGGAGTAGGAAGCAGATCTAAAGCCCAACGTTGAGGGGCTTTCACCCAGCCCCTAGAGCCTAGCACTTTGAACCGGACTGCAAGCCTCCAAAATTGTAAGAGAATAAACACCTGTTTGTTCAAGCCATCCCATTTGTGGTATATTCTTGTCAGAGCAGCACTAGGTAACCAGAACAACTTCCCACTCCCAGCCAATCCAATGGCACAAGAGAAGATTCAAGTTGATAATTTCAGGTAAATTCATTCTGAACCATAGAACAGGTCCATACTTGATGTGTTACATAGATTTTCCTTTGGGAAATGTGAACATGTCCCACTACAGATAAAAAGGCTGTTATGAAATGCTCTCTAATTCTACTACATCCTGTGATCTTTGGATACATCTGTAACTAAACTATCACTGACATTTAAAACATTATGTGAACATCAGATAAACCAGTTCTTTTGGTATGAACACCATTTATGATTGCATTGAAAGTCAAAATTGTATATACTTAAACTATTAAACATTTAATATGCAAGTTTTATCTTATAGTGGGGTTTTTTGGGAAACAAAATTATTCAGCTCATGTAATAAGTCTCCTTACATCAAAATTATCAATTTCATAATATTTGTGGGGTCTATTTTTCTAAGATAGTTTGTCTCTATATGCACATTAGGAACTTGCAATATGTGTAAAGAGCCTAATTGAATTTTTTTAATGTTGAATTTTGACACAATAATTATAGTCACTTTTTGAGATGGTGCCTTCACTAAGTCCTTAAAGATCTTCAAATAAAATGTTCAGTGCTAAAACTCTGAGCAGGCTTATGTTACTTGAGAGGAAAAAAATGCTTAAAATATGAATTAATAAAATTCTATCCCATCTATTATCCTACTTGGCAATGAAAGGAGTGCTTGTAAGAGAAAGATAAATCTAACTTAACATTAGAACTCTTTGAATAATAAAAATATATAGATTCAAAAACCTCTCTGAGTGACCCTGTCTTGCACAGTATAATTTCCTAAAACTTCTAAGTCACTCAATGATAAGAGGCTGATCTAAATGCTTCCACTGCATTAATCAAATACCAGGTCTAATTAAAAGAGCCATGCACAAAGCTTTTTCAAAATGTTGCTCAGGTATTGCAATAATTTCTGATCACCCAAGCCTGGAAGACAAATAATTAGAGCTGCCAGAGCATTCTGATGAGTGATGTCAGCATCTCCAAGTGACCTTCCCTCCACTAATTAATTTTCATCTTAAGAAAAGAGACCCTGTTGTTGCACATTATTAATTGAGTTCACTAAAAGATGCGCCTGATTAATTTTTGTTGATAATACTTGTCATTCTAGGCACCGGCTGTAATCATTCTATTGGGTTTTATTTTTTTAAGTTGATCTAAGTCCTTTGCAATGTGACTGATATATCTGATACAAAATATCATGCATAAGGGCACATTCTATAATATGTCTGGGCTATTTTTCATTGCAGTTGTTTGCCGAGGTAAAATGAAATGTCGAGTGGCGTTTTCTGAGCTGTAGGAAACTGCAAAGTTACCGTTTCATTTTGTCCTAGGAGCTTATTGACGCTACTAATTCCCATGTCCCCAAAGGAGATCACTTTACCCACTTTGTAGCCTCCTCTTGGGTTTTGTTGTGAAACATCCCATCACCAAAGAAAACACCACATTCGTCTTAACAAGAATTGTACGTAACATTTCTGTAATTACCAAAAGGCTTTGTACAACTGCCTTTGTCCTCGGAGCGGGATCATCTGCTATGTGATTCCAGCCTCTGACCCCGTGTGCAAAGTAGACACTTGGATTGCTGCCCTATTCCTTCATAGAATGTTAGGATTAGAAATATATAGATAGTTATATTAAAGTGTTTATATCATTAACTGAAAATCTGATAAGAAATTTACTCACACACCTAATGAATGCAGGCTGTACTTGAATATATTCATAAGCCATTTAAATTGGGACCGCTATTAAAACCTTAGCTTGTTTTCAGTGGAAACTTTTAAGGGTAGAATTAATTTCTTAGGAAAATATTGTGTTTCAGTGTCTAGGTGAAGATACTCTGTTTATGTTGGGAAAGGAACTCATGAGGCTTCTTTGATTTAAAAGGGGTTCTACTAGGCAAATTATGATGCATTAGCCTAAATGAATGAAAAATAAATTTAACGGATATGTTCTTAGTGCATTGTGATTCTTGTTTTGCAGAATCTGAAACATTTGAAAAGTATCTTGAGTCTTTAGTTGAAGTGGAGGCAAGGTTAGGTTCTGAAATCTGTGCTTCAAAACACTGCTATATACTATTTGCCTTGAAGTTTAAAGGAATTCCCAAACACGGTATAGAAATAAAACTAAAAGAACTGTGCCTCTTAATACTCTTTTGGGGCAGCCTTCCTCTCTGCTATTGTGGGCCTGTTCACTTATATCATTTCCCTCTAGGTGGATGCATGACAGTCCTACACCATCCTATATCTAAAATTCAATAAATCTTATCATTTAAGCCAAATTCACACTCTCTGTGAGTCATCTTCGGTGGAGAGAATTGTAGCACTGGTTCTTGCATAGTAGAATTCAGGTTCATTACGATCAATTAATGGCATTAATAAACATCCACCAGGAAATAGGCACTGTGGGTATCATCTCTTAAATTTGGAAGACCCAAAGCTGAGAGACATTTCATGCCACTTCATCGAGGAAAAGGGTGAATGGTTGTTGTTGTTGTTATGTACCATCAAGTTGGACCTGACTTACAGCAACCCCTCCTTGGGTTTCTGGGGCAGTATCACTATGGAAGTAGATTGCCCAACCTCCCTTCCAAGGAGTGGCTGGTGGGTTTGAACTGTCAGCCTCCTGATTAGTAGTCAAGTGCCTTAGGCACTATGCTACCAGAGCTCCCAGGGTGAATGGTATGTCAGCTGAAAGACGTATTCATAATGTGAAACAAGCAAGCAGCATGTTCAGACACCAAACCTGATGTTTCATGAAATTCAAAAAAAATGGTTTATTGTCACAGGATTTTAGAACCAAAAGACTTTAGACATCACCTGCACATATGTTACATATGAAGAAACTGATTCCCAGAATATGTTGATTAATTAAATTCAACATGATTTAATTCTTTGTTACACAAAGGAAATGAGTAGACAGAACAATGATAAAGTAACTCGTATTTAGTTAAAACATCTTTGTTTATAGTCATGAGCTGGCGTATTACTCATGAGACCCTAAACGGTTGTTTTAGCACATTGTTTACATATCCGTATGTATCACCACATATGTATTTATCAGTGTTGATGTCTTTTTTACACTAAGCTACTAAGGGACCATACCTAGTTATTCTGTTTATTCAAATCATTGTCTTTTTTTCAGCTATAAGGTTAATAAATAGAACAACACAGGAGAGGGGTGAGAAGGAAGAGGACGAGAGGAGACAAAGAAGAAAGGAAGAGAAAAGAAAGGAAGATCATTGGTCCCATGACATTTTTTCCCTCATTATGTTTTCAACGTCTAACATGCATTATCATTTAACATTTCCTAATGTTGCCTCTATCTGAAAATTTGTGGGCAAGTGTAATTTCTTCCCTCCATGAAATTAATCTCAAATATTAAACAAATAGGAGAAAATAAAATTGAGAAATATGTTTTTATATTATTCATAAAACTATTTTAATCATTTAACTTATAGATTGTAGAATCCTCTTAAGATCCAAGCACATCTCAGTGATTGACCTCAAGAAGTGATGGGGCACATACCCACGTGCACATGTGAGGTTGGCACCTGTATACATATGTGGAGCTCTAGTAACACAGTGCCTAAGACATCTGACTGCTAACCTGAAGATTGGTAGTTCAAACCCACCAGCTACTCTGCATAAGCAAGACTGGGCAATCTTCTTCTGTAAAAATTTACTGTCTCAGAAACTGAACAGGGGTCACTATGAGTTAGAATTGACTCGATGACATTGGATTTGTTTTTTGGTTACATATATATCTATATCTATATCTATCTATATATATATAGTAGCATAATGCCTAAGGTACTTGACTGCTAACCAGAAGGCTGGTGGTTCAAATCCACCAGCCACTCCTCAGAAGGAAGATGGGGCAATCTACTTCTGTAGTGACACTGCCTCGGAAACCCAAGGAGGGGTCGCTATGAGTCAGGTCTGACTCGACAGCACATAACAACAACAATTTATATATGCACATGCTGCAAATATGCCCATGTATATAATATATCACACAGGGGGCACAGCCATAAATATCTCTTAGCCATAATCAAACACCTCCCAGGACTAAGATACTGGACTTGAAGGCTAGGGACAATAATCTCAGAGAACATCTGGGTCAATTGGCATAAAATAGTCCTTAATAAAATCAATGTTCTACATCTTACTTTGGTGAGTAGTGACTGGAGTCTTAAAATCTTGTATGTGAAGATCCCTGCATGGTTCATATGGTTTGCACTAGGCTAGTAACGAAGAGGTGGCCTGTTCAGTAGCACTGAGGAAGATCCAGGCCTGGCGAGCACCTTCTGTAAAAATTACAGCCAACCTGACTCCAGAGCTTACAGAGTCTCTCCAAATGAATACACAAACAAATGCCTCAACAAAAATTTGTGAATAGCCATCTAAGTTACAACTATTGGTCTCTTTCTGTCTGGAGCAAAGACAAGTGAAGAAAATCAAAGACTGAAGGAAAAAATTAGTCCAAAAGACTAATGGACCACATGAACCACAGACTCCACAAAACTGAGAGCAGAAGAGCTAGATGGGGCCGAGCTACCCCACCTGCCACTCTGACGAGGATCACAATAGATGTTACCAGATACAGTGGGAGAAAGAAAAGATAGAACAAAATTCAAATTCTTATAGAGACTGGTGGAACCCTGAGACTATAGCCTGTAGATACCCTTCTAACTTAGACCTGAAGCCACTCCAGGAATCACTTTCAGCCACATAAAAGACAGGCCTACAAAGTGAACAAAGGAGCTCTGGTGGTATAGTGGTTAAAGCATTCAGCTGCTAACCAAAACGTAAGAAGTTCAAATTCACCAGCCACTCAGTAAGAGAAAGATGAGGCTGTCTGCTTCCATAAAGATTTACAGCCTTCAAAACACTATGGGGAAGTTCTATTCTGTCCAAAGGGTTGCTATGGGTTAGAATTGACTCAGTGGCAGTGAGTTTGTATATATGTGTGTGTGTATATAAACCAAAAACCAAACTCACTGTCATCTAGTCGATCCTAACTCCTAGTGACCCCTCCTTGAGTTTCCAAGGCGATATCTCTACAGAAGTAGATTGCCCAGTCTCCCTTCCAAGGAGTGGCTGGTGGGTTTGAACCACCAGTGTTCTGGTTAGCAGTCAAATGCCTTAGGCACTATGCGACCAGAGCTCCCATGCTCCCATATATGTATGTGTGTGTGTGTGTGTGTGTGTGTACAAAAGCAAAGTTAAGAAGGCAGGAGGGGCTAGAAAACTAGATGAATGGAAATAGGGAACCCAAGGTAGAAACTGGAAGAATGCTGACACATTGTGAGGCCTGTAATCAATGTTACAAAACAATCTGTGTATAAATTGCTGAAGTGGAAACCAATTTGCTTTGTAAACTTTCACCTAAACTACAATAAAATACTAAAAAGAAAAAGTGATGGTGTATTGCCAAAACAAGGTAAATAGCACATGTCAGGATATTATTTTTATCAGTGGAAAAAAGTGCTAAGCCTTTATCTTTTTAATTTGAAGAAAGCCAAATGAACTTGAGGGAACCTATATTTGGATTCAGGAAGGAAAGACTAATAGAATCCAGGATATTTCCCTGAGAACCATGAAGAGGGAGATGGAGTAGAACCTGAGGCTCTGCCCTCAGTGAAGGTCAGGACAGCTGAAAGAACACTGAGACTCAGGAGGGGTCATTCTTTTGAGTGATGTTAGTTAAATCGATATGGAAATATCTCTCACTAATATATCTGACATTAATTTTCTAATCAAATTTTACCTATAGTCTGTCAACATTCTTTCCAGAAAAAAAAAAAAAATCAATATTTTACTTGGATGTCTATATGATAGTTTTTTTGCTTCCTTTTGTGGCTCTCTTTATGTTTTTATAATATTTCCTTTTAATAATTACATATTGCCAAAATATAAACTATTAAAGAAAGAGGTCCTCTGAATTTGGATTATCATTTTAGCTATGTTATCACTCTTGATCAATGGACTCTTTAGTTTTGTACAAAGAACAGTTTTGGAGGGTACATGTCATTGAATAATATTTAGCCCTATAATGGTCACATATCTCAGCTAATCAACTTCAATTTTCACCACAATTTATATTGACAGAGCTTTCCTCAATCCAGTAAATATTTATTCATTGAGTGCATGAATTTTATTTGTAGCCACAATACGTGTGGACATGGCATTTCCAGACATCCTAAGGTATTTCTAGCACTTATTACAATCTGAAGGATTTGATAGCATACATAAGGCTTATGTATAAGGTCCAGGGTTAGATTAATTTTGGAAAGCATTATAGTGAAAGAAACAATTTGTGGAATTGGGAATCAAACAATTTTAGTCTGGAACCCTCTTCTATATCTAGAGATGTTATTTAAATTGTCTGAGACTGGTAGCACAGTGCCTAAGAGGCATTTGACTGCTAACCAGAAGGCTGGTGGTTCAAACTCCTCGGAAGGAAGGTTGGGCAATCTATTTCTGTAGTGATACCACCTCAGAAACCCAACGAGTCATCACTGTGAGTTGGGTCTGACTCAACGGCAGTGAGTAATATCAGTGAGTTTGGTTTGGTTTTGGAATATTAAGAAAAAAAAAGTATATATCTCATGGAATTGAGGATAAATAAGCTAAATAGTAAATGTGAAAGTATCTGACTCTGACATGGTAAGAGCTTAATAAATATCTTTTTACTTCTAGGTCAGGTAAATCAGCCCACTGCATTCAAAAGAAGATTTTTTTTTTTTTTTTTTTAGAACCCCAACCTCCTTTGCTTTGTTTGTTAAACTACTCTTTTCTTTCATATGAAGGAAAAATGGGAAAAAAAATGGTAAATTCTTTGGAAGCAGAGCAGGACCCAATAAGGTGAGCCTTCTGATCAACCTAGAACGTGTGGCTTCTAAGAGTGGTCAATGTGGCATGATGATGGTGGAATATAAGAAATGTAGGGTTAAGACCAAACCCATACTCAAGGTCAAACTTGTTAGAGAGTTCAAAATCATATACCATGAAATAGCTCATATTCAGCAAGCATATCAAAGGTTGCTCAGAGGTCTTGAGCACAAACAGAGAAGGAATAGGACAGCCATTTACAGTGAAATTCAAAGTAACAATTTTCTGTTTTTCAACCTTGGTTTGGTGAAAGAGTTTTAAAGCTTAAAAGGCTGACAAGCATCATGATCTATGGTAGTTTAATGTCTTAAATGGAGTTCCACAGACCTAATTTTTGACAAATCTCTCATCATTTAATTTTTTAAGAGATGTGTTTGACCCCAGGTTTTTGAAATACCTTTACATCTGACCTAGAAGTCACCTTCAGCCTAGACTTTTTCAAAGATAATTTTGACAGAAAGTTAGCTTTGGCTAGTAGCCACATCATCATAAGTTTTGACCTTGAGTGAGATCCAATTTCTAGTAGTATTTGAATAGATGAAAGTAAGGAATCAGGAAATAAAGTACCTAAGGTATCAGGATTGATTTTTATTATTTCTCTCTCATTAATTGCCTGTGCGCTACCCCTTCCCCTCCGATTTAATACCTTCTGAAAATTTCCTTCATTTGTAGGTCATTAACAGTAATTTTAATGTAGGTCATGTCCTATTATAACAAATTCCAAAGACTTGTCTGAAGCAAAGTGATATAGTAGAAAGAGCTTTGGGCTTGGAATATGAATGCCTGGATTCTCGTTTTGGCTTTGCCGCTAACTAGTTCAGTAAACTCTTTACCTTAAATGAGATGATGATAATCAGTTCTCCAATCTCACGGAGTCTTTGCCTGACTGAAATAAGCTCTTGCCTGTGAAAGCACATAGAAAGCTGTAAAATATTGCACACGCATAAATCTTTATACTAACTGAATTATGTCTTTGATTTATGATCTTGAAAATTTGAGGATCAAATATTGTTTCAATAAATGACTCTTGGAAATAATTTCATTTTAGAGATATATTCAAATAAAAAATATTTGTATTCATGGGATTTAGACTATAAAATCAAGACTGTGATTCCTCAAGTAATTATATTCTATAAAGTTAACTCTATATTATTATATGAGCCTCATAAAGAGTCATAGTGCTTAGAGTCATATGCACTTAGAATCTATTTTCAATAGTTGCCAGAATGATCTTTTTGAACAGTAAATCAGATCATGTCATTCCTCTACTCAAAAGTATTGCATGACTCTCTGTGTCACTTAGAGTAAAAGTTAAGGGGCTTACAATTGACAAAAAGGTTTAACATGATCAGGTCTTCAGGTACCTTTCTGATCTCACCTACTATTACCTCCCCCTACCCCCATTCCATCCACATGGGTCTCCTTGCTGTTGCTCCCTTAATGTACTAGGCAGTCTCCCTCTTTAACACCTTTGTGCTGTCTGTTCCTTCTGCCTGGAATGCTTTACAACCAAGAAATGACTCACATAATGGCCCTCAAATCTTTGCTTAAATGTCTTCTCAATTAGACCTACCTTGATCACCCTTCTTAAAATTGCACTCCTTCTCTGAACCTGCAGCGAGCTTGCTCTGCTCTCATTTTTCTTTTTTCTCTAGCATGTCTCACCTTCTAACATAACTACATATTTAAACATTTATTACATTTATTATTTGCTTCCACCCTCTCTAATGTACGTTCTACCAGGGTAAGGATGCCATTTGTTTCAGGCACTGATATAGCCCAAGCACTTCAAATAGCTCCTGTACTATATGATTATATATATGTTAAGTACTCAACAAATTATGTGTTGAAAGAATGAATAACTTCATGATGGTACAGCTTGCACCTTTGTCCATAGGTGTGCTGACTTCTCCGGTCCCTCTGTGACCAACCACAAACATTTACAGGACATGTACATCCATCAAAAGGTGATAAATGTGGTTAATTTAAAAAAGAATGAAACTAGCCGGCTCTTGTAGACATAGAATACAGGACCCTGGATCTCTTCGTACATATTTCAACCAATGGTGTTGATAGGAATTTCTTTGTATATAGGATGACAACATTAATCTCTTAGTAAATTTGCATAAAATTTGCAAATATGATTTCATGATCTGTAAAACCAAAATCAAGGTATAAGACAGCAATTTCATTGACTTAATCTTCCAGAATTCTATCAAGAAACTAATCAGATTTACTTATCATTATTTATTCTTCTTTAAATGCTTAGAGCTCATCCTTCCACTGTTCTCTAGAGGTTGATTAGTAATTTCCTCCCCCTCTTAATATTTATCCCAATGTTTTAGTTCAGATGAAACTAATTACATCTAGTATTTAAAATTACCTGAATCTATCATCCTTTAACCCCACAAGATACTGCTTTTTATTTTATCTTTAGCAATCTGAAGTTACATGCTGGCTTTTTAAGACCCAAACTGCCAATAATTCTGGGAACTTACGGCTTGAGAATCTTATACAGATGGGTGAGTCAATGCCTATAGCTGGGGCTCTGTGAACTTCTTTTATTAACCCTACTATTCTAGTGGTAGCATAGTGGCTAAGGCACTTGACTGCTAACCAGAAGGCTGGCGGTTCAAACCCACCAGCCACTCCTCGGAAGGAAGGTTGGGCATTCCTACTTCCGTAGTGATACTGCCTCGGAAACCCAAGTAGGGGTCGCTATGAGTCGGGGCCGACTCGATGGCAAACAACAACAACAACAACATTCTAGTGGGGGCAACTGAGGTCCTTGGTTTATTATTCCTTATACCATCTTCTTTTCTAATTCAGTCATATGACAAAATTATGGCTCTGTTGCTAAATTCCCAGTATGAAGTCTTAGCAGACATTGTACATAGTGGTGAGAATGAAGCAAGGAACCAAAGATGGTCTCACCAAAAGGCCCCATTCTTAAAATGATCTGTGCATGTAGTCTCTATACCATTAGCATGTTGGACAAGTGAATACCATCAAAAGTATGAAATCCATTTCTGCAGTCACTGCATTGCAAAAGTTAAAATTTTTAATTAAATCATTCCATAACTTATGTTTAAAGATTTTGGCAGTATATTTTTGTTTTTGACTGAACAACAAGAGTGCCTAAGGATTAACTAAACATATTTTCCAAGGATTTTCATTTTTCCTACTTCTAATCTCCAACCTGAAATTCCTCCAGTTTTTCTTTTTTCTTCACTATGACTTACCTCAAACATAATGCACTTTCTCTGGTTTTTAGGGGAATTAAAATATTTATCAAAATTGAAATAAAATGTATCTAAATCTGCCTCACTAGATGGAAACTATATGCCATAGACGAAGAAAACTGAAGTATTAAACCTCCTTGGTCTGTTTGATAAACAGGGCTTTAAAGACATTTAAAAATAAAAAATTAAAAAAACACAGATTTCACAGGGCTCCATTTCTCTTTCATTTCTATTTTTAACCTGGTTTGCCTTTTCTTTTGCTCTTCTTTTTGTTGTTGTTGTTGTTGTCTTCATAAACTGAACATGTGACTATACAACATCACTCTATAAATTTGTTTTCTAAAATTTTTTCATTCCCCTCATTAGTCTCTAAAAGTTTCATTATTTGCCTCCTTACCAGAATATAGTTCTCCAGAAACATTATATAGATATTATCCAGGTGTGCTAACTCCAGGGTTTTGGCTATTGTCCAGCTTGAACAATTAATTAAAATTCTCTTCTAGTTTTAACCAGATGTTGTAGTCCTCATTTCCTGACCTAAAAAGGCTCTTTCTAATTATGGAGAACTTTTAAATACTTCTCTCATTTTCTTTCTGAGCAAGTTGCACCTTAGTGCTAGCTTACAACAGTCTGATATTCAGCATGTACATATAATTAGTGAGGTTTATGTAACATTTGGAATAAATCAATCCTGAAAATACTTTCCACCACTCGTCTGTCAGCTTGTCATATTATGGTGGCTTGTGTGGTGTTATGATTCTGGAAACTACACCACCAGTATTCTAACTATCACTAGGGTCACCCACAGGAGCTCTGGTGGTGCAGTGCCTAAGGCATTTGACTGCTAACCAGAAGGCTGGCAGTTCAAACCCACCAGCCACTCCTGGGAAGGAAGATTGGGCAATCTACTTCTGTAGTGATACTGCCTCAGAAACCCAAGGAGGGGTCTCTACAAGTCAGATCTGACTTGATGGCAGTGAGTTTGTTTTTTTGTTTTTGTTTTTAGGGCCACCCACGGTAGACAAGTTTCAGTGGAGCTAACAGGCTAAGACAAACTAGGCAGAAAATTTGGCAGTGAAAACCCTGTGGATCACAACAGAATATTGTCCAATACAATAATGGAAGATGAGCTCCCTAAGTTGGAAGGCACTCAAAATACTCAGTGGCTTCAGAAAGGACTCAAGCATACCACAATGATTGTGAAGAAGGCACAGAGTCAGGCAATGTTTTGTTTTATTGTACATGGGGTTGCCATGAGTGAGAGTCAACTCAATAGCAGCTGAAAACAACAACAAAAAACCCTTTAAATATGACAAGACAAGCATTACTTGGCAAAGAATTACACATTACGTTACTAATCGCTTTAAACCTCCTTTTGCCGTGGTTTTAATTTAAGATTTTAATTATTAAAGAAATTAGTGCATCAATTTTAGAGAACTTTCAAGTTTCAGGTAGTTTGATCTTTTCAACTACACTGTAATCTTTCTGAAGGTATGCCTTTTACTCATTCTGCATCTTATCCAGGACCCAGTAAACACTACTTACCTTGTAAGTCCCCTATATATATTTATTAAACTTATAATGTGATATACAGGAATTCCTGGGTGGTACAAACAGTTAACCTGTTTAAGAAAGTTTGGCAGTTCAAGTCCACACACAGAGATCCCTTGGAAGAAAGGCCTAGTGATCTACTTCTAAAAAAAAAAAAAAAAAAACCCTAAAGAGCATAGTTCTATTCTGACACAAGGGGTCATCATGACTCAGAATCAAATCCATTGCAACTGGTTTGGTTTGGGTTTTAGTAGTTCATACAATTATATATGTTTTATATTTGAAGAATTTTGAAAAGCAACTAAACAAACAAACGCACAAAAGTCACAGCCATGGAGTCAAATCCAACTCATAGCAACCCCTCCTTGGGTTTTAGAGGCAGTAAATCTACAGAAGTAGATTGCCCAATCTTCCTTCCAAGGAATAGCTGGTGCAACTAGCCAAGTTAAATTATCTTTTAAAGTCCTAATAAACAACATGAGAGCTCTGGTGGCTTAGTGCCTCAGGCATTTGACTGCTAACCAGATAGCTGGCTGTTCAAACCCACCAGCCACTCCTCAGAAGGAAGGTTGGGCAATCTACTACTGTAGTGATACCGCCTCAGAAACCCAAGGAGGGGTCAGTATGAGTCGGATCCCACTGGATGGCAATGTGTAATAAGCAACATTAGTTGCTCATAATCGTACACATTTAATCTACTTTTACTCTTGGGCATTTGTTTCTTGGATTTAGTTAACTCCTCAATACCCTGTTGTTGTTGTATGCCATTGAGTGGATTCTAACACATATAGACCATGCAGGAAGGAATAGAACTGCCCTATAAGATTATTTTTTAGGCTGGAATCTTTATGGAAGGAGCTCTGATGGTGCAGTGGTTGAAAGCATTCCGCTGCAAACTAAAAGGTCAGTAGTTCAAACCCACCAGCTGCTCCATAGGAGAATGATGAGACAGTGCTTCTGTAAAGATTTGTAGGCAGGAAACCCTATAGGTCAGTTCTACTCTGTCATATAGGGTTTCTATGAATCACAATTGACTCAATAGCAGTGGGTTTGGTTTTTTTGCTTTTGATCTTTTTGAAGGCAGATTGTCAGGACTTTCTCCTGCGGAGCTGCTGATGGGTTCAAACCACCAACCTTTGTGTTAGCAGTCTAGCACTTAACCATGTGTCACTGGGCTCCTTTAGAAACCTTCAGGGAATGAAGTTAAATTTCAGCCATCAAGGATTACTGGACATAACCAAAAGAGTATCTGCATTAGGCCTGAGAGAACTGATGGGCAAAGACAACTCCTCCCAATCCCGATCAACAAGGCAAGAGGTAATAAAACAGCAGCAAGGGTGGTGGGATAGCTGAGGGCAAAAGAGTAAAAGAAACATTTTAAAGGTCCAATCAACTGATTAGCAGAAAATCCTTAAGATGTGAGATGTGTGCAACAGACTTCTGAGAGAAATTATTAGCCAGAAGCTATGCTTAACCTTTCCTGTTCCTTACCTCTAGCAACTATTTCACCGCCTGTGGGTTGTTGTTCTGTGTTGAGATAAACGTCAGTTCAATGTTTCTTTATTAATTTTAATGGTATAACAAGAATGGTGTATCGCTTTGACATAAAAAGTTCAAAGTTACTATGCAAGCATTCTTCCATTAATCTTCAAAATATATTTGCTGGGTGAGCAGCAAATGTAATTCTGGCTAACCAGATAAGAAAACAGAGAGCTGGTGATAAGATGACTTGGCTTAAGCAGCGCAACAAATCAGTGATAGTTGAGGAGAGCAAGTTCTCGCCCACCTCTGGGCGGTAGGCGCCTCCACTTGTGGATCCTACACCAGCAGCAAGCCCACGGAGGCCTCCCGGTTGCAAATCTCTAGATAAACGGGCCACATTCTGATCATTTCTGTAAAGTTCACAGGAAAACTCCCAAGTGGAAAAAATATATTTTTTTATTTGCTGTCATGTCAGTATTTTGAACTGTGTCCCTCACTTTCATCACGTCAGCTTTTAATTATTTAGAAAATAATTATCCAATTGTGGCTTATCAAGACCCCTTTCTTTTCTTCTCTCCTGCTCCCTGCCTTTGGGCCATTTCACTGTTCATTAATATTTGCATCTGCTGCTTTTCTGGTGGGCCTGGTAAAAAGATTTGGTGAGCAAAGAAATAGAAATAATTGACTACATAAAGTTCAGCAATTATTCTGTGGTTAAACTCAATATTAGCTGATCATCAGTTCATTTGTAAGGGGAGGATCCACTCCTTCTTTTGCCTTGTACTCTGCATATCTTTTTTTCTCTAATCCTATATTTGATGTCTATTATTCCTGATCATTGAAATTCGACAAAAGATGCAGTGATCTGTCTGACGGATTTTTGACAATGTTCGCTTTCTTAAACTCTACATTCAGAGTCCCTAGAAAAGAAGCCTCAATAAATACATCTTGCACTTATTAAGAAATAAATGAAAGGTACACTTGTTCTGTGTTATTTGTGAGTTTGTAGATAAAATACAGCAATCAGCATCCTGCCACCACACAAGGATCCTGGCTGGTTAAAGTGCTGGTGGTGGCGCATTAGTGAGAAGTTGTGATTGTCTCATGAATCAGGGTGACGCTCGCAGGTGGCAGTTAGTTTGATCTTCCCAGTCACTCAAGGAGGATGTATATCTTTTGTGATTATCACTCACAAGGATATCCTTGAAGGAAAATAAGGCTGCCTCACCAAAACACAACTAAATGAAACAAACAAAACAACAGCCACAGTGTAAGCAGTGTCAGATTACTTATAAACCACATAAATTTGTGTTTACTTGTGCTTACTCACTGATCTGTAGTGAACATTTCACATTTTCTTCACCACATCAAAGATTCCGTTTCTAGGTATGGCTGGCATCTGTCTCTCTTTCTCAACCCCACAGCACCTTCCTACAGAATCAAAGCCTCTTTTTAAATTTACAATCCTTGATGGGGACAAAATACCCAGTAAGCAAAGTAAGCACAGACTTACTTGTGCTTACTTACTAATCTGTAGTGAGAAGTTTCACATGGGTTTCCCCTGATGTGAAACCCATGTGAAATTGTTCACTACAGATTAGTAAGTAAACACAAATCAACCCAGATGTGGTAAAACTCCACTACAGATTAGTAAGTAAGCACAAGTAAGCCTGAGCTTACCTTGCTTATTGTTTTTGCCACTAATTAAGGCAGAAATGGAGACAATCATAGTAGAATCTGCACAAATAAAATAGAGTGTATTGGTGAACTCCCTGGGCTGCTGCTCAAGCCCTATTCCTAGAGCTGTGCTGACCACATCAAAACAATGCAGCTGCATAAGCAAGGGAATAAACAAAGCAAAGACCCATTAGCTCTGTTTCCATTAGACACGCAGAGGGTAAAAAAAATCAATAACAGGCAAACAGAAGATAAAATTGATAGGGAAGAAATGTTAATTTTAGAGCTTTAAAAAGAGGCATTGGAAACAATGGCATGCAATAAAACCTTAAAAACTATTTTTAAAACTTTCAAAATCATTTTCATGGGGGAAAAGACTCTAGCAGGAACATATACAGCATATTAAACTTTAGTGCATTTTTAATGACTGTCTTAAACAAATTATGCATGAGATAGATTACACATCCCTCACCCACTTAACAAAAAGGCATATGCACAAACAAAAAACAAAACCATGTGGCTTTTAAAAAGAAATTAAGTGTATACTTGGTGACTGATTGGGAGTCATGCCAGGAGATGTGAAGGACTTCATAGAATAGAGTTCTCTTGAAAGAAGCTAGACTGATGGCCTCTTTGGCCCAGACAGCAGGCAGAGTACAAACAATATCAGTCTCCACTTTCCAATTCCATCCTGTAAATGCCCTCAGCAGACAGGGCAGGAGAGCAGAAAGAAAAAGGACTCTGAGGGAACAAGTCCTAGATTTTAGTTCCAGCCTTATCTCTCTGTAACCACGCACACTTGGGCAAGTACTTCCTGCCCTTCTTTCTCCATCTGCAAGAGGGAGATAATAATAATACTTCCTACCAGGGAGCTCTGGTAGCACAATGGTTAAACATTTGACTGCTAACCAAAAGGTCAGTGGTTTGAAACTGCAAGCCACTCTGTAAGAGAAAGATGAAGCAGTCTGCTTCCATAAAGATGTAGAGCCTTAGAAACCAGATGGGGCCATTCCACTCTGTCCTATAGAGTCACTATGAGTTGGAATCAGTTCAATAGCAGTGGGTTTGGATTTTCAGTTTGACCTTCCTACCTCAGAGTGAGACCCAAGCCTTGGTATTTTTAAATGTCCCAGTTTATTATAATATACAACCATGCTTGAAAATGACTGCTTTAGAATATTGATTCTCAAATGTCACGCATCTAAATCACTTGTAAGGGTCCCTTAAAACGCAGACTGTTGAGCTCCCCCCTTAGACTTTCTGATTCACTGGATCTGGGATGGGGAATGAAAATAAGTATTTCTAAGAAGCATCCAGGTAATTCTGATGCTGTTGTTGCAGGGAGCACATTTTGAGGATCTCTGGTAAAGTTTTGCTATCCTAGTGTGATCTGCAGACCAGCAGGGTCAGCATTACTAGAGAGCTGGATTGAATTGTGTCCCTCAAAAAATTATGTCAAAATCTTAACCTGGGACCTGTGAATGGACCTTGTTTGGACATAAGATCTTTCAGGATGTTATCAGTTAAATTAACATGAGGTCACACTGGGGTAGGGTAGATTCTAAACTAATCTTAGCAGTGTCCTTTCAAAAGAAGAGGAGTTGAACAGAGGGAAGATGGCCATGTGAAGACAGAGACAGAGATTAGAATCATCCACAAGTCAAAGAATGCCGAGGATTGCAGGCTGTTATCAGAAGCTAGAAGAAATGTATGGAACAAATTCTTCCTCAGAGACCTGAGAAGGTATCATCACAGTAAGTACCCTAATTTCAGATTCCTAGTCTCTAAAACTTGAGACAAAACATTTAACCACCTAATTTTTGGTACTTCATTATGGCAGCCAAAAAAACTAATACAATTATAGAGATGCCCACAACTGTGTTGAAAATGCTGACCCACTCCAGATCTGCTAAATCAGAATCTGTGGTTTGACAAGATCTCCAGGAGATTTGTAGCCATATTAACCTTTAAAAAATGCTGGTCTATCGCTTCTCAGCCTATTGGCTAAAATCAAGTGTAGAAATGCTGGTCTAGACCATCCTGAAAAGGAGTATGTCATCAAGTGAATTGTTCCCCAAAAAATATGTGCCAAATTGGCTAGGCCATGACTCTCAGGGGTTTGGAAGTAATGTAATGATGTAATCACCCCTCATAATGTAATCTGATGAGAAAAGTCAATTGGGATTAGGGTGAGATGCAACACCTTTACTCAGGTCATAGCCTTGATCCAATGTAAGGGGAATTTCCCTGGGTTGGGCCTGCATTACCTTTTATCTTACAAGATAGAAAGAAACAAGCAGAGAAGAGGGATCCACTACCACCAAGAAAGAAGAGCCAAGACCAGAGTGCATCCTTTGGACCTGAGGTCCCTGTGCAGATAACCTCCTAGACCAAGGGGAAGATTAATGCCAAGACACATGGAGATCTCCAAACACCTGGCCCACAGATTTTGAAAGGAGGCAAGGACCTTTCTGCAGAGTTGACAGAGAGAGAAAATCTTCCCCTAGAACTGACACTCTGAATTTGAACTTTTAGCCTCTTAACCTCTGAGAGAATAAATTTCTGTTTGTTAAAGCCAACCCTTGTGTTACTTCTGTTATAGCAGCACTACATTACTAAGACAGAATGGAACCAATTAAAGGTTGAAAAATCTGATTTGGCTGCTTTAGAAGAGCTGCCCCTGCAATCTGAACAGCAGTAACTCAGGTCTGTGGCACATCCATTTTCCCCAGGAAATCCTGTTTGCCAAACTGACAATATAAACCAATAGGAAACAGCTACTCTTGTCACATGAGGTAGTGATGGCTCAGTGGTAGGATTCTTGCCTTCCATGCAAGAGACCTAGATCCCGAATGCACAGCCACCCCCATCTGTCAGAGGAGGCTTGCATGTTGCTATGAGGCTAAACACATTTCAGCAGTGCTTCCAGATTAAGAAAAACAAGGATAAATGCCCTGGTGATCTACTTCCAAAAATCAGCCAATGAATTCCCTCTGGATGGTCCCATCCACCCCTTATCTAATCATAGGGATGGGTCGGGACAAGACAGTGTTTTGTTCCATTGTGCATGGCATGGCTCAGGGGCTAAACTCTATGACAGTTAACAATAACAACATTCTTACAACCCAAGAGGCTTATGCCCACCACAATAGATACCAGACTGCTGGGTACCCCATTAAGCAATGAGGCCGGGTGAACAATTATGATAGTGTCTTTTCACTATTAATATGACTTCTGTTTCCTTAACCCTTTCATGACCTGCGATATATATGTTGTTGTTTGTTGTTGTTATGTGCCGTCGAGTCGGCCCCAACTCATAGCGACCCCTCCTTGGGTTTCCGAGGCAGTATCACTACGGAAGTAGGATTGCCCAACCTTCCTTCCGAGGAGTGGCTGGTGGATTTGAACCGGCAGCCACGATATATATATATAACCCAATAACATTTTCAGCCTCTCAAGTTTCTTGGGAAGTAGCCTCTCAGTTGTAGTGCATGCTGCCACCTGGTGAGGACCTGCATAACTGCATGAATCAGAAGAAATGGGGCTCACCCACCAATCCTACCATCAGAGTCCACTTGGGACATAAATGTCCCACAAAAAAAAAAAAAAAAAAAAGTTCCTGATTTCAGTATGTTTTCCATTACTGAAAACAAATAGTATCAACAAAAAATTCAAAGCAGAAAATAATTTGGCCAATTTGTTGTTAGATACCCTGGAGTCAGTTCTGACTCATGGCAGCAACCCTATGTACAAACAACGAAACACTGCCCAATCATGCACTGTCCTCATAATCATTGCTATATTTGAGACCATTGTTGCAGCCGCTGTGTCAGCCCATGTCATTGAAGGTCTTCCTTTTTTTCACTGACCTTCTCCTTTATCAAGCATGATATCCTTCTCCAGAGACTGGTCCCTAAGGTTAAATGATGTTATTCTTTTTGGTACTTCCTTATTCCTTTTCTGATCATTCCTTGGAGACTTTCCTTATGTTCCCTGTGTATGTGTTTGTTTTGCATATAATTATCGGCTTGGTGGTGATACGAATTTTGGTCAGAAGCAAAGTAAGCTGAAAATACTAAACGTATTTCCATCAGTGATTCCCTGTAGGCTAAAGAGTCACCGGGTTATGTGTCAATGATCCAATATCAACCTAACATCACAACAAACCCTTCATTCAAACAAGGCTTCCCATTACTTGGAATAAAAATCGGAGCTCCAGCTTCACATTTGTGAGATTTATATGACCATTTAGAGAAATTCTTCTTGTAGTTCCTCTGATAACATCACTGGCAATACAAAGCTGACTGGTCCAAATCAGATTCCATCTCTACTGTGTAGTGTTTTAGTGTTTGAGGATGAACTTACAGACTATTAAATTTATAAAAAAAACAAAGACAGATATACAACATAAAACAATTTGAGTTCCAAAAGCTTTATATTAGCTTTTGGAAAGATCAGCTTCAAAAAGAAAAGAGCAGTGAAGATTAAATCTTTTAAGATTCTATTTGTCTATTCTGCCTTATATGGCCTAACCTTGCTGGAGACTCAGAATTACAGTTTTATTTTAGTTCACAACTAAGAAGTCAGCAGATATCATTTGAATGAGAAGATTTACAGTAAAATTAATGAGAAAATATTTGAATTTTCAGAACTACTGCCCAAAAGAGACATTAGTAATGTAAATTTCCATTAACAATATGAACACATAGATTTTTATTTTCATATGTGATTTCTTTATCAAAGGTAAAGAAATGATGAAAAAAAATAAGCTATTAGAAACTAAGAAATTTTTAGGGCTGAGTTATTTTTCAACCTAACAGTCTTTTTCTTCACACCAACGTTTAAAGAAAAAAAAAAAAAAGGCATTATCTTTTTAATAAAAACAAATCAGGACTCTAATAAACACTTTCTCCCTTGCAAGAAAATGCCTTCTGCTTTCTCACTATACTTCCAATAGCTCTTTCTAATTAAAGTAATTTCTCCATATAGGTCTTTTTTCACTTGGTACCAGTCATTTAAAAGTCCTAGCTTTATGAGAACTAAAGAATTTGTGTTCTTTCATTGCAAGTGATCAAAATCTTTCTGTTTTCCATTTTCAGGTAACAGATCATATTAACCAATTGTATTGCATAATCCACCCCCTGCGTGTGGAAAGAAGTCTGATCATCCCAGTTGAGCTACGTGCAGAAATTAAAGCAGCTCAATTATCCTACTTGTGTTCAATATATTTATCCCGTAAATGACCCCCTCCCTCCAGCAAGGAAATATTACTACTTCAATCATTGCACTAAGCCATTAGGGATGTTAACCATTGTTGCATTAGTGCTGACCTAACAAGTAAATCTCCTAGGTAACAATTTTGTCTTTAAATACAGTAGCTCAATTACTTTTTCTCAGACATCAGGATACACTGGGAGTTCAGAACTGAATCAACATCCCAACTAGATAGTGATCCGTTGATGTCAGGAATTCGGCTTGCTTGTCTTCAGTCATCTGCACTATTCAGCAACCAGTTATGCACATAGTAGACGTTCAGCTTGTTGACAAGATGTATGGAAGAACAGACCCTCCCTCAGAGGCAGACACTTTGTTATAGGAAGTGAAGAGTTGCTTCCTGCTGGCAGTGTTGAATAAGGAGCCCTAGTGGCACAATTGTTAAGTTCTTGGCTGCTAACTGAAAAGTTGGCTATTCAAACCCATGTGTGGCTCGGAGGGAGAAAAGACCTGTTGATCTGCTGCTATGAAGATTATAGCTTAGGAAACCCTATGAGGCACATCTATTCTATCATATAGGGTCAACAATGAGTTGAAATCGACTCGACAGCACACCACAATAACAGCAAAAGTGTTGAACAGTGGACAGTGGGAAAGACTCTTGTCCAAACAAAAGAAGGCTTTGAATTTAAGGACTACGATGTTAAATTCCTTAAAAGCAGATTCTTCTTCCTAAACTCCATCAGTCCTAGCACAGCTTTGAACTTAGTAATTAATATTTGTTAAATATTGCAACTGAATTAAATTGACTCAGTAAAAGTCATTTAGTGTTGACAAAAATAAATACATTAATGCATTACTCCAAATCATACTCATTAGAATCACCCAGTTTTAAACCGTCCTATGAAATTCTGCAATAATTTTTTGAGTAATGCATGTAGATAGTACAAAATTCAAATGTATAAAAGAACATATCATGAAAAGTCTCCATAACCCTGACTCCAGCTACCCAGAACTTGTCCAAGGAAGAAAAACCTGAAAGTTTCCTTTTAAAAAAGGAATATAAAAAGACTTTTAAGGATATTTTTGGTTTAAGGTTTAAAGATTTTCCAGGTCATTTAGTTTCAAGAGTTTACCCAGCCTCAATGGGACCAGAAAATCTGGATTCTATGAGAATATGAAATTCTGTCCTACATTTTCCTCCTTTTGATCATGATTCTTTTATAGCATCTTTGATCAAAACATTCAGTAATAGTAGTTAGGTACTCTCCAGTTCTTTTGGTCTCTTAGCAAAGGATGTAATTGTTCATGCAGGCAATTAACCACACATTCCATTTCTTCCTCCTATTCTTAACTCTCCTTTTTCCTATGTTGCTCCCTGCAAATAAAGACTGTCTGTTGTGCTTTAGATGGCCACTTGCAAGCTTTTTAGACTCCAGGCGGTATGCAGCAAAGCAGGAGATAGAACAGAAGTACTAAACACAATATTAGACCAATTAACTGGTATGTCCCATGAAACCATGACCCTAAGCCTCCAAACCAAAGAACCATATCTCATGAGGTGTTTGGTTGTACATAAGCAGCTTCAATAGTTTTGTTGTTGTTGTTGTTGTTGTTTAGTGTTGTTGTTCTTTAAACTAAACAACAGTTCAGTTTAACTAGTCTACTAGTTTGAGCATTGTACTCTTTAAAGAACTATATAGATGGGATCAAACCGACAATAGCAACTCAAAACATTAGATAGGAAACTTAGAGGGCAGTGAGTTTATGTTAATGGAGAAGGAACAATTCAGAAAAGGAGGAGGAGAATGGCTGCACAACTTGAAGATAGTAATCAATGTCCTTGAATCGTACATGTAGAAATTGCTGAATTGGTGAATGTTCTGTTACATATATTATCAACACTAAAAAAAAAATAAAATAAGTTTTTTAAAAAGGAATATAAAAGAATTATGGAAAACTGATATTTTTTCCTTGGAATGCTTTTATCATGTTGTCAACTTATTCTTTCTAGATCTGGAAAAATATTTTTTTTCTTTTAAGATAGATAAAACTAGTTATCAACTGAAGTTTACAACCATATTAATAAAGCTGGCAGTAGCAAGTCTAAAAAACCTGAGACCAAATGGCCCTACTGTGCTATTGTACAAGACTCACAACTGTCATCAGTGCTGATGAGGGCAGGTCTTACCACTAACAACCCTCTGCCGTTTACTAACTGCTGTGATGTAAATTCATATTGGGTGGTTTCTGTGTTTCCAAGGTTATTTCTCAAAGACAGTGTTCGGTCAATGTCATTTTCTTAAGTAGTACCTTAAGAAAACTCTGGTTTGCTGCTGCTTTTTATAGCCTAGCTAAAAAAAAAAAAAATCCTCGGTGCTCTAGTGGCATAGTGCTTAGGCACTTGACTGCTAGCCAGAAGGCTGGAAGTTCAAACCCACCACCCACTCCTCAGAAGGAACATTGGGCAATCTACTGAAACCCAAGCAAAGATAATATTCGATCAAGGACTTTTTCTTAAGTTGTTGTTGTTGTTGCTATGTCGGCCCAATTCATAGCCACCCCTAAGTAGTACTTTAGAAAACTTTGGTTTGCTGCTTTTTATGGTCTAGTAGATAAAGATAAAAACCATTCAGAGAAAGAATAAAGATTGAAGATTAAGATTAACCAACAGAGCAATTATTTTGAGCATTTCCTGGTGTTTCAAATCTTCTACTCTTGTTTTTCTGTTTGTTTTGTTTATTAAATTACATGGGCTTTCCCCCATGAACAGGAGGACTGTTTCATCAACACTCAGAAGAAACATGCATTTTTATGTGTCACATACAAAATAGACACAGACACAAAAAATGCACATTGGTTCTACACAAAGTCAGTGTTACTAACACCATTTGTGATTTGTGTTATATTTTAGTGGTTTTGGAGAAATTCCATGGCATTTCCTAATATATTCAGCAATCTTTGCTCTAAAATGATTTTAAAGAAGGAAAACAAAAAGGAAAGAAGCTAATATTTTTAAAAAAATATTTTGGAGACAATGATAAATGCATCTTTTATGAAGAATTATGAAAAGTACTACACCACACCTGCCTCATCCACGCCATCTCAAGAATATTGGCCTCCACCAGAGATAGGTAGCTTTCCATACATTAGGTAAGCATTAAATTGTCTTTGGATAGTTTTCAGTACCTGAGAGTTCTCAGTAACATTTCATGCTAAATTCAATAAGAGAATACTACAAGCAGATCATCTCAGGCATTATGAGTTTGCAAATCAATTCCACAACTCAGGGTACTATTTTGTTCTCTGAGCAGTTGGTATAAAGTGCTACATAATATGAACAATCACCCACTAAAACTTGCATGCGCATGCCTAATGCTGGTTGTTCCAAGATAGGTGATAACACATACTGTATATTAGAAGGTAAGACAGAGCCCTTAACATTCCCCTAGAGATGTCTCTCTCTCGTTTTCTTCTTTCTTCCCAACAGCAATATTCTTTGCTTTAGGTTCCTTAGCCTAAAAGTGTTTTATGAATCACTTCATCTTTGAGAAAGTGATGCAGATTTAATCCAAAGAGGGAAAAAAGTCACATTTATACATTTTGGGAAGCTAGCAGCAAGATAAATCCAAAGTGACAGATCTCTGTGGGCTATTACTTGATTTTGTTAGGGAAAGCACACATAAGTCATGCCTAATGAGAGTGTAGGGTGCTGGGTTTTGAGAAACAGGCTATTATTTATGAATACTAGGTGGTATCCAAAAGAAAAGCATTTAAGAATTTAAACACTGATGTCTCCAAGGTCTGGACTTTGCTCTAGGCATTACTTAGGATAGAAAACGAGACAATGTGGTATGTCCGTGATCTTTCACTTAACCACATGTTTTATAGGACAATCCATAAACCTTTAAAGCCATGGGATTTTCATTTCACTAATCCTGATCCTGATTTGGGATTGTCAAGGAAAAAAATCTGAGCCATCGTGAAAAGAGCTCTATTCAAATTTTGGTTGAAGTCTTATTCCTGGGTCATGATTACTTCATCTATGCAGCAGATATAATAACTCCTATTCTGCCTGCCTCGCAATGTCCTTGTGAGACTGAATGAGATAATGCAATTAAAAGAGATTTTTGAGTGTGAGTGCTTTAGAAACATATGATGTTAGCATTGTTACTGCCTGTAAAATCATCATGTTCATTCAGAATCTTATTTATGTCAAAATTGAGGAAGCTGGCCAGGCAAGTTCCTCCACCAACCTAGGGGGATCAGCCAATCCAGCTTCATTGCTAAGAAAGCAACCAGGGTAAAGCTGACAGAAGCTAATCAAGTCAACATAGAAAGCTTCACTTTCTTCTACCAGATTGCAACTTGTGGGACCAGGTCCTATTTTGTTTATCAGTTTCCAGCAGGGTTAATCCTCACCAATGGACTATCAATGAAGTGCAGTGAATGAGATGTCTGCTATGGTAACAGAACTACATTGTTTGATAGATATATGAATCAGAGTACACATACAGAAGCAGAAGCACTAGCAGATACACACATACTAAGGGATTTATCACAGGTATTGGTGCTGCTCAGTAGTGGGAGCTGGTTAAACAGTAAATAGAAGGCTCTTGCTTTTGTGTCTGGTACTAAAGCCTGAAGTCATCACACCAGGCAGACAGGAAGAAAAGATGGCTGTGAAGAGAGGGAAACAAAGTGGAACCTGCAAGGATGAGTGGATTCCACAAGGATGGACCAGAACCCAGGCCTGTCTCACTATTTCCAAGCTTGTAACTTCTATGGTGGGTGTGGCCTACAGGTGACGCTTATACTCTTCATCAGGGAACTAAACACACACCTAGCCCAGAAGTCAGAGAGGGGAAAGAGAAGGTCTCCTGAGCCCAAAAGCTAACCCGCACAATATCAAATTACCCTACAAGCAAAGTAAGCATGAGCTTACTTTTGCTTGCTTACTAATCTATAGTGAACAATTTCACATTTTTTCACCCCATCACAGATTCTGCTTCTAGGTATGGCTGGCATCTATCTCTCTCCAAAATCCACAGCACCTTCCTAAAGAATCAAAGTCCCTTTTCGAATTTACAATCCCTGACAGGGATGGGGTACCCAATAAGGAAGATAAAGAGGGCTTACTTATGCTTATTTTGTAATATGTAAGGGATAGTTTTACATGTTTTTCAACACCTGAAAGATGTGCAATTGTCACTATAGATTAGTAAGTAAACATAAGTAGGCCTGTGCTTACCTTTCTTATTGGGTAGTCTGCCCCTGGCCCCATGCCAACCAGGTGAACAGCAGGTAAGTCACAACACACAACAACTGTGTGTAGGCACAGCAACAGTGCCTAATGCCCTGTGCAGACCTTCCAACCAAAAGGCCATGGCTGTGGTTTCACTTGTGCCTTCCAAAGCTCATGCAAAATGTCTTCCATGACCTATGACCTATGAGCTATGCAGAGAAGGGAATTCTTGGAAATAGGTACTGAATAACTTTTAGTTATTTAGTGTGTTACATACTCATTGGAACTATTGTTTTCTCAGTTTCATGGATGAAATCTCTAAAAGCCTGTATATGGAAACTCCAAGAAGCTTAGAGCCCACCTGTCTTGGGGTCCAAAGTCCATGCCCTTTCCCCTCAACTAACATACATCAGAATAGCCAGAGCACTAGCATTTACACATGTCCTTAGCTTAGTGATGAGAGTTTCCTCAGAACAACCGGGAGGAAAATTCACCATGTCTTGAAGAAACTTCCGATCTGTTTCCCCATCTCAGCAGCAACATAGTGACAGAGCTGAGAAGAGACACTATTTCACATTATCCTTCCAATGTCACTTTAAGTGGTCCAGGGAGAAAATGAATAAAGCTTTCTAGGCATCACACCCTTGGAGAGTGACAAAGATGGACGAAGCTGCACCCTTAAACTTGCTTTTGGGCTCTGGCCTCAGATGCTTCCTGCATGTCTCTCTGGTGCACTCAACAAATATTGAATGAAGATCTCCTGTGTGCCTGGACAGCCCTGTAGGGTTGATCCTTCAAGTTTCCACTCCATCACAGACTGAACAGCACAATGTTATGTCATAATATCCAGAGGATATTATGTTTCCTACCTGGGGGGTCTCCAGTATAGTGTTCCCCTTGAGAACCAGCTCACACTCCTGAACATAATGATTAGTCAAATCAAGTGAATTTTACAACTCTAAGTTCTTAAAAAGAGTTCTGGTTGTGTAGCTCCTATGGCATTTGACAGCTAACCAGAAGCCTGGTGGTTCAAACCCACCAGCCATTCCTCAGAAGGAAAATTGGACAATCTACTTCTGTAGTGATACCCCCTCAGAAATCCAAGGAGGGATCACTATGAGTCAGCTCTTAAACTTACAAGTGTTCCTACATTCCTCCTGGCAGTTATGCCTCTCTCAGACGCATTCCTTCAGCATCTCCTCAGGCTAGAAATTCTTCTGAAAGTCACATTGTATTTCATCACAAAGTATGTTTAAAGTTGGAGTCTGAGAATGAAAATAGAGAAGTCACCTGTGCCGTAGGAAGAAAATTCCATGAACCTATGAATTTGAGGTTCATTTCTTCTTCAGGAAATTTTTTTATACTTTTATTTTGTAGATTATGTGTACAGCTAATATTACTAAAAGAGTATGTTTTTAAAACCCTTCTAATATTCAAATATAAACTTTGTAAAGTTAACTAAAATGTCTATCATGCTTTTATTACTCTTTTTGGGGCTATTAATTGTGTGCATAAATTGAATGAGGAATACAATCAGTTTTTTCATTTCAGAATTAGCATGTCTTCTCTCTATCCAACGGAGACTTCAGGCAAATTGGAAAGAAGAGGAAGTTGAACTTTTTAGAACCCTTCAAACCTCCATCACACTGAAAGGTGTTCTAGAACCCAGGAAGCAGTAACTTCCAGACATAACATTAATTTATACTATGCTCATTCTTTTGACATCTGCCTGTAACACCCAAAATTATAATAATAAAAATGGATTAATGCATTTGCTAATAGTGACTAGAGCTGATATATTTCCTTTATTAGAGACCTTGAAAGTCTAAACTCAAGCAAGCGGCTGATATGGGATTTTCAAATATTCCTGGAAGGTAAATGAGGTGGATATTTTGTGAAAGGGGCCAAGGAAAGGCAGTCACAGCCAAAAAGGAAATTTGCATTTTTAATGAAAGAAAGATGGAAATTATACAGAAAAAGATTGTGATCATAAAGGAAATAAAACACACAGCTTGTGTCAAAATACATTTTTATATCATTCTCCTTTAGGTAAAATGTTATTTCTACATGGTCATATATTTTTAAGAGGGAAGAAATCACCTTTTCCATTGCTCTTCTGATTTCGCATCAGAGTTTTTTCCAAGGTCATTAAAATGAAAGAATGACAGTAGACTTTCTTATCAACAGCTTGTTCCAACAGATACAATACATGGGTTGGGGATCAAAAAGAGCATGAGAAGCATTTCTGCCAACATCGTAGAAAATATTGAACATCTGCTATATCTGGGATCCTGGGAGTTGTAATTATAATTTTTTGAAATCTGTACACAAGAGTTATAAATATTAGAACTGTAGCCTGTGAAAGCCATGAAATATTTAACTTGTTTGGCAGGCTTAAGCAAAACTCATAAACTTAATTTAAGCAAGCCAAACACTATAGTTTTACCAATTTTATATCTTCCATGTCATTAGTTAGATAAATTAAAGCAAACTATAAAACAGCATAGAGACTGCCGACTGGAAGTCCTGTGGGTATCCAAAAAAAAAGATGAGTTTAGAGAATTAACTCATTTTACTAATGCATTACCTTTTACATTTCCTGGTCATTGGCATTTGTCAAAGACTCTTGGCTGTGGTTTGTGAGGGAGGGGGGATTTGCTAATAGGGAATGGCTTCAGGGTAAGTACAGAGAAAAGCAGGGCAGCAGGCACCTCGAGCAGGATCACAACAGCCACAACAAGACCCAAAGGCCACGGGTGATTTCCACAACTGTCGTTCAATCTGTCAAAAACCCATATGCCACCCTAAATGAAAACCTTCCAAACTCAAAAACAAAGGCCTGGTAAATAGCTTTGTGGCTGCAGCAGGTGAGGTGAGAGACTAAGGGAGCAAGCTGATAGAAGGCAGTTTCCCCTCTTGTTAGGTTTTGGCTCAACTATATCTCAGAGACTAGTTATTAGCAAGAAAGATGACTGTCACATGTTCTGCATCAAAGTCTGCATTCGTCTTATAGATGCTTTCTATATTTAACCCATTACAATGATAACCAAGCAGACTATTACAGTTTGTTAAAAGTTAAAAGTCTCGTACAATTAGCTCTAACATCTCTTCATTTATATCCCCTGTCACATTCCCAGAGAGGACCTGATAACACAGCGGTTAAAACACTTGGATGCTAAGCAAAAGGTCAGGAGTTTGCACCCACCAGCCACTCCATGGGAGAAAGATGAGGCAGTCTGCTTCTGTAAAGATTTACAGCCTGGAAAACCCTATTGGGCAGTTCTGCTCTGTCCTATAGGGTCACTATGAATCAGAATCGAACGACAACAGTGGGTTTGCTTTTTGGTCTCACTCCCTATTCCTAGCACAGGCTCAAAGTGTTCCCTAATGAAAAACTAAGGATAAGAATATTCTCATTATAGGTTGTGAAGGAGGAGAATAAATTGATGATGATACAATTTATGTTACAGTACTTTATTTCTACCATGTCTTTTATCAATTGAACCTCAAAGCAAACTTGTTTATGACAAGGTTGAGTTTTATGGGTTGTAGGTGAGCTTTACAGATTGAAAAAAAATAAAATAAAATAGCCTAGAACAGTTACAAGATGTACCCACAACCACATAGTGAAAGGACTGAACCTGGTCCTGAGGGCTCCTGAAGCTGCCACAGCACCGTATTCCCAGGGAGGGCAGATGATTCACACAACATCTGCTCCAACAGGAGACTGAGGAGGAAGTTGGTAAGGGTCTCTGAGCCTAGCATAAGCCTGTGGTGGTGTTTCAGGGATGTCTGGCTTCCCTTTCTCCTGGCCCTTCTCTGCACCCAAGTGCTTTTCAGATCCAGTATCTGTATTAAAAATCCTACTCTTTTACCTTGCAGTGTCTCCCTCTCTTAACCCCTACAAAGGACTGAAACTGGCTGTCAGCTCTGGGGCTTGCCACAAGTCATAGCAGCCTTTGTTAACAAGTTAAGAATCTCCAGGAATCTTCACTTTGCTGTCTCTACACTCCGTACATGAGAGCAATCAAATGGATCAGCTGGAAACCCCTAACTGCGAATGCATAAAAGAGCAAATGAATGGAAAAGTTCAAACGAGATATTTCACTGAAATATCCTGCTGGTCCCATTATAGTCTGCATTTAAGAAAATAATACCCATGCCCAAATAGCCTCTTTCTCCCTGAAGTATGAAGAGTGTGGATATCATACAGATTGTCTACACAAGGGAACCAATTCAAGGCATAACTGAAAGTTCCAATTCAATCCAATCACCCCATGTCATATATCTGGGCCCAGTCCAACAGGGCCTAGAATATGACTTGAGAGAGCCAATGTGGGTTGTCAGTGCCCAATACAGGAGGGGCTGATACCTCAGGTTTACTTGGATGGGAAGTGAGAAATAAAGTTTTCTGAGTGCCTGCTGTGTACCAGGGAGCTCTGGTGGTGTAGTGCCTAAAGCATTTGACTGCTAACCAGAAGGCTGGCAGTTCAAACCCACCAGCCACTCCTCAGAAGGAAGGTTGGGCAATCTACTTCCATAGTGATACTGCCTTAGAAACCCAAGGAAGGGTCACTAGGAGTCAGATCCAACTTGATGACAGTGAGTTTAGATTTTTTTCTGGCACTGAATAAGACTTTTTATATGCATTTTATACACATTTCTCACAACAACCTCTTGAGATAGATTTTATTATTGGTAGCCCCCTTTGAAGCAGACAGTAAATAAAGCATTTGGCTGCTAACCAAAGGTTGCGGCTCAAATCCACCAGCCCCTCCACAGGAGAAAGATGAGACAGTCTGTTTCTGCAAAGCTTTACAGCCTTGGAAACCCTATGAAAGAGTTCTGTCCTAAAGGGTTGCTATGAGTCAGAATCCATACCATGGCAGTGGGTTGGGTTTGGTTTTAAGTAATCCTTTTATAATCCCAAAACCAATGAGTAGAAGATAAAAATATTGCATGCAAATCCACAACAGATGGAAATTTTAGGGTCAATCTAAATTCTAACATCACTGGAAACTCTGGCTTTCCAGGCTTACTTTAACATGGACACAAAACTGAGATGGAAGGGAATGAGTTAATTAGGGTGTCCTAGTTCTAACCACAAGGACCTCTGGTGGCACAGTGGTTAAGGTATTTGGCTGCTAACCAAAAGGTCAGCAGTTCAAACTGCTCTGTGGAAGAAAGAGGAAGCAAGCTGCTTCTGTAAAGATTTACAGCCTTGGAAACACCTCTGGGGGTTGCTGTGAGTCAGAATCTATTCAATGGCAGTGAGTTTTGGATTAGTCCTTCCCACATGGGTCATTGGTAGTACAATGGTAGAATTCTCACCTGTGGGAGAGGTGGGTTCCATCCCTGGCCCATGCAATTCATCCACAGCTACCCCCATCTGTCAGTGCAGATTTGTTTGTTGCTATGACACTGGAGGAAGACTGGACAATCTACTTCCATAGAGATACAGCTTCAGAAACTCACGGAGGAGTCACTATGAGTCAGAACTGACTCAACAGCAGTGAGTTTGGTTTTTTTTGTGATGCTGAACAGGTTTCAGTGGAGCATTCAGACTAAAGCAGACTAGGAAGAAAGGCCTGGCAATCTACTTATTATTATTATTATTATTATTATTGTGCTTTGGGTGCAAATTTATAGAGCAGAATTTGTTTTACATTCAACAGTTTGTGTACATTTGGTTTCACTCCCCGATTAGCATCCCCAACTCTAACCCACTTTCCTCCTCTCCTTTCCCTGTGACCACCCCCCATCCCTGTGCCCTTCTTAGTTATGCACTCCTGCCTGTCCAGCTTTCTCTCCATGTGAATGCTGCCCGTCTGATGCCCCACGGCTGATTGCTCCGAGGGGTATATCTCTGTAGAGTAGGTGGATGCATCGCCCTGGGTTGGGTGTTAATCAGCCAATAAAACTATGGATCACAATGGTTAGATCCCCAGCCCATGATGGAGATGGCACAACCCTGGGGCCATGGAAAGCAGGTACTTCTCCCAGCTTCTAATGACCAAGTGGTGAGGAGCACAATAAATAAATCTGGAGGAACAAGGGACTTGTCTTTTGTCTGGTCTGCCTTTTGATATTAATCATAGGCCAAGTCAAAAAAGGACCAGAACCAAAGCCTAAACACTTTGTTAAGATGGAAAGTAAAAGACATATATGCCATGACTTGACTTTGTTTTTCTTTTACAAAGAATAATAATTTGGAAATTCCAATAGCTTTGCAAAAGAGTTTCAAATTAACTTCCACTCATAGTTGGGGAAAACCCCATTTCTGCTGCCCTGGTACTGAGTCTTCTTGCCCACAGACAAGCATCCTATGAGTAGATAACAGGTCCTAAGTCCTAGGGGTCAGGTCCATCCAGCAAGTTCCCTGAGAAAGCAGAGCAGTTTTAGTGGGAGCTGCAGTGAGCAGTCGGGCTCCTGGCTGCTGACATCTCGCCACTTTTGTCCCTGGCTGCACACAGCGGCAACACAGACTCAGGGAGACTTTCCAGAACAGTTGTGTGGAAGCAAAAGCTGTCCCACTTCCAAGATTGAGTAGTGACAGGAGGCAACCCCTCTAGGATCACACCGCCATGTCTGACGGGAATGGCATTTTCCACCAAGATTGCTGGACTTGTTTACATGTGCTTTATTCAGAGCTACAGTAATCTGTTCGCAAGAGACAGAAATCCTGGTAAACCAATCCTTAAAGCCTGTTGACATTTGTCCACTTGGCAGATCATAAAAGCCCCTTGAAAATCACAGGAGTAAATGTGTAAACCGCTTACCAAATTATATGATGTAAACGCCAAGAGAAGGGGTTTTGCAGGATAAGATCACTGAATTGTGATTGCCTTCCGAATGCAACTTTATTTTGGTCTTGGGTTGCATGTGAGGTGTTGCCAAGATCAACTGAAAGAGAGAAAGACATATGAATTCAGCCCAAAAGCTGACTTTTAAGTTCTCTGTCTTCAAAAAGACTTTAGATTCTTTATGAGATGTAGTTTTGCATAAACAATCTTTGCTAACAAGATTTTCCCCAAATATCAGTTAAATTTTAACTAGTTCCCTGGAAATATTATGTCAGTGTCAGAAATGACCTCAGAGTTTTAGAAGAAAAAAATAGAACTAGAGAGAATGTCACAGCATAAAGACACAGATAACATACACACTGAAATGGTTGGTGACAATCAGACTACAAGGAGCTTAGAGTTCAAGATCATTGCCACCATTTTTCCAAGAATACCTCTGGAGAGAATTTTCAGAATATGTGAAGAGAAATGTAATAGAATAATCATGCATGAAGTAATTATAACTGCTCACTGTCCTTCTAACAGTGTAGGCAAATCTCTACCTGAAGTTTTGTGTCTGAATCGAAGAAATCAGGTCCAAATACTGAAACTGTATATAGCAGGGAAATCTCTGTAGATCTTATTTTAAACTCTTTGCTTCAGTTTCCTAATAATTAATTGCTTGTATTTGAATCTCCCACAGAGATAGTTCACTAGTTTCACTTTATCTCTCTGCTGCTTTACACACTGCATTATATGCTCAGCTAAAAAAGTGAAATAAGACCCAAAGAGGAAAAGAGAAGTAGGGAAGGGCATAGAGAACAATGGAAATTAGCGCTACTGTGTATACTTAGATAAATAATGCCATCAATATTCATGCATGTCTTACATCAACAGTAAAGCTAATGGTAAAGACTAGCTCCCAGGCAAGCAAGGCAGTAGAAAGTCTTTAATTGGGGGGAGGGAGGTGTATCTTATGGACCAAAGGGATGTGACTTCTTATCCTGAGAGGAGCTTGGGCAGAGTTTCTGTCTATGCAATGGTCCCACACATTAACTGGGGTGAGAGTTCTAAAAGCACTCCTAGTAAATGTCTACCTGGAGACCAGGATGGGTTTACTAGATCAACCTATAGCTCTCTTCTTCTACAATCCATGCACATACCACAAAACCATGGAATCTTATACACTGATAAGAGATTTTACAGGTGAGCAGGTTCATCATTCTATTGAACGCATGCATTCAGTGTCCTCACCCAGGTTTCAGCCAGACTGTGCTGTGGAGAGCCCTCCTCATCTTTGGATGGCTCTGACTCTCCAAAAAAAAAAAAAATTTTTTTTTGTCACTGTGTTTTCTACCCATTAATATTAGTTCTATCCCTCAAGACCTTAAAAAAAAATGGAATTCATCTTCTGCCCAAAATACAGAACTCTGTAACCAGCATTCATATTTCACTTGGATAGCATTTTCCTCCCCATTTTTCTCAATTAAGGAGAGGCAACAATGTCTAGGATGCACACAGCTGCTCTGCCTGGCCACCTTTCTTGAGGACTCTATGGCCTTTCTTGATAGTACTATATACCTGTGGGATTAACATGGAGAATAACTTTTGCAGATTTTTCCCATGTCAGTCATGCCACCTCTACTCATGGAAGAGGACTTTGAGTCCAAATGACGGTTCCATTTCCTACCATTCACTCCCCATACATTTGGTGAGGGCCAATCATGTGCCAGCTCTATGTTCTAGGCTAAGTTTAGGGAATTTTAATGGTGATTAAGACACAATTCCTGTCCTCAAGGAACTGATTGCTTAAAGCAAAATTTGATAAGTAAACAAGCAGGTCTAGTACATCATGATTAGGACCACAAGAGCTCGTAGAAATGGTTCCAACTCAGTCATGGGCAGTCCCTATAGGAACTGATATCTTAGAGGAGAACTAAGCAGTAGACAAGTGAAGGGGTCGACAACATAATGCTTTGTAAGCAAAGAGAACATCTTTTATAAAGGACAAGAGGAAGAGAGAGAGCAGGATATATTCCAGTAATTGCATGAAACATAAGGTGGGATGGGAGAAGTATTTATCCATACCCTATGACTCTATCTCTGTATATATAACATGTATATGATGTGGTCTACACAAAATGTTTTTTGTATTATATTGAGTGCTTGTATTTAAGATATACTTGAATACTAAGGAGTGAAAATATGCTCATTTATTCAGAGACCTCTGCACTGAGATAGAATGAAGAATAAAATGTTGTTTTTGACTTTATGGAGCTCACAGTCTGTTGGAAGCAATATGTTTTTTAACTTACATGTTGTCAGAGTAGCATTATTAAATAAAAATACTGCTTATTTAGTTTTAAGACAAATTTTAGAACAGTTTTAAGTAATTGGGTTGAATATATAGTCTCCTGAGATGGAAAAAAAAAAACAAGATAGAAGTCCCCTCCTCTGCAATGCTTTCTCTCTTCTTAATCAAAAATAGTAATTCCCATCCTTAAATGTTAATTGAAAATCAGAATACATTTTGGTCAGCAATGAGCTCAAAGTTTGTTCCTTCTATTGACCTTTGGAATTGTCTACAGAGCTAAAAAGATAAAGAGTTGAGGGGGTTTGGAGGAGAGGCTGATGTGTATGCAGTGTGAACATGGCAAGGAATGGGCTATCTGTGTTTCCCTTGATTTTCTCTGTAGTTTCCTCAAACTTTCTCTCAATCCATTGAAAGTATCTAAATATAATTCTTTTGAGTTCTTTACCGGGTAATTTCACCAGCATTCCTCCAGAAGATTTTCTAGCCCTGTATTTGTTCTCTTGTTTGAGTCATCATGTCCTGTTGTTTTGTGTGTGTGATTTGAAGTTGTCTTTTGTCTCCAAGACATTGTAGGGTTATTGTATTAGTTTGTTGATTATATGTTTGTTTGCTTCACCCTGATTTTTTGTTTTGTGCTATTTTAATATATCCAGGCAACACAGCAGTTGTGTTACTCTGGCCACTAGTTTGGCAACACTGGTACACTCACCACCTGCCTCTGGGCAGATTTGATAGCAGGTGGAAATAGAGGCACAAGTCTCTCATCACTGATCATGCAAAGTGGCTGAGAGCAGAATGGGCATGTTTTGGTCCCTGTCTGTCATTGGTCCAGTAGTGCTAGAGTGAATGATGGCACTTGCCCAGGGGGACAGGAGGTATGGGTGGATATGGTTGGGTAGGGTCAGTGGCTCCCAACTCTCTGGTCTCCTGATTACCAATTACTTGTGTTGTCCTGGCCAAATGGAATCAATTATCTGTAAGAAGAAATTCTGTGTAGAAAAATTCTGAAAAGGAAGGAATCAGCCATTGGCAGTTACATGTTTATCAAAAGGAAAGGTTAGTAGACGAAAATAAGGACAAAATTTGACTAAGACATCTTTCTGGATTCTGCTTTTACCTCCCCCTGCCACCATTCAAGATATGTTTTCTTGAAAACAAAATTTAAAGCAAGGTTTCTCACCCTTGGCACTATTCACATTTAGAGCTAGATAATTTCTTGTTGTGAGGGCCTCTGCTATGCGTTGCAGATAATTTACCAGCATCCCTAGCCTGTAGTCAATGAATACCCACCAGCCCCCACCCCAATAGCAACAAATAAAATTAACTGCAAACATTGTATATTGTCCCCTGAGAGATAAAATCAACCCCCTTTGAGAATCTCTGAATTAAAAACAACAGGAATCCCAAGGAAGGAGAAAATAGTTGAGAATCCAGTGAGATATTGGAAGAAAACCTTATGGCAAAAACTGATATAATTCCACTATTGTAGATTATAAACAGTCTCCAAAATTCTTAACCTGAATTACTTTTAGAGTCTGTTTCACACATACATACACACAAACACACAGATGAAAGGGATTTTTTCTAACCATCTTTATATTGTTAGTACTGAAAAATAAGTTCTGTGCTCTGTAATATAAGAATTAAATGCATTTCCAATTCAGCTTCCTGGGGTTTCAGAATAATTTCATGTTACCATATCAAAGCTGAAAAAAATATATATCTCATCAAAACTATTCCAGAAGCACCTCATTTTGATAGGAAAGTACTTTGTGATGATTACCTAATAGGCAGCATTTGTTGAAACGCTTTTAATAGACCTTTTTTTATCACATGCAAAAGAATTTCAATGCTAGTTCAGTCTCCTGTTTCATTCTGTCATGAATCAATTTGTAGAGACATTTAGAAGTCAATAATCCACTGCAGCTTTGATGACAGGTGATTAATTTCTACATTTTAGAGACATAATAAGATTTAGCAATAAAAAGGCCTTGAAGTAACCTACCAAACAGCTTTAATCTCAGCCTTGGGACTGTTGCTAAATATGAATGCTTGTACACAAATGTGAATGATTTAAGTTAGTAGGTTTTATTGCAGACTCCTTGTGTTTTCATATTAATCTTGCTTTACAATCAGGCTATCTATACAATCAATTTATGTTGGATATTTTTTCCAACACAATGCTTAGAGAGAGGAGGGAGCTAACAAATTATTTACACACAAAGGGTTTGTTCTACAAAAGAAGTCATTTCACATGCTTATTGCTGAGAGGATGACTGATTTTATTGGTGTAGCAAGGAAATAGAAAAAAAAAAAAAAGTGAAGGTGGCCTTCAAAACAGTCAGAGAGGGTTAGGTTCTGGAAATAGATGACAATGGATACTGAATAACAGCTAACACTTGCTTCCAAATAGTAAGCTGCTCACCTCTTCATGCCTTTCTTTCCTTCCTTACCCTTAAAACTAAGAGAGGCCTCAGAACAATTTTAATCCTTATCAAAGATGTCTATAAATTCAAGAGCTAATAAAAGAAGTGAAGTTAATCTAAACTGAAAAGAAGGTATTGCCTTCTACTACCACGAGGGTTAGTAAAGATCCAAAGGTAGACGTCTATTTAAAAATAAATATACAAAGATGGATACATTTGATGTCATGCATAATTTATCATTCCTGACCAACAAATGATGTGTTCTTAGAAAACTCTAAGTATTCATAAGGCAGATGTTCTGAGTTCAGCTGAGTTGTGCCCGTGCTTGTTAAATCTTGGTAGCTTGAGGTTTTGCTTTGTTCTGACAAGTTTTTGATGTAAGTGGAGGATCATTGCTGAAAGCCTTTATGGGAAAATTTTTTTTTTTTCCTTTCAAAAGGAAATGAATAAAGAAGGGTCTGATGCACATATGAAAAAAGGAGAGACAGCATGCTTCTGGATAAGATCCAAAAACAGGACACGCAGACAAATGTAAAATACTCCTCCGGAGACCACCCAACAAACCAAAAATCAAACTTACCTCTCATCACAGTACCCTCACCCTCCTTCCCCGGTCACCACAATCAATATTTTTTTTTTTCTTCCTTATTCTTCTGGAAGCGTAGTTCCTAAGGTACTTGCCTGCTTACCAGAAGGCTGGAGGTTCAAACTCAGCAGCCACTCCTCAGAAGAAAGGTTGGGCAATCTACTTCCATAGTGATATCGCCTCAGAAACCCAAGGAGGGGGTCGCTATGAGTCGGGACCGACTCAACGGCACATAACAACAACATTCTTCTGGTATTGAGGATCAGACATTTATTATTATCTTTCTTTCCTCTTTTTTAAATCTAAATGTTAGTATATCTCCCATTAAAGTATCCTTAAAACAGCTCTTTCATCTGTATTCCCTGGTTTAGCGCATCAAGCCCTTCCAACTAGGCTGTTTTATCAGCCTTCAAGTGGAATTGCCTGTCTGAGCCTTACCCTGACACCACTCCCCACTATGCCTGAAGTCTACCACCAGACCAACCTTCCTACAGGATGCCTTGCCTGCCTGTTTCCCTTTTTTTGTTCATTCACACATTCTAGGAGCAAATCTGGTCAATGAATAGTTGTTGGACACTATGAAAGGGGCCAGAGATTTAAAAATAGAGTCACAATCTTTTCATTTAAATAACTTGAAAGCTACCCAATGAGACAAACACATAAACAGCTAGCAGAGTAGTAAGTGCCCTAAGAGATCTGTATGGCTGTTTCCACAAAGTACAGTGAATACCACCTGAAGTTGTTATTAATACATTCTAAGGAGAGGACATTAGGGCTGGACCCTGCCAATTCTAAGAAGAAAAAGTCAATCCAGACAGCTCAAACAATACAGAAAACACAGAGTCATTGTGTTCTTATAATAGATAGACAGGATCTCTTTCTTCCTGATTCTCTCTCTCTCTTTCTCTCTGCCTCTTTCACTCTCATTCTTGCTTTTCCCCCTTCCCCCATACTTCCCATTTTACTTTTTCTCGTCTCATCTAAATTTCTTCAAATAATACATGTTTGCTGGCTTCCCACTTATTCTCAAGTAACAACTCCATTGATACTCTCTGTTGTTGTTGTTGTTATGTGCCGTCGAGTCGGCCCCGACTCATAGCGACCCCTCCTTGGGTTTCTGAGGCAGTATCACTACGGAAGTAGGATTGCCCAACCTTCCTTCCGAGGAGTGGCTGGTGGGTTTGAACCACCAGCTTTCTGGTTAGCAGTCAAGTGCTTTACCACTATGCTACCAGAGCTCCTCTCAACCTGACTAAAAAGATAAGTGATCTCCTAGATACCAAATCAAAAGTATTCTTTTCCATTCTTCTCTTATTGGACTGACTACTCTGTTGCATTTAAAACTCTTGTGTATGCCTCCAAATTAAAGAGTCTCATTTTACTTCTGTGACTATGACACACGCTCAAATTTTCTTGTGCACCTTCTTGTATATCAGGTTCCTATGTTGGTTCTGATCCTTTTGCCTACTATTAAGGAGTTCCTTAATAGAATCTCTTCTATTTGCACACACATTCCTCTCAGAGAGAAGGTGATCAATCATCCCCATGGTTATAACCAGCCCTTATAGGTGTGCCATTATCCCATCAGTGTCCAGCCCGGAACTCCCACCTTCAGTCAAGACAATTATGTCCACCTACCTATAGAACAACACACAATGTTATATCTGTCAGTGGTGGACAGCATATTATCTTTAAATGGAATGGAGGGAAGACACAAAGAGGTTCTTAAACAAGGGGAACAAGCCAGAGAATTATACAAGATATGCCAACTAGGTGCAGGAATAAAACCTTGTCTTCCTCGTCCTTTTAATTTCTATTTTAGGCATGCTTTATCATATTCAAAATGTACACTAGTACATGTATATAATAAATAAGCATATATATATATGTGTGTGTGTGTGTGTGTAGGTGTGTGTGTATATATCTCCACCACTCGTCTGTTAGCTTGTCATGCTGTGGTGGCTTGCATGTTGCTGCAATGCAGACTATGCCACCAGTATTTCAAAACATCAGCAGGGTTATCCATGTTTTCATACAGTTTTCATGACACTTTTCAGCAGAGTTTCCAGACTAAGACAGACTAGGAAAAAGGACCTGCCAATGTACTTCTGAAAAAAGTTAGCCAGTAAAACCCTATGGAGAGCAGCAGAACATTGTCTGATATAGTGCTGGAAGATGAGCCTCTCAGGTGGGGAGTCCCTCAAAATACAACTGGAGAAGAGCTGCCTCCTCAAAGTAGAGTTGACTTTAATCATGTGGATGGAGTAAAACTTTTGGAACTTTCATTAGCTGATCTATATATATATATATATATATATATATTGCTGTTTTTAGGTGCTGTCAAGTTGGCTCTGAGTCACAGCAACCCTATACACAGCAGAATGAAACACTGTCCTATCTTGTGCCAGCCTCATGATCCTGGCTATATCTGAGCCCATCGTTGCAGCCACTGATGGATATCTTGTTGAGGACCTTCCCCTTCATCGGTGACCCTCCATTTTACTATCCATGATATCCTTCTCCAGGGAATGGTTCCTTTTGACAACATAAACAAAGATGAGATGAAGTCTGAACATTCTTGCTTCCAAGGAGCATTCTGGCTGCACTTCTTCCAGGACAGATTCTCCCATTCTTTCAGCAGACCATGGTACTCTTAGTATTCTTCTCCAACACCACAACAAAAGTATCAACTCTTCTTCAGTCTTCCTTATTCACTGTCCAGCTCTCACGTGAATAAGAGGTAATTGAAAATACCACAGCTTGCTTTAGGCACAGCTTAGTCTTCAAGGAAACAACTTTGCTCTTCATCACTTGAAAGAGGTCTTTTGCAGCAGATTTGTCCAATGCAATATGTTATCTGATGTCTTGACTGCTACTTCCATTGGTGTTGATTGTAGAACCAAGTAATATGAAATCCTTGACAACTTCAATCTTTTCTCCACCCACCATGAAGCTGTTTATGGGACCAGTTGTGAGGATTTTTGTTTTCTTTATACTGAGGTATAATCCATACTGCAGATTGTAGTCTTTAATCTTAATCAGTAAGTGCTTCAAGTCATCCTCACTTTCAGCAAGCAAAGTTGTGTCGGCTGCATATTGCAGGTTGTTAATGAGTCTGCCTCCAATCCTGATGCCACATTCTCCTTCATAAGTCTAGTTTCTAGGCTTATTTGTCCAACATACAAGCTGAGTAAGTATGGTGAAAGGATACAACCTTGACTCACTCCCTTCTTGACTTTGAACCATGCAGTAACCCCTTGTTCTGTTCAAATGATAGCCTCCTGATCCATGTACAGGTTCCTCATGAGTACAATCAGGTATTCTGGAATTCCCATTCATCTTAATGTTATCCATAATTTGTTATGATCCACATAATCAAATGCTTTTATATAGTCAATAAAACATAAGTAGACATCTTTCTGGTATTCTTTGCTTTCAGCCAGGATCCATCTGACATCAGCAATGATATCCCTCATTCCACGTCCTCTTCTATTGTCATGTCAGCTTGCATTTCTAGAATCTCTCTGTCAATATACTGCTACAACCATTTTTTAATTATCTTCAGTAAGGTTTTACTTACATGTGATATTAATAATATTATTCGATAATTTCCACATTCTGTGGGATCACCTTTTCTTTGGAATAAGTACAAATATGGATCTCTTCAAGTCAGGTGGCCAGATGGCTGTCTTCCAAGTCTCTTGGCATAACCAAGTGAGTGCCTCCTGCGAGGTATCCATTTATTGAAACGTCTCAGTGGGTATTCCGTCAACTCCCAGAGCCTTGTTCTTCGCAAGTTCCTTCAGTGCAGCTTCAGCTTCTTCCTTCAGTACCATTGGTTCTTGATCATATGCCACCTCCTGAAATGGATGAACATCGACCAATTCTTTTTGGTACAGTGACACTGTGTTTTCCTACCATCTTCTTTTGATGTTTCCTATATTATTCAACATTTTGCCCATAGAATCTATAAATATTGCAACATGAGGCTTAAATTTTTTCCTCAGTTCTTTCAGCTTGAGAAATACTAAGCATGTTCTTCCCTTTTGGTTCTCTAACTCCAGGTCTTTGCACATTTAATTATAATAATTGACTTTGTCCTCTCGAGCTGCTCTTTGAAATATTCTGTTCGGCTCTTTTATCTTGTCATTTCTTCCATTTGCTTTAGCTACTCTCTGCTTAAGGGCAACTTTCAGAGTCTCTTCTGACATCCATTTTGGTCTTTTCTTCCTTTCTTGTCTTGCTTTCTTCATGGATGATGTTTTTGATGTCATGCCACAATTCCTCTGGTTTTTGGTCATTGGTGTTCAATGCATCAAAGCTATTCTTTAAATGGTCTCTAAATTCAGGAGAGATATTATCAAGGTCATATTTTGGCTCTCATGGACTTGTTTTAATTGTCTTCAACTTCAACTTGACTGTGCATACGAGCAGTTGATGGTCTGTTCCATAATCAGCTTCTAGCCTTGTTTTCACTGAAGATATTGAACTTCTCCATCGCCTCTTGTCACAGATGTAGTCAATCTGATTCCTGTGTATTCCATCTGGTGAAGTCCACGTGTATAGTCATCACTTATGTTGTTGAAAAAAGTTATTTGCAATGAATAAGTAGTTGGTCTTGCAAAATTCTATCATGCCACCTCCAGTGTTATTTCTATCACCAAGGCCATATTTTCCAACTACCAGTAACTCTTCTCTGTTTTTTTTTTGCATTCCAGTCATCAGTGATAATCAACACATTTTGATTGCATCCTCAGGCAATTTCAGACTGCATAAGTTGGTAGAAATCTTAACTTTCCTCATCTTTGGCTTCAGTGGTTGGTGCATAAATTTGAATAATCATGATATTAACTGGTTTTCCTTGTAGGCATATAGATATTGTCCTATCACTAACAGCATTGTACTTCAGGACAGATCTTGAAACTCTCTTTGTGATGATGAATGCCACACCAGCATTCTTGGCACAGTAGATTATATGGTTGTGTGATTCAAAATGGCCAAAACCAGTCCATTTCATCTCACTAATGCCTAGGATATCGATATTTATGTGTTCCATTTCATTTTTGACAACTTCCAGTTTTCCTAGATTCATACTTTGTACATGTTCTAATTATTAAAGGATGTTTCCATCTGTTTCTACTCATTTTGAGTCATGCCACATCAGCCAATGGATGTCCCAAAAGCTTTACTCTATCCATATCGTTAAGGTTGTCTCTACTATGAGGAGTCAGCTCTTCTCCTGTCAAATTTTGAGTGCCTTCCAACTTGATGGGTTCATCTTCTGGCACTATATCAGACAATGTTTCAGTGCTATTCATAAAATTTTCCAGTAACATATCAGACAGTGTTTCACTGCTACTCATAAGGTTTTTACTGGCCAGTTCTTTGAGAAGTGGATGGCTTCTTCCTTCTTCCGAGTCTGTCTTAGCCCAGTAGCTCCGCTGAGACCTGTCCACCACGGGTAACCCTGCTGGTATTTTGCAACACGGTGGTATAGCCTAAAGCCTCACAGCAACACACAAACCACCACAGGACAAAAAAATTGACAGACAAGTTCATCTCCCTTAGTTGTTTTAACTCCTCTGCACCTCAGACAACAGCCTTAAAACACAGCCGCTCCCAAGCAAAAAGCAGCCTCCAGGCCCTGGACCTGCCTATCTCAGGCCCCAGACTCAATATAGAGCCACACCCAAGCAAACAGCAGTCTCCAAACCCAAGCCCACCTACCTCATACCTGACACAGGATGATTCAAAATGAGACAAAACAGCTGCTGACATCCACTAATAATCAGAACATGGAAGTAAGAAGTGTGAATCTAAGAAAATTGGAAGTTGTCAAAAATGAAATGGGACACTTGAAGATAGATACCTTAGGTATTAATGATCTGAAATGGACTATTATTGGACATTTTGAATCAGACAGTCATATGATCTACTATGCTAAGAATGGCAAATGGACTAGAAGTGGTGTTGCATTCATTGTCAAAAAGAACATTTCAAGATCTATCCTGAAATATAATCTCATCAGTGATAAGATAATGTCCATATGCCTACAAGAAAGAACAGTTAATATCATGAGTATTCAAATTTGCACACCAACCATTATTGCCAATGATAAAGTTTTTCCCAACATCTGTAGTCAAACTGATTAAACATGTAACCAAGATGCACTGATAATTACAGGTGACTGGAATCCAAATGTTGGAACAAGAAGGATTGGTAGTTGGAAAATATGACCTTGGTGATACAGATAATGTGGCAAATCACATGATAGAATTTTTTAAGACCAAAGACTTATTCATTGGAAATACCTTTTTTCAACAAGATAAATGATGACTATATGCATGGACCTTGCCAAATGGAATATAAAGGAATCAGATCAACCACATCTGTGGAAAGAGACAATGGAGCTCAATTCATCGGTCAGAACAAGGCCACGGGCCAACTGCAGAACAGACCATCAATTGTTCATATGCAAGTTCATGTTGAAGCTGAAGAATATTAAAACAAATCCACAAGTGAGTATGACCTTGAGTATT